>NC_137033.1:13442395-13709895 GCF_032717465.1 Coenobita brevimanus
TCGTTGCTTTCTCACCAAAGCGTTCGATGGTGGTGGTGATGATACATGTATTTTTAACTGGGGTTGACGTCATGTTCGTATATATTTTTAACTATGGGGTTTTGTTATACCCGGCATATATTTTTTAACCATTTATATACCGTTTGCAGCGTTTATATGGTATGCTTATAGCCTGTGAAGGGGGAGCCTGCAACGACTGTGGTTACCTGTACTGTCTTGCGGCGTTAAACTGAGCCATGAAAGATACAGTTCCACCCGGCATGGACATATAAGTGGTTGTAATAATAAGTCCTTACTTGTCGTGTCGTATGTCCACATTCAAGTTCGATTTTACCGGGGGTGGGGCTCAGGGATGGGGGGCGAGCAATGAAGTTGAGTGTAGTGGTATGTTGTTATCTGTTTTATCACAAGCTCGCACCCGGGAGGTTCCATCTGTGACGTGTACAGGCTCACTCTTAAGCCATTGGAAACCCAACAGAACTCCTCTTTTTCTCTCTCACACCTTAGACTCCAATAGCCTCCCACACCTGAAGTTATGACTCATGGATAGCTTGACGTATACGAGACGGTGGCATCTCCAATAACCTTCTTAGTCCCCTGGCGACTTATATATATATATATATATATATATATATATATATATATATATATATATATATATATGTAGAGAGGTGGCCTGTAGTCCTATCGGACCCAGGTTCAAATCCCAGCTGGGGCAGGGAACAGGTTAAGGATTTGAATTTCTTAAAATCAGACTTAACTGATCTACCAGAAGACCCGCCGACATATCGTTAAAATACCCCCGCTAATACCAATACACCAGTCCTGTATAAGACAGCCCTAGCATGTATTCAGTACGGTGGGTGTTAGTGCCGAAGTGGTGACATGTAGAAGTGTATGGTATTTAGGAGGACTACTGGTCCTTGAGAGCAGGCTGTGAAGCCTATGCCTTGAGTCGGACACACACACACACACACACACACACACACACACACTATATATATATATATATATATATATATATATATATATATATATATATATATATATATATATATATATATATATATATATTATATATATAAATTGGGGGTAAATTCAACCTTCATTAGTTCCTCCACTACTAGGCTAATTTCCTAACTTTGTATAATATATGGCAGAGGCAAGAATGAGATATAAAAAGACGCAAATGTTTCGAAGGGGTTAAAATTGTATTTGTGACCCTACGAATAACTGACAAGAAACTTGGGATACTGATATGTTTTCCAAGATTTATGCCAGCAGTAATGCTAATTCTGTCCCATTATATTCTACAAATGTTTTTATATTTACCCGAGCCTGTATTCCTGTTTTGTTTAAACCCCACCAGACCACTCTGACATTTTGTGCAATTCTAATCCTAATACAGTAACTTTAACCTACTTTCCCCTCATACTCAAGGGCCCCGTTGCTTCATGTCTCTTACACCCACTTCCCCTACTCTATGCTCATCTGTTGTTACTCCACCTTTCCTTCCTCTCGTACCTGCAAATGACGTACACACACACACACACACACACACACACACACACACACACACACACACACACACACACACACACACACACACACACACACACACACACACACACACACACACACACACACACACACACACACACACACACACACACACACACACACACACACACACACACACACACACACACACACACACACACACACACACACACACACACACACACACACACACACACACACACACACACACACACACACACACACACACACACACACACACACACACACACACACACACACACACACACACACACACACACACACGAAGATTGAGAGAGACACTACAAAACACATTTTCCATGTGCTCACCTCTCCCCCTTACTCCAGAGACCATCCACACAATACGTAAAGCATTGGTCCAAGGAAAGATAGTTGTGTTCCGCGGTTTATAATAGAGCCTCCCGCCATTGTGAGGTATGTGCAAGTCGACAGTTACAATACACACATTCGCGGTCACTATCATTACTCCAATTTTTAGGCCAACATTTCTGAAACCTATGTGATCAGATGAGTTTGTCTTGGTAGAATGCGTTTGCTGAGTTTCGGGAGTCATCGCTCTTTACGCTTTGTTTATCGTAATGAAGTGGATCGATATGTGTGTCCGGAACTGTACTTGCATTCCAGGGAATGGCATCTGTGGCGTGAGCTGGCCAGGGATGAGGGCAAGTGGTGAGTCAGCAAGGTGTGTGTGTGTGTGTGTGTGTGTGTGTGTGTGTGTGTGTGTGTGTGTGTGTGTGTGAGAGAGAGAGAGAGAGAGAGGAGGAGGAGGAGGAGGAGGGGGGGAGGGCAGGTGGTGAGGGAAGTAAGGTGTTGAGTGAGCACAGTGTTTAGGCCAGATGGTGGGCACTGCTGTTGTGGTGGGGGGAGCACTGGTTAGCATATCTAGCTCACAACTGGAGGAACCCAAGCTCCATTTTCGGGTTAGTCATACAGTACGGGCTCCGTTTGTTTCCCTCTTGTATCTGTTTAACAAATGGGGACGTGGATGTAAACAAATTGTATAATAAAAATGAATCCTCGTGCAACCTTTATGCATGGTTTAAGGCCAGTTCTTAAACTTTGATGGAATCCTTAGTCCTTAGTGGATGCTGCTGTAGAGAGAATAGGTAATACTGGATTGGTGAGGCAAGATGGAGGTTAGAATATCTTACAGTACGGTATTGCATGTCTGTTTGCCCTGTTTATGTGCGAAGCGTAGGTCCTCTGTCTCAGGGTTACTGCGTACATAGAGTGGTTACTCAAGTAATAACCCGTAATTACGGAATCTCTCTCTCTCTCTCTCTCTCTCTCTCTCTCTCTCACACACACACACACACACACACACACACACACACACACACACACACAGTCATACATTATGAAGGCCATCTGTTAACTAGCAGTTCTGGTACAATACTATTATGCTGTCATGAAAATGTCGCTGTGATTGGTGTGAGCGAAGATAAACCTAATCAGATAGGCTACTGTACCCGGGCAGGGCTTGATAGCTGATAGATTCCCATCTCATTTGTCTTTTACATCAGAAGAGGTGTCTTATCAAGAAATACTTACTGAAGGTTAATCTTTGGATTCTCCCGCTGCTGTTTCGAAATCAGGGGACTTCAAGTTGTTTTTATATAACTACGGTAGTAAGCTCTTCTGTTATATTGTGTAGAAATTATTGTAAAGACTCATCAGTTCGTACTAAGTATTGTTTGGAATCCTATATATTTAAAGGATTTATTGACAGATACTTTACATGTTGGATACTTTACTTGTTGGATGAAGCAGTTCAGCCTGACCAAGCATGTGGTTAGAACATGGAAGTCTTGGAAATATTCACTATCTTGGTAGTGTGGTTCATATATTGGTAACAGTTGGTCAAACGATGAGAGCTCTGGTCTGGCCTTCGGGG
Source organism: Coenobita brevimanus (assembly GCF_032717465.1). Taxonomy (NCBI): domain Eukaryota; kingdom Metazoa; phylum Arthropoda; class Malacostraca; order Decapoda; family Coenobitidae; genus Coenobita; species Coenobita brevimanus. Next base: position 13,445,871 of record NC_137033.1, read on the forward strand.
TTATGAATCCACATAACTCGGGTGTTTGGCGTTGCCGTTATTTGTGTAGAACAAAAAATAAATTAACATCTTCAAGGCACTGGTGTTCCCTCTCGTTCTCTATGGCTTAGAGACATGGACACTAAACAGCAGGACTATGGTACAGTATATCGCAGGTATAACCGGGTACCTAACGAGTGACTGCTCCATGAGACTGAATCAAGGCCTATTACCCACGTAATACGTCAGCACCAATTCCAGTTGTATTGGCATGTGGTCCGTTTTCCTGAGGTTGATCCTGCTCTCCGGGTAAGCTTCGAGAGAATTTGTCTGGAGTGGAGGAGACCAAGGGGAAGGCCATGGAACTCATTGCTGGAGCAGGTCCATCGCTCCTGTCGAGATATATCTACAGTAGAGGGGAAAAGTCGCTGCCTGGAGAGTTGCATGAAGGGACCCTTCATGGGTGGAGTCGTAAGGTGACTGAGGCTTGCACCCGCCAGCGTTTACCCCCACATGATAATGATGATGCTGTGTAAGAACATGGAGTAGGCGGAAACCCTCTGTACAACGCTTCAGTCTGGCTGTGGAAACCACAGCAACGAACGAGAAGATAGAGATGCGTTAGGCAAGATAAAAAATGCATTGCGCATTCGCCGAAGTTACTAGAAATACGGCTCTGAAATCCATTGAAGTTTTCATCATGGATCATTATCAATGTGCTGGATAAACATGTCTCTGCAGAGGTTAATTGCCATCAGAAATCTTTCAGCGATGTCGCACTTTCTCACTATAGCGGTCAATCTTGCTACCCCCATCAACGAATTTGGAGATAGTTATATATTCACTGATTTCTTTGAGTACAAAATATCTCAAAAAGGTTTTAATCGGATTTTAATGAAGTATGATGGATAGGTAGACACTGGGCCAAGGAGGAGTTGATTAGATTTTGAGATTGTTTCGGATCTCATGTTGGATTTAAGTTTAACCATAAATTTACTAGGCATCGGCGAAGGAATGTCTTGTCTGATATTGTGTAACAGGGCAGGCTAAGACCGTAGAATTAATTGCCTCCGCCAAAGACGTTGGACGGAGGTCGGTTTATAAATCGTGAATTATATCAGCGTTGGGGGAGGTATGTGCTCTGAGTCCTTTCTTGTTTGGTTATGGAATGCTTTGAGGATAATTTAGTAAGGTATAAGTATAAAGAAACAGCCCGGTACACAGCTTAGAACATAAAGAAAGGAGGATAACTAGCCTACAGCAGGCCAGATAACCCACGGCAGGCAGCTTCTTTGACTGTGGCTAGACTACTTGAATAAGGCAAAAAAGCAAAGGAGGGTCAAGAAGAATGTCATCTGAAGTAAGAATAGCCTACATGTAGGTTACGTTAATGTGATTTGGTAGCATATGAGTGCGGTTACGTATAGGCTACTGCTTGTCATTTAGAAATGGCAGCCATGAATGGGATGACGGAACCAAGAGTGGGACGACGCTGCCATGAGGGAAGATGATCACTACCCTACAGCTATAACAAGGATTTCTCTCTCTCTCTCTCTCTCTCTCTCTCTCTCTCTCTCTCTCTCTCTCTCTCTCTGTGCGCTCATTATATATATATATATATATATATATATATATATATATATATATATATATATATATATATATATATATATATATATTTCATCATCATCATCATGATCATCATCAGCCATTTGAGTATCCACTGCAGGACCGGCCTATCCTGACCGAAGTCGGGACGATACAGCCTACAACCAAGTGGCTTAGGCTGTCTGGTAGAGATTGTATGTAGGATGAGAAGTGCTTATAAGTGTAATTGTAATGTTGTAGTGGTTTTGGATGTGTGTGTAGTCTGTGAACCAAGTGTAATCGGCCCGTGCAAGCTGACTGGGTGCAAGCATACTTTATAGTAAGCGACAATGGTTCAACCACAGCACCCCTTGTGTCCGCCAGTGCAGTACGTGGTCGGGTGAACACTCCCAAAGTTTATTACCCTGGCGGGGTGCGAACCCTGGTTCACCAGTGTATGAAACACTCTACCACTGCACGACAGAGGCTCCATATGTGTGTGTGTGTGTGTGTGCGTGTATGCATTACATTTATATATATATATATATATAGATATATATATATATATATAGATATATATATATATATATATAGACATACACAGTATACTGTACTTACACATAAAATAAGGTTGTCTGAAAAGAAAAATGCATAGACATAGTTGTCAAATAATACGCCTGTATTAAAAGATATTGTATGTTAAAGAAAAAAAAAAACTTGTTCTGCCCAGTGATGCAAATGAACAATTAAATTAATGCAACCAATCTGGAGGAAGAAACAGATCTGTATCTTGGTTAACACACACAGATTCTTACTCTTTAATAGGAAATGAGATGTACAAGTACCTTTAGAACTTGTGGTGTGTTTAATACAGTATACATCCTTAGTGAAGGCAGGAGTTTCTGTTTGACCCTTTACTTAGTATTTTTCTGAAGATAATGTATGATAAATTGATGAATTTGTGCATCAACCTCATCCCACCCTTAGGTAGGGGAAAAAAGAAGTCAGGATGTTGATTAACGATTTAGGAACCCTATTTAATCTCCAATATTTTCCCACAGAATGGTGTTGGGTGAGGGTGGGGAGGGCGGGCGGTATGGGTCGGTAGGTGAGAGTAGCGGACTGAGCGGGGAGAACCACCAGTACTGCGGGAGTAAGAGTGGGACCAGCAGCAGCGCCAGCAGCGTGGTGGACGAACCCGATCACTGCCACATGACACACGACGTATACCAGCGTCAGCCCCTCCTTGCCAACCATGATTCATATATCAACACAAATGGGTCAGTATAGGTACTGTAGTATTATACCTTTCTAATGCAAAGTAGAGAAAGATATTAGTTATAAATGTACTGTACTGGTACAGTACTTCATTGATACACAATTTCAAGATGACAGGTATGAATTTAGAGGGGGTGTGGGAGTGTATGCCCCCCCCCCAATTTCTGGCAGATAGCTAATTACTTAAAGTTTTTTAAAAACTTATATATCAAAAGATATGCAATAAATATTCTTTTGTACATGCATTTGCATACCAGTATGTTAATTCTCTTATTAAAATAGGTAAAATATAGCAATTTTGCTAGGAATCATAATCCCCACCATTTTCCATAGAGTGAATCTGGCCTTGGATGGGGCCCCCCTTTATTTTTATCAATAAAACCATGTTAATGTAAAAAAAGGGGAAGGTCCTTTTCTCAGGTAGTGTAATAATGACAAAACATACCACCATCCTTGCTTAACCCTATATTATGTGTTACTGTGGGGCCCATTCTCATCTAAGTGTCAACCCCAGTGGACTTCAGACAGAAGCTGCCCTTTTACAGTCTACTATCCCCTTTTAGGGTGATAAGGAGGAAATGAAGTACATTTTTATGATGAAGAAGCACATATTGCTGCCACTGTGTAAAAGCATCCACATTTGTCACTAGACATGGTTAATTAGAAGTAAAGTACAGTGCAGTATGTATTACTAGTTATATTTTTTGTGTTCACCATATGGGTGACTGTAATGTAAAAAGTTTTTCAGTCCACAACTAAGGTTTTGAACTTAGTTTTGGAGTCAACTATGAGATTCTTGGACTGGATATCTTACCATAACTTGTCTGCACTTAGAATTGAAACAGGGATCTGAGTTTGTAGAGTGACAGTTGTGCTTTGTAGTCCTAGGGGATTTCTGCTAGGTGCTGTCTTTATTAGTTGTGTTTGTATTGAGATTGTGGTTGCTATATGAAATTAATTTAGTGTATTTGTGTACTGCACTGCCTGAGTCTGTTATAATGTTAGGCCCATGTGCAGGACTGAAATAATGAATACAACCCAGTGATGGTAATGCATTTACTGAATAACGTCTAATGACTGATCATTTCATTCATTTTGCAATGGTGGCTCGCTGCTCTAGGTAAAAGTGAAGACTCATTTCTGTTTTTATTGCAGCCTTATTCTGTATTTAAATATTTGTAGTCAATTGTTAGGATATATAGAGTGCATATTATAAAGGCTGTAATATTTATTCATAGTTACGTAATGTATACCTAGCAGACTGCTTAACCTTTTCAGCCTCAGACACATTTTACCTTTTTGTCAGGTTAAAACCAAACGGTTTACTAGGTTCTGGAGAGCCCTTGGGTTTTAAGGACTAGTAACAATCACCATTATCTTCTTCAATTTCAGTTCAGGGGGAACTCTAATGGTTATACAACAGTGCTTTCGTGATGATGGCCAAATATTTTTAAGAGATATACAGTACACTTGGGTAAATATAATAAAGTATTGTTATATGAGAAAACTTTAAGTATTTTTCTAGCATGCTGGAAGCCTTTTCAGAAAACTTCACAGTAACTGATGAAGTTAGCCATATACCATTAATTCAGTACAGTAAAGATATATTTTATCTTTCAGAGTTAGTAAAGAGGTAGGCAATGGGAACTACTATGAAAGCAGCACTAGTAATGGCATGGTAAAAATCCCCATCCCAGCACCTCACAGAGAGGAACCGAGATTTCCAAAAGAGAAATTTAAAACTTTCCTAGGTATGTACATTTTTTCTATATTGTATGATGATTGGTAATATATTTTAAGTGTTTATGTAATCTGATGCCAAGGGAAGACCTTAGTTATTTTCATGCTTTATTAGCTTAATTCTTCAGGTCTTTACCATTTTGTCCTTTCATTTTTTAGAACCCTTATAGTGACATACTTAAAAGTACCAAATCTCTAGCCTCTTATGCAGGGATCAGTGTTCTGAGCAGAGTCTCATTTCTATACTCCCATGTTGTGCAGAGAAGGGGCAGCAGCTTTTTTTTTTTTTTAATATAATATTTTTTTCTTGCACCAAAAATTAACTTTTATGACAACTCTAAAAGCATATGCTTCAGCACATACATTCTCATTACCTTATAAAAACAGGGAATAAACAACTGTCAAGCAATGTTTCACCAGTGTTTGCATTGTGTACATGTAGCGGGGGGTGATCCCCTCATCTCAATAACACTTAAGACCCATGGAAATGAACTGTTTGGAAGGACCCACTGTGAGATTTTAAAAGACCCCCAGAGTTCCTCTTATGTGTTCATTACTAAAATGAAGGAATTAAATTTTTTTACAATGGTCACTCGGAAAGTAAACAAAAATGTACCTATCCGAGTTTATTTCTAAGATGTTGTGGATTAAATATTTGCTGTAAGACAGGTAGTGGAGAAGGTTTGTGAGAAGATCTACAAGGTGTTTATGGCATTCATGGATCTGGAAAAAGCATACGACGAAGTAGACAGAGAAGGATTGTGGAAGGTTTTGGGCATGTACGGTGTAGATGGCAAGCTGCTAGGTGCTGTCAAGAATTTTTATGATGGTAGTGAGGCATGTGTAAGGGTAAATGGGCATTTAAATGAATGGTTCATGATCAGTGTGGGCATGCAACAAGGTTGTGTGATGTCCCCATGGTTGTTCAGTATATGTAGATAAGTGGGGTGATGAGAGAAGTAAAAACTCGAGTAATGGAGAGGGGGATGGCATTGGTAATGAATGGTTATGGATGGAATATCATATAATTATATGGGATTGGTATTGAATGGTTATGGATGGAATATCGGATATTTATTGCATGCTGATGATGCAGTACCCCATGCAAATTCTGGACAAGAGCTTGGTGGACTAGTGCAAAGTTTTGCTGATGTCTGTGAGCATCGTGCCTTGAGAGTAAATGTAGAAAAGAGTAAAGTGACGGTTACTGAGAGAGGAGGTGACTCCCAGTGTGATGTTACAGTGAATAAAGGGAGACTTGAATTGGTGAAAGAGTTCATATACCTGGGTACAGTGACAGAAAAGAGAGGAAAATGTGCAAAAGAAGTGGAAGGTGAGGAAAATGTGCAAGAGAAGTGGAAAGCAGAGTGACACAAGAAAGGAAAGTAGCTGGTGCAGTGAAGGCCTTGATAAGAAACAGAGGCTTAAGTGTTGCAGCTGCACGAGGCTTACATGAAGGAGTGTTAGCGCCAACTTTAAATGTGAGCCTATGGTGTGGCATGAAAATGAAAAGTCAAGAGTGAGAACAGTGGAGATGGGGCTGCTGAGGAATGTATGTGGAGTACAGAGTGGATAGGATATGAAATACAGTAATGTGATTTGTGAAAGATGTGGAGTGAGGAAGTTTGTGGACACCAGAACTGAAGAGAATATACTGAGATAGTATGGTCATGTGTAGAGAATGGATAACAACAGAGAGGTAAAAAGGTATATCTGAACGAATTTGGAGGGATGAGGCGAGGTAGGCCAAGGAGAAAGTGGAGGGAAATGGTGGATGAGTGTTTGAGGAAGAGAGTTTTGGAAGGCGATGAAGCTGGGGACTGATAAGAGATCGAGCAGGCTGGATGAATATTGTGAGAAGAGGATGATCAAGGATTTGGCACCCCTTTTTAACGTGGCAGTGTCCGGATCGACTCTATCGGATACGTTTATGTGAAGCTACAGAACGTGGTGAATGTTTCTGGCGTATCAGATACAGCCAGGATTCCGGGGGCTTGAATTGGCCTGGGCAAATTTGGGCTGTCTGGACAATGCTGCTACTCATCCTGCCCTAGGGTGGAAAAAGAGGTCTGGATGATGATGATGATGATGATGATGAAGGCCTCAGGAGATATAGGAGTGGTTTTGTTACTGATTTGATATATTTGATTTACGGCTGTTTTTCCAGATGACTGGGTGAAGAGCATGATTATAAATGTGTGTAATGGGAAGGTTGATGTCTTGGAAAGAGGAAATTGTGGATGCATAAAATGTTTGGACCATATAATGACGGTAATAGAGAGAGTCTGGGAAGGTATGATATGGGAAAGAGGGAATACTGATGAGATGGAGTTTTGGATTTATGCCAGGCAGAGGGATCACTGATTCAGTATTCATTGTCTGACAGCCTCAGGAAAAATAAGTAGGATGGGAGAAAGTGCTGTGCAATATTTTTGTTAATTTGGAAAAGACCTATGGAGGTGGTGAAGTAGGCAATGAGAAAGCTCCAGATTGAGGAGTGACTGGTTTGAATGGTTATGGCAGTGTATGAGGGTGCTCACACCCAGGTGAGAGCATATTAAGGTATTGGTGGTGAGTTGTCCTTACACCCTGGCTTGCATTATGGGTCAGTTTTAGGCCCCCTGTTGTTTATCATAGTACTCCAAGCTCTCTCACATGACCAGAACTGGACTCCCATGGGAGGTGTTGTACTATATAGTGACAACTTGGTGTTCATTGGGAAGTGGATATATGGACTGGAGTACTAGAGTTGAGAGAAAGCATGTATAAAATAAAAGTGATGATATCTAGGGTTTGTAGCAGTACTGTTGAAGCAGAGGGATTATGGCCATATGTAGTTTGCCACAGTGGTATGAGAAGTACAATATAACCCCTCTAACTTTGACCAGGGATTACTCAGACAAAAATCTCAGCAGACAAATTTGATGTAATTTGGACAAATATGAGTTATTTGACTCGGACACCCACGCTTCCAACTGCAAGTACATTTAAACATTTCATTTGAATGATTGTCTACTAATTATTTGTTTTTCACTGGCAAGATAAAGATATACAGGGAAGATGGCATTCAAAGTGACTCAGCCCTACACCTAAGTCTGCCCTCAGACTTAAACAAATGTGTCTATTTATCCCAGTAAAAATGGAAATACGGTACTTGAAAAGTTAGACAAAGAGACCTCTCCAGCCCAAACTGTGACTGAATATGGGATTGCAAATCAGTGTGTCTGAAATAAGGAAAGCTAAAGACAAACTTTTGAGTAGTGCAGCCAGGTTTGGCATTAGCAGTGATCAGTTAACAGTGAAGTGACATAGAATGCTGAATTATGAAACTTTAGATGAGACTGTTCATAAATGGTACCTACAACAATGTGCAGTGAGTGTTGGAGTTAGAGGCAAAGAAATCCTAGCAGCTGCAGAATGTCAGGCAAAACATATGAAGTATCAGGGTTTCAAGGCTGATTCTGGTTGACTATTGAGATTTAGAAACATATCGTTGTGAATACTCACTGAGGCTATTAAAAATTTACATGCTTTAACTCAGAAATAACCTCACAACTTGCACTGCCTTCCATCCCCTAAATAGTCCTCATCTTGTACAGTGTATATGATGAAGTGAGTGTATAAGAGATGTAGTGGTATTAGTGGTTGGCTAGGATAAGAAGTGGTTGGAAGAAGTTTAGGGAGCCTTTACTTCACCTGACATTGAGAGGGCTCTTCCTCTGTGCTTAGGGGTCTTTGTATGCAGCATGTGTTAAATGTAATGCTTTACATCAATAAAGGAAGAGGATATTCATAGACTCAAACATAAAGAGATGAGAATAATTAGATGAATGTTTAGTGTGTCCTTGAATGACAGGCCTGGAGAGGGGTAGGACCGCAAATGAAGAGCTGAGATGCAAGATGGGACTGAATATATTGATGTTGCAATGAGAAGGGTTAGATTGAGATGGCTGGACATGTAGAGAGGATGGAGGATAGCACTGGTAGGGTTGCAAGAGGCAGGCCAAAAAAAAGACTTGGGATGAGGTCACTGACTGTGATCTCAAGGATAAGGGATTGAATACAGAAACTGCTAGAGATTAAGCACTTGGAGAGTCACCATTAGGCAATGAAGGCCAATGCATGCAAACTTATTGGACCCTGTATGAACAAAGGTAAATGAAGGCATTTGAATGTATTGTAGAATGGAGAGCAAGAGACTAACAAGGAGAGTGTATGTGAGTGAGATAGAGGAGGGGAGAGTGAGAGGGAGGCCAAGGTTGAGATGGAGAAGGAGTGGAGATATTTATGAGAGAGGGGAGTGTGAGCTGGGGAGACGGCAGTTAAATGACAAGGGACAGGGTGACTGTCTATCTATCTATCTATTGCCAGATGCCTCAATCCCGTAAGGGGTGGCCACAAACAAATCGCCTCCATGTCGCCCTGTCCCCGGCCATTTCACTGCCCCGCTCCCAGGTCACACCCCTGTCTCTCTAATACCTCTCCACTCCATCCCTCCACCTTATCCTTGGCCTCCACCTCCTCACATACACTCTCCTTGTCAGTCTCTCATTCTCCATCCTCTCCACATGGCCAAAGCACCTCAGTGTGTTTCTCCTAACGGTTCCTATCACATCCACATCCACGCCACAATGCTCCTTCACTTACTTATTTGTCAGTCTGTCTCTCCATGTGACTCCACATGCTCCTCAGAGATAACTCATTTCCACTACTCTCACTCTTGACTTCTTTCCCTCCAACAAAGTCCAAGCTTCACTTCCATATATTAGCCTTGTTATCACAATACTGTCATGTAGTAACTTTTTCACTTCCATGCCTACTTCCCTGTTTCTTATCACTGCTTTCAAGGAACCAGCAACCTTTCTTCCTTGTTGTACCCTTTCAAGCACTTCATCCTCTAAACTTCCATCCTTACTGATCACACTACCCAGATACATAAACGCACTCACATTTTCCATTTCCTCCTCATCCAACCTCACTGTACATTCACTGACTTCACTTCTCTCAAAGATCATAACTTTACTCTTCCCTACATTCACCTTTAGATTCTGTTTCTTACACACACTCCCAAACTCATCCACCAAGCCTTGCAGCTCCCCTTCGTCTTCACTTAACAACACAGTATCGTCTGCAAACAACAGTACAGGGAGTTTCCAAACACTGTCCTCTCTCACTAGGGCTGCTCCAACATCCACTGCCCTACCTTGTATCTCTTTTATAACCCCATCCATATACAGATTGAACAACCATGGAGACATAACACATCCCTGTTTCAACCCAACCATCAGGTAGAAAAATTCACTCAGTTCACTATCCACATGCACTGCAGCCTTAGCACCCTCATACTTACTCTTCATGGCCTTCAACAATTTTCCATTTACTCCATATATTCTTAATACTTTCCACAATCCTTGTCTATCCACCCTGTCACATGCTTTCTCCAAATCCATGAAGGCCACATAGAACTTCTTTCGCTTCTCTAGAAACTTTTCCATTAAAGATCTAGGAAGTTCGCTTCTCTAGAAACTTTTCCATTAAAGATCTAAGAATGAATATCTGATCTACACAACCTCTTCCCTTCCTAAAACCTCCCAGTTCTTCTCCAACTATTTCCTCCGTTATTTCCCTACCTCTGTCAGTAAGTATCCTACCATATACTTTTCCTGTTACACTATGAAGACATATGCCCCTATGATTACCACTTACTTCTTTTTCCCCTTTTCCTTTGTACAGGGGAATAAATATACCTGACTTCCAATCCTCTAGGACTCTACCTTCATCCCAGGCCAGTCTGCACATCATCCACATCCATTCTACTACTATCTCTCCCCCATGCTTCAGCATTTCACCACACACCCCATCAATTTCTGGGGCTTTCCCCATTTTAACTTTCTTCATTGCTTCCACAACTTCCATCCTACTGATTTCTTCCTCTCTTCTCACATCCCTCCATCTCCCAGCCATTCCCCAGCCACTTACACATGCATTACTTTCGTTCTTCATGTTCAACAATTCCTTAAAATATTCTCATCATCTGCTCACTTTTTCTCCCTTCTCCACTAATAATCTACCATTTTTATCTTTTACTCTCCAACTAGCTTCTTTGTCACCCTGTCTAACTCTCTTTACTTCTTTCTAGAACATTTCCTTACATTTCCTCCACTTTACACTCAAATTCCTTCCAAATTCTTCATCCACTCTCTTCTTACTCTCTCTCACTAATGTTTTAAGCTCTCCCTTCCTCTCTACATATAACAATGTCTTCTGTCTCTCAACTTCCTTCACACCCGTTTCTCATCCACTCACTATACGATTTCTTCTTTTGTGCCACAGCCTCTCTCACCTCTGCATTCCACCATGCTGTTCCCTGCATCTTCTTTCGTCTTCTCTTCACCCCACACACCACCTCACATGCTGCACAGATTCCTCATATGAATATCTTGCACATACCTTCCACGTCCCCCATCTTCTCCAATCCATATTTACCTAGTTGCTCCTCCACTTCCCTCTTATATTCTACCATTTTTCCATCCTCTTGTAACCTTTCCACCCTCCTTGTATGCATTACTTCCTCCTGTCCTTTACTTCTTCTATTTTTCCATTTCATTTGGACTCTGATTCTGACCACCACTTGGTGATGGTCAGAAAGTCCGCTCCCCCATCCTCTATATAATCTTGCTTCCATTACACACCTTCTCATCCTGTTATCCACACACACTTAATCAGTCATTGCCTTCCATTCATTCAGTTCACCACCCACCTTTCTCATCACTCGCCACATATACCTATGGATCATTTTGTGCCTGAAGAGGGTATTGGCTGTCACCAACCCCCTCCTGGTACAAATGTCCACTAAAGCATTACCATTCTTATCCATCTCTGCAGGCACACCCCACTCACCAACTACTCCATTCACCTTCACGTTCCCTACTTTTCCAATTATATCTCCAATCAAAAACACTCTCTCATTTCTTTCCAGCTTTTCCATGCATACTTCCACATTTGTCCAGAGCTCTTCTCTCACTGTACTTGCACGATCTTGCATTGGCCAATAGACGCACACAATCGACCACATTTGTAGTCCAACTTTCAATCTTACCTACACAATCCTCAAGCCAACTGATCCATACTCTTTTATATTCTCCTTCCATCTGGTACTCACAACAAAAAACACTCCTTCTTTTGCCCTCTCATTCTTACCAACTCCCGCTTATGTACCTCATCCATACTCCCATTCTCTTACACTCTCACCTCCCTATTTAGTTTCAGGTAATCCACATACATCCACCCTCAAGCACCTGGACAATCTCTCTTTCTTTCACCTCATTATTTGCACCCCTTACATTCCATGTAGCTATCCATACCATGTCCTTCATTCGGTCCTTAGTCGTCATCTTTTGGTCAGTCCTGGTCCGAGACAGTTTGTATGTGGCCACCCCTTATGAGATTAAGACATCTTGCAATAGATAGATAGATAGATGGAGTAATTGCTTAGGAGATGTAGCAGTTCATCTGCAGCAAGTTAATGATTTTCATCCCATTTTGAAAAAGAATCAGGTTGCTAAGATTGAGTGTGATTATTTATTCCAGAACTCTTCATATATGGCATCTAATGGGTAATGGTAACATGGCAAGCAGATACAGTACTGTATATTAATACTGAAATTTCTGTGTCCCACACAGCACTACTGTAACAAATGACCTTCACAGCAGGTGTAATTCTCACCTACAGGTCACCATTAAAGATAGAGTTTGAAGGTGACACATGCTTTTGTCTTAAAAGTGTATTAAGGTAGGCTACATGTCCATGATATTGGAAATATCGTATCCTGACCCATTAAACATCTGAAGATACTATAAATCTTTGCTATATCAAACCCAGTTAACCTGTATGTTAGCCTCTGTGAGCCTTCCAAACACACTTCAAATGTATCAAACAAAAGGTTGAAACATTGAGGTAACACAATTGCCAAACTGAACAAATTGAACAAAGAGTAATTTTTCTTGTTTTTCCTGTTCTGTTGTTTATCACTGATTGAAAATATTTAATATCTACCTATAAATTATCAAGTTGTTAAATATAAACCCACACAAAATTGACATACAGTATAACTGTTAAACATTTATGTCACCCGATAAGATTTAGTACAGTAAAAATGGAACCTAAGGTCAGTATAATTCCCTCTAACAAATATCAGTTATATCAAACTGTCGGCTATATCATCAGCCTTTCCCCTCTATTATTTCAATATATCGAGTTCATTATATCGGTTATCCACTCATTGGTGCAGCCAAGGGGGTGGGGGGAGCCAAGAGGCCCAGGCCACCTCCCCTCAAACAGAATAAGCTGATGGGCAAGGTAGTAATTTATTTATTTATACAGTATTTTTAGTTATTCATCCATCCATCTTATCATCCAATCCTACATTGCTCCATGAGGAGCATAGGAGCCCAGGGCTAGGCAGTTGGTCCCGACATTTAAGATGAGAGTGACCAGCCTTACTCATCCCTGAGTGGCATTACATGAGCAATCAACCCCAACCATTCCTTGGATATAAACCTTCACAGGCTCAATCCGATTGGAGCGCAATAATTACCCACTAAACCACCAGGCGCCAAAATTTGGTTATATGGTTACCACCGAGCGTAGTAAATGGTTTCCAGGTATACAGGAAACCATTTGGCTTGTCATTCAGTGTAGAGTCACCCACAGGCAGAAGGAAAAGGAAAGAAAGACAGAAGAGGGAGTGTAAAGTTACCCATAGGCAGAAGGACAAGGAAAGAATGAAGGAAAGAAAGACAGAAGAGGATGGAAGGAAAGAAGGATGGAGGAGAGGAAAGGGCAGACACTCGAGAGCAGCACTACATTGAGTGAATGGATGGTGAGTGCCCCCATCTACATCAAATTTTTATTTATTCATTGAGGTATTAGTGATAGTTTCCTGGGTCACCTTCATTGCAGTTTAGCACTACTTGTATAGTACATACATTTTTAAAAATAATCTTGGTTCTGTTCTCAAGAATGATGTCAACCAAAATTCATGACCTCCCCATAACAAAATCCTTGATGCACCCTCTGGATCCACTGCATATAGTCTCAAATTAGTCAGACTATTTTAAAAATCCCAAAGGTGGCTTACAGCACCCAGCTGTAAAGGTTCAATCTTCTTGGCTCCCTCTCTGCTCATATGGGTAGAGGTCCACCACTGTGAAGGGTTATGGACCCATATATACACTCCCGTGTTTTGAACAGTGTATGTTATTAGTACATTGTAAGAAAAATAATAACAATGATCAATGCTGTATACAATATTCATGTTACTGTATGTATATAAATTTAGATTTGATGCCTTGCACCTCCCAGGAACTCTCTCACAGGAGATGACCTTGACAGAAGTTGCCAAGCTCCTATATCCTCACTCATATGTCATGTTCTGTCATTGTTTAACCCTTCCTGACTGTTTCACACACTAAGTAATCTACAGTATTGAACTGTCTTTTCTCACGTAGCTAAGTGAAGGTCTTCCCTTGCAACACTTGTTTACCTTACTACTACCCATTATATGACCAATCAGTTTTGTATGAAGTAGCAATCAATAATATACTGTATAATGGTGGAGATAGCATTGCACATAGCTAATGTAGAGCTAAACTGAATGATTTCCTGTCAAATTTGTTCCCTGATGGTGGGATGGAGGAAGAGAGGAAAGTGGAAGAATTTTACACAGCTGCATATGGAAATGTTATTTTTAAAGTATAAATTCAGTAATAACGTATAAATTCAGTAATAACCTCGATATGATACCCCTAGATGTGATACCCTGGCTTAATGATGGGGGTAAAAATGCCACCATACCCTACCTAACGATGGCCAAACCCCGGTTTAATGATGGGTTTTTATTTCTTCTTTACCAATTTTGATGATACTTTAGACTAAAATTGTGTGTTTAGGTTGATTTACAAACTGTTTCTAGATGCAGATTAATGTGTTTTAGCCATTGGTGGGGTGAACACTGTCATTTTGGGGTACAGTTTACTAAACTTGATTTTTTTTCCAGGCTTATATTTGATGATTTTCAGATTTTATTTGTTGGTTTTAGTGAGTTGTTTACAGGTGTTAGGCTTAGGTTAGCTTCTTTTACAGCTGTTAGGCTATTTAGATAGGCTTTAAACTTGTTTTGGGGCTCATTTGGGTGGGTTTTGGACTTCGTTGGGGGGAAACCCAAGGCTGAAAAATGCATCCCATTACTTTACATGTTAAATCTACACCGATATATGATACCCCGCCAAATGATGGGATTTTACCTAATCAATTGCATTGTTAAACCAGTGTATACCTATATAACAGTTGCAGCCTGGCATTATACTTGAAGAAGGTCCAAGATGAGTTGCAAATGATAAATCTCCTTATTAAGCAACATCTTCAAACGTAGCTATGATTCTTCTGTATGGGCAGTTTGTGGCAAAGTAATGAATAGGAGATGGACAGCTACATTAATTAATCTGAGCTTTTTTCTTGCTGCATATTGATTGGTCTCTTTGTGTTGCAGCTTTCCTTTTTTTATTCTGTAACTGGATCTTTACCACGGCATCTCTGGCCTTAACTCATGAGAGAGTACCTAACTACCCGCCTCTGCCAGATGTAACGCTAGACTCCATCAGCGTACAGGAATGGGGCCTCAGTGTGTCGGAGATCCTCATCATAGTCTCTGTGTACCTTTGTGTCATGGTTGTCTTCTTTCACAAGCACAGGTCAGTCAGACTTCCATTTGGTGCATAAGTACAGTTGCTCAGGATAATCCTTTCCACACTCACATATGATGTAGTTTCAGTGCTAGAATATAGTAAGTCCTTGATTTGTGCTGGTGATATGTTCCAGAATATCAATGTTTCCATACAGTTGATTCTGTGTACAGTATTGTAAGAAACTTATAAATCAGCTTTGTTGGTAGCAATGGAATTTTAATAGGTAATTCTACTACTTTAAATTTAAAATGGGGCTATATTTATGTGCATGAATGACTATACATACAGTATTTGTCTATCTCTCGGTATTGCCAGATGCTTGAATCCCCTAAGGGGTGGCCACAAACAATTCGCCTCCATGTCGTTCTGTCCCCTGCCATTTCACTGCCCTACTCCCAGCTCACACCCCCTGTCTCATATACCTCTCTACTCCATCCCTTCATATCATCCTTGGCCTCCCCCTCCTTCTCCCCCTCTCTGCCTCACTCACATACACTATCCTTGTCAGTCTGTCTCTCTCCATCCTCTCTACATGGCCAAACCATCTCAGTGTGTTTCTCCTAATGCCTCCTCCACATCCACACCACAACGCTCCTTCACTTTCTTATTTGTCAGTCTATAGTCACTCAATGTGACTATACATGCTCCTCTCAAATTAGTCATTTCCACTGCTCTCACTCTTGACTTCTGTCCCTCCAACAAGGTCCAGGCTTCACTTCCATATGTTAGAGTTGCTATCACAATACTGTCATGTGGTAGCTTTTTCACTTCAATGCTCACTTCCCTGTTTCTTATCACTGCTTTCAAGGAACCAGCAACCTTTCTTCCTTGTTGTACCCTGTCAAGCATTTCACCCTCCAAACTTCCATCCTTACTGATCACTTTTACCCAAGAACTTAAACACTCACATTTTCAATTTCCTCCTCATCCAACCTCATTGTACATTCACTGACTTCAACTTCTTTCGAAGACCATAACTTTACTCTTCCCTGCATTCACCTTTAGATTCCATTTCTTACTCACTCTCCCAAACTCATCCACCAAGCCTTGCAGCTCCCCTTCATCTTCACTTAACAGCACAGTATCATCTTCAAACAACAGTGCAGGGAGTTTCCAAACACTACCCTCTCTCATAGGGCCACTCCAACATCCACTGCCCTGCCTTGTATGTCATTTTTAACCCCATCCGTATACAGATTGAACAACCATGGAGACATAACACATCCCTGTTTCAATTCAACCTTCAAGTAGAAAAATTCACTCAGTTCACTTTCCCCATGCACTGCAACCTTAGCACCCTCATACATACTCTTCACAGCATTCAACAACTTCCCATCTACTCCATATTTTCTTAATACTTTCCTCAATCCTTGTCTATCCACCCTGTCACATGCTTCCTCCAAATCCATGAAGGCTGCATACAACTTCTTTCCCTTCTCTAGAAACTTTCCAGTTTTGATTTGGGATAATTCTGGCACTTTTCTCAGCTTACTAAAATGTGCTTTAGCAGTATAGTTAAAATGTGATTTTGTAATACAGTATAATGGAACCAAGGCCTATAGATAATAGTGTTGTTTTAGTTTTTTTCCAGATAAAACAACCCAATCATTCCGAGTCCTCCCTCTTCTAGCTGTCTGTTGTCACATACATTAATCCCAAAGGGGTTGACCACAAACAAATCACCTCCATATCACTGTCGACTGTCATCAAGTTGTCTTCCTTCCATTTACATCACTCTGATTCATATACCTCTCCACCCTATTCTTCTACCTCATCTCTGATGTTCCTCTCCTTCTCCACATCTCCACCTCCACCTACACCTCACTCACACACTGTGCTTTTCCATTTTCATCTCATGGCCAAACTATCTCGGGGTACTTATCCTAACACCTTGCAGCATACCTTCCACATCGTACAGTAATGATCATTAACCTCCTCATTTGTCAGTCTGTCACACCACATAACTCCACATGTTGCTTTCAGATAGCCCATATCCACTCCTTTCACCCTTCATTTGTGTCCTTCCAACAAAGTCCAGGCTTCACTTCTGTACATAAAGAGTGGGTTAACATTATTGTTGTGCATTGATTTGCATACTGTAATTCTGTGATCACTTCCCAACTCTATAGCACTACCCTCTGTGTACCTATAACCTTTGTTCCATGCTGTACCCTTTCTAATACATGTACTTCATCCTTTAAACTCATATTCTTGTTCATCACATCACTTAAAAATTTAAAGGCTCTCAAGTTCTCTCTATCCTAGCCATTTATCCTCACTGTGCTTTTTTATTTCATTCCTCTTAAAGACCACAGTTATACATGCACATGCACTTACACAAACCAAGACTTCCAGTTCTACCTCAGTTTTACCTGCATTAGTAAAGAGCAGTACAGCATTCACTCATATTACTTAACAAACAATACTGATTCTAAAATGTTTTCTTGTAGGTGGATCTTGTTTCGACGCATCTTCCTGATAATGGGACTATTGTACTTCTATCGCTCCATCACCATGTATGTGACTGTGCTGCCTGTGGTCAACCCTACCTACTATTGCTCCCCGAAGGCCAACTACACCAGTCCTGTGTTGGTGGCCAAGAGGGTTATCCAGCTTCTGTCAGGGTTTGGTCTTTCCATTAATGGACAGCACACCTTCTGTGGCGACTACATATACTCAGGCCACACAGTTTGCCTTGTCTTGGCATACCTTGTTGTAAGAGAATGTAAGTAAAGTACTAATGAAGCTCCTTAACCACTTCAGTTTATTTATTCTTTCTACACCTGATCTCTTTAGTTTGAAAAGGCATTTTAATACGTAATAAAACTTTTAAAAATTCATTCGTTCATTCATTATCTAATGTATGAACAGAATGAAAATATTATTGTATTCAAGAGGATAATATGGCTCTTATGTTAGTGGCCAAGTTGATTTTTATAAATTTTGATTAGTCCTACAAAACTAATTTATTTTATTTTTTTTACAGTTTATGACAGGAAGATTGGCACTCATATGCAATAATGGGTTTTTGTACTATATTTCTACCAACTTTTACCAATTTTTCTCTTTGTTTGTTTGTTTGTTGGCAGGATTACTCAAAAACTAAAAGAGAGCTGTGGACCATATTTGGTGGGTAAATAGCCCATGTCTCAGGGAACAATCGATTAACTTTTGGGACCGATGTTTGTTAGTTTGTTTGTCTGTTAGCAGGATTATTCTAAAACTAAAAAGAGAGATTTGGACCAAATTTGGTGGGTAGATATCCCAAGTTCTAGGGAACAATCGGTTAACTTTTTGGACCGATCCAGATAGTATCACAGATTCTGGATCCGGAAAACACTTTTTGTGAGACCCTAATCAGTGATGAGAAAACCTAACCCATTATGCAGAGTGGTTTGGAAATTATGCAGCCCTTGTTGGAGAGATGTGCTCCACTGAGTGCCTCTCTGGTTTATCACAGTTTTACTACTATTGAAAGTATTTTGTGAAAGAGAAAAAAATGGAAAATTAATATTTACCTTGTTTGGGTATCCTTTACCATATGATAAATACTTTGTTGATCTCCTAGTGAGTAACATGGTAATACCTGCATCTGCATGTACAGTTATTGTAAAAAGTATTGCACAGGAGGGGTACAACGATTTCAAAAATTATGACTATACTGTAGCTTGTGAAGTCCCAAGAAGGTTTGTCTGCTATTATATGGATATGGATGTAATACAGTATAATAATAATAATAATAATAATATTAATATTAATAATAACAGTAATAATAATAATACCGTAATAATAATAATGGTAACAACAGTAATAATAATAACAATCTGTACTGTAATAGTAAATACTGACTAGAAAATATCACAGTCAAATGTTATATGGTATGCTTTTTAAAAGTAAGTTTGCCAGCGTAAGGAAAAATTCATTTGATATTTTCCAGTAGCCATCGTCAGTGGTGCTGGGTTTTTCCACACCGAGTGTCCATCAGTAGTTTTTGAACAGTTATTCATCCATTCATTACCCCATCCATCAGATTATCATACCCCAGCTGCCCTGCTTTCTGGATTTGGCTCATGCAGACTTTTTTTTTTTTCCCCAAAGTTGAAATACACCCCGAAAGGTCGGTGATTTCATACAACAGAAGAGACAGAAAAAAACTCACCAAGTGCACAAAATACACGTTCATTCAAGCATGTGTACCTTGATGACTAAGTGATGTTGCATGATGTGGTTAGTGTTAGACTAAAGCTCAAAGTTGCTGCTACATAACACTCCCAACAGATTGTATTACACTGGCTAGTTGGTGTGCTATTTAAAAAGTTTGGTTTCTTTTTGGACAGACCTCATATATACAGTATCACCAGCACTTTGTCCCTCTACACCACTCTTGGTCATTCTACCTTTTGTCATTTTTATCAGTTTTCTTCCCTTTTCTGAACAATTCCTCTATTAGTCTGTATTCCCTCATCAAAAAATGTCCATACTATCCCAATGTATTATGTGTACCTTTACCATTCCATGAAAACTATGGTGATAAATTTTATTACCAACAGATACTCCCAGACGATGGTGGCTACTACACTGGTGTTTTGGCTTGCTGGCGATTGTAGGAGTTGTAATGGTACTCATAGCCAGGGGCCACTACACTATTGACTGCCTCATAGCCTACTACATCACCACCAGAATCTTCTACATCTATCACACATTAGCCAATAATGCGAATCTCAAGGTATGGACCATACTGTGCTTCTATATGCATTTAAATTAAGAAACACCTATTTCAGTATCTGAAATAAGTCACCATAAAGATGTAAAACATGCATTCTAAAGTCTTATCCACGCATTAATTTAGTACTGTAACAAATTTTTTTTTTTAACTATGCAGCTAAGAGATTTGCATATGTTCACTTTATGCTGATTGTGATAACTTGTGTATGTGCATAATCATCCATAATGTTAGAATCATAGTGGGCAAGCATTCTCCTGATATTTCTAGTTAGAAGTGAGTTGTGGCTAGATAATAATTTTCTGTCCTTTGACATGCTGAATAATTCTGCACTGTATGTGTATTACACTGAATATTTGTTATATTAGGATAATACCAACTGCCTAGCCCCGGGCTCCTTCACTCCTCATGGGGCAATGTAGGATTGGATGATGGATGGATGGATGGATAATCATCTCTGACTTCAACCTTCCCATGTAGCCAACACTTGTGGACAGCAATCTTGTTCCTCTTAGTAGAACAACTATGAAACTTGCATAATGTCCAAAAAAATTTTATGGGCCCAAAACACTGCTCCAACTGGTCTTTGAAATCTTTACTCGCACTCACATTATTTATCATGAAGTGTTGCTTTTGCCTAACCAAGGTCTCTCTGGCTTAGCAGACCTGTCAGTGACAAGTAAGTAACTGCTTATGTGGGGACATCCTACAGTTACAGTAAATACACAGTACAGTACATACACTATGTAGGAATCTAGCACTCCCTTGTGGTAGACAGCACCATGACAGGGTCGGACCAAGGACCTACCCCGCAGCAAGGTGCAGGGAAATAAAGGTTTATCTCCTGCATGGATCCCACAATTTTTTTTTCACCCAGGTGCACAGCACCACTCCTTATAGGACCTTCTTCAACACCATTATGAATTGTACCATCTGTACATGAATGGACAGAATCTACAGCCAGAATGGTAAAATATATAAGTCAAGTATAAATAGTCATGAAGACTGGATGAAATGGGTCATGTATCCTTATCACTAAGAAAGTCTGAAATTCCCAGCTCCATCCCAGACTAAACTGTCCACAAGTTACAGTATTTTTGTTAAAAACAACTTCAAGGTACATCCACTACAAAAGTATTCAACACCCCTTTGAAATTATTTACAGAAGTGAAACAATGTTCGTTTGGAAGTGTTAGTAATTCAGAATGCCTGGTTGGTATCTCATGCTGCAGCACACCACAAGAATGCCAGATTATTTTTGAAGAGGGTATTAAACCTTTCTGTCTGTGACAAACCTAAATAGCAGAAAAAATGTTTGCCATGGGACTCTCCCCACAGTCTTACCCTTTCATCTTTCACTGGTTTGGTCAAATGCAATAACTGAAATGACCAGCTTACCATATACCCTGTACAGTAATGTGAAAAAACTGTGGTACTGTATAAAGAGTCTTACTGTATTGGGTAGTGTTCCATTTATTTAATGATGGCATATATCCTGAGTGACAAGCCAAATGGTTTCCTGTAAACCAGGAAACCATTTACTATGCTGGGTGGTAACCATATAACCAAATCTTGGCACCTGGTGGTTTAGTGGGTAATTATTGTGCTCTAGTCGGATTGAACCGGTGAAGGTTTATAGCCAAGGGGTGATTGGGGTTTATTGCTCATGTAATGCCACTCAGGGATGAGTGAGGCTGGTCATTCTCATCTTAAATGTCAGGACCAACCGTCTAGCCCCGGGCTTCTATGCTCCTCATGGGGCAACGTAGGATTGGATGATGAATGGATGGATATATCCTGTACTGTTATGTGACATTTATATATTTTCTTTTTTTTTTTTTTTTTTTCAGGAAAGCAGTCCAAATAACTTTTTTGAGAGGTTATGGTGGTATCCTCTCTTCTGGAAGTTTGAACGCAATGTGCAAGGTGTTGTTCCCAGGCACTATGAATGGCCATTGCCATGGCCTAGAAGATGGAGTAGCAAAAATCCACAGAGAACATCTTAGTTAAGGATTCCTTTTATCTAAGTCAGCCAGATTGCATTTTCTAAAGCTGAAACACTACACATATAACCAATATCCATACCATTGAAGACTTTCATTTTTTCATAGGATAGTGTTTATACTTGGCACCGTCAAACAGGAATTGAACCTTGTGTTGCAGATTAATTTTTGAAGAGTTGCATTAATACAGTATTCTCAGGAATGAAAGCTATATACTGTACTTTTGCAGAAATGTATTTTTATGTGATGGTAGCATTGGTGAGCTTAATTTGCATACCATAAGTGTTCAAGAGTTTTTCCCAAATACTGATCAATATATATATATTTTTTATCATGTAAAGAAACAGTAAAAGAAAATCCCTTCAAGTAATAATAAGTTTAACATCATCATTTATGAAAATAAGAAATACAAAGCCCAACTTTACACTGAGTCCTAAATAACATAACATCAAATCTGCCTCAATTTTATGATAAACCAGTCTTTGTCAAATGCTCAAAATATACTGTAAAACAAAATTGGACCTAGTTTCAGCATTTCACTTTCTCCATCTAATAAGTGTGTTTACAGTTGCATAAACAGAGCTACCTCATTCATCCAAAGATTCCAACCCAGCAGCATGCTTCAAGAATTTTGGGGACATTTTGTTTCAAAAA
This sequence comes from Coenobita brevimanus, assembly GCF_032717465.1. Taxonomy (NCBI): domain Eukaryota; kingdom Metazoa; phylum Arthropoda; class Malacostraca; order Decapoda; family Coenobitidae; genus Coenobita; species Coenobita brevimanus. The sequence continues at coordinate 13,468,581 of NC_137033.1, forward strand.
CTACCAAACATTTGTTACACAGTGTGTTTCTTTCACATTTATGAAACTGTCTGCCAGTAGTGTGAATAACACCCTGTAATGATTTGGCTATCCAGTAAGGGGCTAATTGAGAAAACTTAAACACTTTAAGGACTGGGTGTTTCCTTATCAAAATAAAATAATCTTGAAGGTCCAAAAGAGAATCCTAGTATCCTAGCCATCCTTTAGAGGCTCTTGTGGTTATCCTTTTTCTAAGTAACAATATCTTACAGTACCATTTCTCATACCTGAATACAGTTGTGGTTACATGTAACCCTGTGGTAAGATGAGACACACAGATCTTTCCTGCAGTTAACTCCACCAAAAACATCTGTTAATTATTGAGATAATGATATGTAAGAACAGAACTAATGTAAGAATTTCAGGTACTAAGGACATCAAAATCTTGTACTATGGTAGTACTCATAATACATAATTATATCCGTAATGTGAGTGAATTACTTGAGGGATATTGGTGAATGATAGGGGAGACTTGCTTTACCTTATGCTAGTCTAAGTAAGACCCCTACATACCAGAAAAGGGCATTTTTTCCAATGATTTACTTTAACTCTAGTTGGAGAACTAATGTGCTTCAGTCACTGGGATAACTGTATTGAATGTAAAGGGAATACTGTACTTGAACATTTATCAGCATAATGGGATGGTAGATTTGGAGGCGTTTAGCAGGTGCCATTATTACACATAGTTAGGTAAAAATTAGTCTTCATGTTCCATGTTTTGTACTCATTCTGTATTTTTTTTTTTTTTTTAATGCATTATGTATGGTATTACTTCTTAGAAATGTTTTTGATATATTTGCAGCAAAAGGTGTGTTTCTTCTGTTGATGAGATTTAAGTTGACTCACATCAATTGGTAAGTGCACTGCTATGATTCACTAATGCGTATGTTTTAGATACAGTACATGAGTAATTGAGTTGTAACTGTGTTTTTAATGAAATTGTTGATATATTTTTTACATTACCTAATGAATTGCCTGAAAAATTTGTATTTCGTGATAACGCAAGTTCATTAGTAAATTTTTTGTAAATTCATAGCTAGTTTGTCATATACAGCTTACCTTAGTGCCAGTCCACCCACGGTCACTGTCTGCAAGATTACTATATCCTTAGCATAATAAAACAAGTGTAATGCCAAATCAGTAAAGGATGTCAGTTTTGACAATTTTTGCTACACAGTGTATGTACAGGGTTATAAATTTACATGTATCATTCAACCCCTTGAGTCTGAGTATATAATTTATTGTATTTGTGCTACCTTTAGATAATTTGATTCAATTTACGTGAGAAATCAGGTTGTGAAGGAGTTAATGGACACTTACTGTATCACAACAAATGGTCTCTCCACAGCTTAATGAAATTATCTGGAGATAATAACATTAAAATGCACCATTGGAGTGGAGGGGTTAATATTGCTTTACTGTATATCAAAATTTGATAGGAAATTTCAGTTTACTAGTCAGTAGAAAAGAGATGTAGATTGTGTAATTGTGAACAAGACGTTTCCTTATATTTGTTGCTGGTGAACACTGATGAAAGCACAATGTACTTTTTTTCTTTTTTAACTCTTTCAATTTTCAAATGATTTTTATTTACCACAGGGCAGACCTTTTTAACTGGAAGGGTTAGATATAGTCTTTGTTAACCTCTTAAATGTGACTGAAGATGAATAATCATCTAGTGGTGACAAGAACTTAATAAAATATATATATTCTTGGATTGAAGGGGTTAATACTGGACTGTACTGTATTATTGGCCAGCACTCAGAAATATTCGCTGGATAAGTTATCTTGTTTATAGTGACTGGTTGAATGTGATAATGAATACTCACTATCTCACCATATTGTGTGATGAAAAGTGTAGGTTTATAAAGTGTTTGCACAGTAAATTATTTGGCTTGAATAGTGATTTTATTGTTTGTATATTTGAATAATCACTGTACAAAAAATATATCATGTGTAGTATACTCTGATGCAAGTTTGCCTTGTAGATTATATTTTTGGAAAGTTTAGATACCCTCTTCCAAGTGTGATGCATATGTGCATACACATGTGAGTATGGTATAGTTAGCAGATCTGACCTTTGCCATTTGTAATTACCTTGTTAATAGTAGGCCTATTGTAGTAAGGTGGAATTTGCTGACCTGCTGACTGCCAACAGGAAGGAGTTGCCTTGACTAAAAATTTAAAGGAAAAGAAATTATAGTTGTTTATTTTTCAGTGATTATGATACTTTAGTATGGATTTGTTTAATTTCATTTCTCTGTACAGCTGCACTAAGGATATTCCAGTCTAGTTTCTTTGAATGCATATCATTGTTTTAAGTAATTATAAGACTCCCATTTCATTGATACAACCATGGTGCTCTGTGGTATGTTTTGCTGGGCATCCAGTATTTCCAACATTAAGCCTATGCTTTTTTTTTTTCCTTCCTTTCTTTTTTCGACTTTGCAAAGTGCTATACAAATCATTTTTCTATATATTGTCATCATAGTAGCTTGATACATCACAAGAATGTACCATATATGTACCGGTAACCAGTTTTTTATTTGCCAGTGTTGCATCAGTGGATAATCATTAGAGGAAGAGGCCAGAATAACATATATGGGTGTGATTGGAGATACAAATAGATTGTTGCACACTTGACATTATGTAAGAGAGTTATATAAATGCTTATGAATTTGGTACTGTATATTTTCTGAGAATTTTTTGAACTAATAAGAGTTTTGAATTAATAAAGAAAAATTCAAAATTATGTCCTTTTTGTTGATTGTAGAGAACATCATCATAGGTTTCTGCATTAAGTAGAATTATTTTTGTAATGTGTAAAGTTAAATTGTTCTGAATTCAGTCTGTGTATTAAATTCTACTCTACCCTATGTCATAACTTAGTCTTCCAATTTAACATAATTTTATACTCTACCACAGGATTCCTCTACTTCAAATGGACTACCTAGCTGTCCTCCTTAAAGTTAAGGTAGAATAATTATATTACAGTGTATAAACACAGTAAATCTTCTGTTAAACTTTGGGCTCTGTGCACTTTCTAAAATACTGGCAGCCAGAATACTGTGAATTCTCACTGTAACCGAAAAGATCATCAGCTACATACTGTACACTAAATTTGAAGAAGAATTCCCATAACAAACTTGGTTACTGAGTATGTCATGCCAACAGTAAAAATCATAATTTCATAATGCACTTTACACTTTAATCTATTAAGTCTTCCAGAATGTGTATGCTTATGCATGCACATAATGTTAATGTGTGTAATCAGTGATGGGCATTGTTGTTGTGGTTGAAACCCTGTGTATTGCAGAATCTTCCCAACAGGCTCTTCCTCGTTGAGCTAATTACATTCTAGGCTTTTCAGTCATACCCAACTACTTGTATGTTTAGAGGAACCATGTGTACATGTAACAAAAATATGAAATATATTAAACCATGAGTCTGAAATACTTGTATTGCAATTCTTTTGTCAGCTTTCAGGTTAATATTTACATTAATATTTATAGCTGGTTGTGTGTGGAGATGTAGTTAACTTGTTACTGAAATGTGTATCCAACAATCTCCCAGTGTCAGCAAAAATAGGAAGCTGAATGTGTTGCACAGTAACTTGGCATGTCAATAAACAGAACTCCATGTTATAGATATTTTTTTATTATTTTCTTTAGTAACATTTTTCATTTAACATTTGGCCATATGGGGAGATATACTGCCATAATTCTCACATTGTACTGTGAAATTTTCAGCTAAAAGTTCTGTGAGAGATTTTTATAGCACTAAACTTTATACTATAACATCAGCTACTGTACAGTATTTCCATGAGGAATCTCAATAGCAAGTGTAGATAGCTTATGTTTATTTTTCAAAGCAACTCCATTATTGTTTCTGTAATATTGACTTGTTTTGTAATGGCATATGATTTATAAAAAATTATTATTGTACACCTGAATTTGATTCACATATGCCTATACTTTAAGTATATTACCAAAAAATGTTGATACAAAAGACTTCTGTAATTTCCTTCCTACATCACTGCTGGTATAAAGCATACTGAAATACTGGAGAGAGAGAGATTCACACAGTGGCACCAGTATAGCTTGGCAGAATAAATGCCCAGTTATAAAAATGTACCTCAACTCAATCCTTATGCCCAGAAAGGAGAACAGTGGGCTGTAGGGGAAATGGAACTTTGCTCTGCACAGCAATGGCATTACATTTTTTATGAGCTTGAGATCACACCCACAGCAAAACTCATGAATGTCCTAGTAATGCCAAGCTATAAAGAAAGTTTACCCCTCAGGCCATGGATTTTTTTTTCTTTTCCAGGCTAATTCCTGACTAGACTGTACTGCTTGGCTTGGGAAATATTCTGAGACTAGAGGAAGAGGGGAAGGAACAGTCTTGATTAACCCTTTCAGCCCAAGGATTTTTTTTTTTTTTTTTTTTTTTTTTTTTTTTTGTTGACTGCCCAGTTACCGGTGGTGGTACTGCTAAACCCAAGTCTGTCTAGCTGAGCAGATCTATCAACCAGGGTATGCAACTGCCCCTTTGGAATCATATCACAAATTCTCTACTTTGTTGATGTTATGTTTATGACATTTTTTTTTTTTTTTTTTTTTTTTTCTTTTTTTTTTTTACTGAGATGAAGATGCACTTGACAGGTTGGTGATGACTGGCTGAATGCAACATGTCCTAACCCAACATTCCCTTTCAGATATATGCTGTCAATTAATAATGCTAATGAGTAAAGAGATTATGAAGTACTGTAATGTTGCTTTCAGCCAATCACCACCAACTCGTCAAGTGCATCTTCGCCTCGATAAAGAAAAAAAGTTGTGTGGCATGTGCTGTGCAGTGCTCTGCTGTGTGTGTTATGTTGTGTGTGCCTAATCTACAAGTGAGGCATATGCCATATGTGATTCCACCCAACCCGAACCTTAAGCTGGCAACTGAGGAGAGCTGGAGTATACATCTTTCTTGATGTAAGGCTAGGTAGGTGTAGTCAATAAACTTTCTTTAAGGGCACCTTTGATTGTTGGACTGTGAGCAGGGCATGTAATACTGCATCTTGACTGAGGTGTGCACAGTACCCTGTGATTTTATTCAGCTTAAGAAAGATTTACTTATGTTGTTATTGTGACCTCAGGGTTATATGAATGCGAGGCCGATGGACCGCAGGCTGACTTTCTACTACAGTCAACCATCCTCTCTTGGGGGGAATAAAGAGGCTGATGAGAAACATACATGTAACGAAGCACCTCCATGCTGTCTGGTAATACCAGTGCTGCCTCATGAAAGTGCCTCTCTCCAATACCCTCTCTTTGTGCTTAAGGATTTATTGTATACTAATCTTACAACAGATTAACAGGTGACAGGTACACCAACATGGCAGAAACTGTTCCATTCCTCTTCATTATAGTCTGTAAATAGATGTGGTAAAAAATCTGAGAAAAATATTACATGTTGGTTATGATTGTATGAACAGTGTGGACCAAGTCAGGTAGCTGTGGGTCACACAACACTGCTTTCACCATCTCCTCCAGTCCCATACTAACTTCATTCCCAGGAGTAAGGGGAGCTGTAGGGTTATCTTGGTTAGTAGGCCACACAGCTGCTGAAATACAATATCAGGCATTAACGCTAATTGCATTCTATGCAATCACTATGCTGTTACAGTTAGTAAGATAACCTTTCAGAGTCCTGTCCATCTATCTGTGATGGATACAATAATATGAATTTCATGAAACCTCTGTTTAGCTCAGTTCCAGCCAGGTCCATCAAGTGTTCGTAGGTACCGGTTGTGTCTTGTCACTGGTGGCAGTACAGCATCAGTGATCTTTTTAAAGTTAAATCCCTTTTTTGATGTTCTAGTGGTTGATGGTGCACCTGCACTTCTGCTGATTCTTGTATAGCCAAATGCTCTCCTTTTGACCAATGGGCAACATTACTGGCCCTTAGATTAGGCTCACTGCACTCTCATTCTTGTGAATGGAAGCAATTTGCTTTTCACTGTAGTTGCTTGGCAAGCTTGGAGAATTATTGTTTGTCTGTTGTAACTCCAGCCCTTTCTTGTTGGGAATCAATGGGTATAGTGTACATAGTCATCTTAAGCCAAACTCTTACGAACAGTATGTTGCTTCTGAGGATAGCTGTTTGTGTGCTCAGGCCTGATTCTTAACCAGCTCCCCACTTTACTTTTCACTTTGGTCAGGCTAGTAAGTGCTGCTTGAGCTTATGAGCCCCCCCTCTATGATTGGTTCAGTTCTCTTTTCTCTTGGAGACTGAGGCTTGGGAAATGATTTGGAGTCCTAAACTTAAATTCTTGTGTCAAATGCCGATCATGAGATCCACTTTAAATCACTTGTAATTTTGCTCCTATACTGAGCTGTTTCTCTTTTTTCCCTAATTCCATTTCCAACTCACTAAGGTAAGGGGGAGAGATGTGGGGGTTCTTACTATCAGGAAAACTTTCAAATGCGTGTATTGCTGTTTGTTTCCATATACACCAGCTATCATTAACTGCCCTCACAATAAACTGTGGCTTTCTGTGTTCCTTAAAGACATGATCCCCTAGTCCTACCATCAACAGTTTGATTTGGGGCTGGTAGACAAGGCCTACCCTCAGGCCATTGATAGGCTACTGCCTGGCCAGTGTAGTTTGTGTTCAGACCAGCAAGGCCAGTGTTCAAAATGTGGGGGATATGATCCTCAGTTACACTAAAGATTCATGGAACTGGAGTATTCAGGAGGACCCACTGTATGCCTTAATATGACCATGTCATAAGCGAAGTGTTCATTATTTCATTATTATATGAAGAAAAATGTTTATATGTGATCATTCAGAAAATCAGCAATGTGAGTGCAAGAATTATCATGGCATAAGTCTATTGAGTGGAAAGTATTAAGAATATATAGAGTAGATGGGAAGTTGTTGAATGCCATGAAGAATAAGCAGGAGGGTGCTAAGGCTACAGTGAGCGTGGATAGTGACCTGAGTGAATTTTTCTGTTTGAAGGTTGGATTGAAACAGGAATGTGTCATGTCTCCATGGTTGTTCAATCTGTGTATGGATGGGGTTAAAAATGAGATACAAGGTAAGGCAGTGGATGCTGGAGCGGCCCCAATGAGAGGGGGCAACGTTTGGAAACTCCCTGTACTGTTGTTAGCAGATGATACAGTGTTGTTAAGTGATGATGAAGGGAAGCTGCAAGGTTTGGTGGATGAGTTTGGGACAGTGTGTAAGAAACAGGATCTAAAGGTGAATGTAGGGAAGAGTAAATTTATGGTCTTCGAGAGAAATGACGTCAGTGAATGTACAATGAGGTTGGATGAGGAGGAAAAGGAAAATGTGAGTGCATTTAGGTCCTTGGGTAGTGTGATGACTAAGGATGGGAGTTTAGAGGGTGAAGTGCTTGAAAGAGTGCAACAAGGAAGAAAGGTTGCTGATTCCTTGAAAGCAGTGATAAGAAACAGGAAGGTGAGCATGAAAAAGTTATTACATGACAGTATTGTCATACCAACTCTAACGTATGGATGTGAAGCTTGGACCTTGTTGGAGGGACAGAAGTCAAGAGTGAGAGCAGTGGAAATGAGTTATTTGAGAGGAGCATGTGGAGTCACATGGAGAGACAGACTGGCAAATGAGGATGTGAAGGAGCATTGTGGTGTGGATGTGGATGTGATGGGAAGCGTCAGGAGAAATACACTGAGGTGGTTTGGCCATGTGGAGAGGATGGAGTGTGAGAGACTGACGAGGAGAATGTATGTGAGTAAGGTGTAGAGGGGAAGAGGGAGGGGGAGGCCAAGGATGAGAAGGAGGGATGGTGTAGAGAGGTATATGAGAGAGGGGGTGTGTGAGCTGGGAGCAGAGCAGTGGAATGGTGGGGAATAGGACGACATGGAGGCGATTTGTTTGTGGCCACCCCTTAGGGGATTAAGGTGTCTGGCAATAGATAGATAGCTAGAAGTCTATTGAGTGTTGTAGGGAAGGTATATGGAAGAAGTAGAAAGAAAGAGTGATATCAGAAGTCCTAAGAAGTGATGAACAGAGTGGCTTGAGGATTGGCAGAGGATGTGTGGATCAAATATTTGCATTGAGACTGATATTGGAGAACGCTTGTTAGAAGATCTGGAGAACGCTTGTGAGAAGATCTATCAGGTGTTTATGGCATTTATGGATCTGGAAAAAGCATACGACAAAGTAGACAGAGAAGGATTGTGGAAGGTTCTGCACATGTATGGTGCAGATGGTAAGCTGCTAGGTGCCATCAAGAGTTTTTATGATAGTAGTGAGGCATGTGTAAGGGTAAATGGGCATCTAAGTGAATATTTCATGATCACTCTGGGCATGCGACAAGGTTGTGTGATGTCCCCGTGGTTGTGCAATACATATATATGGATGGGCTGATGAGAGAAGCAAAAACACAAGTAATGGAGAGAGGGATGATGATGGTAATAAATGATGATGGGTGGAATATCTCAAATTTGTTGTACACTGATGATGCAGTGCTACTTGCAAATACCGGACAAGACCTTGGTGGACTAGTGCAGAGGTTCGTAGATGGCTGTGAGCGTCATGCAATAAGGGTAAATGTAGAAACAAGTAAAGTGATGGTTACTGAGAAAGAAAGTGACTCCCAGTGTGATGTTACAGTGAATGGAGAAAGACTGGAATTGGTGAGAGAGTTCAATTACCTGGGTAAAGTGATAGAAAAGAGAGGAAAATGTGAAAAATATGTGGAAAGTAGAGTGACGCAAAGAAGGAAAGTGGCTGGTGCTATAAAGGTCTTGATAAGAAACAGTGGATTAAGTGTTGCAGCTGCACGAGGCTTACATGGAGGAGTGTTAGTGCCAAATTTAACATACGGATGTAAGACTATGTGTGTGGTGTGAAAAGGAAAAGTCAAGAATAAGAGCAGCGGAAATGGGACTGCTGAGGAATGTATGTGGAGTACAGAGAGTGGATAGGATACAGAATAATGTTATTCATGAAAGAAGCAGAGTGATGAAGTCTATGGACACCAGAATCGATGAGAGTGTGCTGAGATCTTTGGGTCATGTGGAGAGAATGGATGATAACAGAGTGGTGAAAAGGGTATATCTAGGCAAATTTGAAGGAGGAAGGAGGTGAGGTAGGACAAGAAGGTGGAGGGATATGGTGGATGAGTGTGAAAGGAAACGAGGTATGGAAGTTCGCAAGGCTAAGGAACTGACAAGAGATTGAGCTGGCTGGATGAATTTTGTGAGGAGAAGTGCATGATCAGGGATTTGGCACCTCTTTTTAACATGACAGCGTTCGGATTGGCCCTATCAGATAAGCATATATGAAGCTACAGAACGTTGTATTTTTTTTTCTTTGCCTATCAGATGGAGCCAGGATTTCAAGGGCTTGAATAATGAGTGAACAGATGCATGGCCCATTGAATCGGTCAAACGTTGGCTGTCTGGACGTTGCTACTTCTCACCCTGCCCTAGGGTGGGAAAGATGGTCTGGATGATTGATGATGATCAATTAGAAAATGAGTAAAAATGTAAGGTAATCTATGATTTTCGGTGCGAAAATAGTTCCCTGGAAGACATATTTCATTTGCAACTTATTAATGATGTTGATCATACTATGAATATGACTGCAGGCTCCTGAACTGTTCAAGTATAGTATCTAATGGATAATGGTAACTTGGCAAGCATTTCAATACACATGTATTGTGTGTACCACAAAGCATTGATCATCACTACAAAGTGTAATTCTCATCCAGAGTATGCGATTCAAGGCAGACTCAGAAGGTGAAATATTGTTTATTCACAGAATTTTAAGTTTAATAAGGAAATTGTCCATGATATAGAATATACTTCACCACACACACACACACACACACACACACACACGCCGAGTAAAACAAAATATCCGCTCTGGCTTCGCAAGTGTGGGTGTAAAAATCCCGGAGAAGTGGGATGGGAGGGGGGCTTACAGCACCCAGCCATAAGGGTTCGCTCAGCGCTAGCATCACCCCCTCCCACCATCAAAGTAGAGGGTGATCCTGTCGAGGGTGTTGACCACCGCCTCCACCCTGTCTACCAAATACACTGCCCTTTTTCGAAGACTGCCTGATGCCACTAGGCCTATACTTTTAATCTGTGGTGGTGTTTCTCACCCCCAGCCTGCTTTATTTTCATCTTACAGGCTTAGCGTGGTCCTCTGTACCTAAGACCATGCAATCTCATTCAGCTATAACTATTCACAGTGATTTCACACTTCTCTTTTGTAAAGGTAGGCTATGTGTTCATCATGGTTTCTCCCAGGGCTTTTATTTACGACTTTCATTACTGATGTGTCTCCATCAGACACTGGGGAAATTTCCTTGCACGTATGGCGTTACCCCTTTCTTTACTTGAAATTAAAGCCTGCTGATTTCTGTTAGGTCCAGGTGTTTTAATCTTCCTTGTGGGACTGGGTGTTAACTTCCCCATTCATTACGGGTTTGGTCACGCTGGTGCCATAAATGCAATCTTCTCATCCTTTTTTCTGCAGTTTTACTTGCAAAAAGGTCGGGTATTATCCTCCCTGCGAAGCAGGATTCAACCATTAGCAACACAGTACTGTTCTAGTAGTAACTTCAGCTGCTGCATTTTTCCTTCTTTTTACTCTGCTCTGCCTCAAGCTTCACTGTTTTCAAGTTACCTAAGTTTACTTGGCGCTCTGTAGTCACAGAAACAATCAAGGAAAAATCTACAGCCCAGTAGAACATTGAAGCCGACAGGCTCACAACATAAACGCAAATTCCATATAGGATGCCGTAACATGTACTGTACATAACAACAGTTTCCGTGGTAGTGGATTCTCGCCGCTGTAAAGCAATGGTTTCTGTAATAAACTCCTCCTCCTCTTCCTTCTATAAAAATACATTACCTGTACTCTGTACTGCAACACTGTAGTCATGTCCCTTATTTGTTACATATCATTAGTATGTTGAAAATGACGGATCATATTATAACATATGCAATCAACATTTTGCTGGAAAACATACCTTTAAATTTGTTGGCTTTATTTGGTGGGGGTCTGGAGGAATCCTTTCTTGCCCTCTTGTTCCTAACAGGTTTACCTTTGCCTCTTTTTGAATTTGCATCTTGATCACTGGTTGTGGTTGTAACGACGGGCTGGCATTGCGAGCTTGCAAAGACATTTCCCCCTGTCAAGGTGCTGCCTTCAGATGACGTAGGAAGAGATTGGCAAAGGAACTGGATAGCAGATATAGGTGGTCTTATTCCAATAGGCTTGTGTATTACATTAGACTGGGATTTAATTGCAGAAGAGGACATGGTAAGCAACTTATTCTTTCCAGGGCATTTGGTAATATCTTGATTACATGAGTATATATCAGAGTTCTGATGTAGCAGGTGGGGCTTCAGAGGCGCTGACACAGCTTGAGATGTGGAAACAGGCGAAGGGAATGTTTCTGATATGAGAAGTGACTCTGGGGGTAGAGACTGAAATGACTGAATGGATACAGGAATAGACCAGGATGCCTGATCTGGTTGTGTTGCTAGGAGAGGCTGAATGGTGTGGGTTGGTAGTGGCATTGGTGGTGGCGGATGAGGAAGAGACTGGGAGGCTTGGAGCTGTAACTGTGGCAAAGGCTGGGGTGTGTGAAGCTCCAGTGGTGGCAGAGGCTGAGATGTGTGAGGCTGTAGTGGTGGTAGAGGTTGAGATGTGTGGGACTGTAGTGGTGGCAGAGGCTGGGACGTGTGGGGCTGTAGTGGTGGCAGAGGCTGAGATGTGTGGGGCTGTAATGATGGCAGAGGCTGAGATGTGTGCAGAGACTGAGATGTATGGGACTGGAGTGGTGACTGAGGTTGATTTGTGTGGGGCTGTAATGCTGGCAAAGGCTGGGATTTATGGGTCAGTAGTGGAGGCAGCCGCTGAGATGTGTGAGGCCGCAGTGGCGGCAGAGACTGAGATGTGTGGGGCTGTAGTGTTGTCAAATTCTGGGACGTGTGGGTCTGTGATGAAGGAAGAGGCTGAGAATAAAGGGCTGGGAGGAGGGCATGAATGGCTCTTAGACACTGGCTACACCTTTCCTCAGCCACAGCTTCTGTTGCCCCACTGAACATCACTCGCCATTTGCGATTAGCACCCTGTGGGACAAGAAACGTATATAGCCTGTGTAAATCTGCTCAAATTAAAAATGAATGTAGTATACATCTCTTCGTGAGGCTGGCACATGCATTAAAAATATATACCGTATATTCTCACACCAGCCTTATTATCCGGTACTTTGTAATTCATTTGCTTATGTTAACTTCAGTTTCATATCATCTTCACCATGATTCACAGACAAAATGGTCATGAACGTATTAGTACTTTAGTTTCTCAAATGCCAGTAAACTTTATTCTAGCCACCGCTCGGCGCTTTTATTAAGGGAGACCTGACCATGCAGAGATTATAAAAAGCTACAACTAAAAATAAAATTATAATGATATCACTTATTAGTCATTCATCATTATCATCCAGCCCTCCATTCCTGCCCCAAGGTGGGTAGGGTCCAGAGATGTGACAGAATGAAATGCTTACCAAAATCTGCTCAGCTGAATGGGTCATGCTCTCATTCACTCACCATTCAAGACCCCGGAATCCTGACTCCGCGTACAGTAATTAATCATGGGTCATGACGCACGTAGCTTCACAAGCGCCTTACAGTCAATCGGTCAATAACCAAGTTTAAAAAAAAAGGGGGGGGGGAGATGTGTGCCACACCCTGGTCATACACTCCTCACAAAATCCATCCATCCAGCTTGGTATTAATAAAGAACAGTAATTCCTCTATGCAGGCCTACACGCATTCTTTTCGCAGGTTTTCTTTGGAAAGCAATATATTAATTTTGGAACTTATAGAACTATTATCCATTATAAAGTGGTAAGGATGTGCAGTGAAGGGTTAGACTTTAAATAGCTGACGCTGCTACTCAACTCATTTACTGTAGTTCATATTGCTCTAAACTGCATATGGATTCTTAAAATTTATTACAGAAAAGTGTACAAATAAACCGAATTGAGGTAAGGTCCTTATTCTCGTTAGCTGAGGAAGTTTCCTAGCACCTCCTCCTTAGCGGTTTATTTTGCATAGGTCGCTTTAACATTATCTTGTATGTCATTTATAAAGTGTTAACCTCAGCATGGCTTATATCAATATATAACAAGACGATTTTGAGGTGTAATGAGCAGAATAGAACAGTGAAGAAGTGATATTGCGAAATCTCAAATTAATACGACTCAGGGACAGAAAACTGTCATTCACACGTTAGGCCTACTCACCTTAGCTCTACAGAGAAAGAGAAGGGAGTTATCTCGCTTCAGCACCCTCATGTCCTTGGTCTGACGAAGGTTACAGTACTCCAGCAGCAGCCCTGACATCACCAGCTTTAGGACACCACCCTGAATGTAGATAAGACGAATGGAGAATGAGAGACTGGCAACAAGAGTGTAAGTGGGTAAGAGAGGCACACCAAGGATGAGATGGGGGGGAGGAGTGGAGAAATATATGAGAGAGGGGGTTGTGAGTCGCAGTGAGGGAGGTCAAATGACGGCGGATAGGGCGACGCGAACGCGATTTGTTTGTGGCCATTCCTTACAGAATTAAGGCGTTAGCAATAGAGAGATAGATGGACAGACGAATGATAACACTGATATATACAAACTAGCTGAAGAATATGGACATAATGCAGTCTTCCCTTCATCCCTTCGTTTTTGTGAGACTGTGTGATTCAGGATTTTGTTAAGGAGGGTGGGGCTAGGTGAAAGTTTAAGAATATAACTAAGAAACGGAATCTAGAAGTGAATGTAGATAAGGGTAAAACTGTGGTCACTGACAGTAATGAAATAGGAGACTATATAACTAGAGAGGGCACTCAGTGGAGCGCATCTTTCCGATATTGGCAACGTAATTTCCAAACACTCTTCATAATGGGTTAGGTTTTCTCATCGCTGATTAGCGGTAGAGTTTCGCAGAAAGACTTATCCGGATTCAGAATCTGTAATACGATCCGGATCGGTCTCAAAAGGTAATCGATTGTTCCCTGGGGCATAGGCTAGCTACCCACCAAATCTGGTCCAAATCTCTTTTAGTTTTGGGGTAATCCTGCTAACAAACATCGGCCCCAAAAGTTATTGGTTGTTCCCTAGGACATGGGTTATCAACCCACTACATATGGTACAAATCTCTCTTTTAGTTTTTGAGTAATTCTGCTAACAGACAAACAAACCAAAAACAAACAGGGGTGAAAACACACTCTCCTCGTCGGAGAGAATGAGGCTGAATGGTGAAGAAATAGAGAATGTGGGTGCATTCAAGTACTACTTAGGTAGCGTGATGAATAAGGATGGAAGGGGGGACTGTTTTTGAATAAGTACAGCAAAGCAGAAAGGTTGCTGGCCCCGGTCACTGAAATCGTTGGTGAGAAACAGGCGGTAGCACAGCCCGAGGAATGGCGAGGGTGGCACTGGCCACCCCTTGAGTATGCTTGGCCACCCGAAATTTCCTGGGGAATACCCTCCAACCTTGCTAAAGAGCTCTCGAGCCACCCTATAATTAGATTTGGCCACCCCATTTCATAAATCCGAGTTACGCTCCTGGGAAGAAAGAAGTGAACGTGGAAATAAAAAAGTCTGTGTATGACAATATTGTGATACCCACTCTAACACACGGAAGTGAAGCTTGGATCCTGTTGGATCAACACAAGTCATGAAGTAGGACTAGTAGTACGCTAGTCGTTCCCTAGGCAGTCTGGCCGAAGTCAAGTGAATAACGGTGCTTGGCATATATATATATATATATATATATATATATATATATATATATATATATATATATATATATATACATATATACATATATATATATATATATATATATATATATATATATATATATATATATATATATATATATAATTCAACACTACCCCACTTCACCGAGTCTGGCACCATCAGTGATGTCAACACCTGTAGTACTGATAAAGGTGCTCAGAACTGGATATACCTTTTTGTATTGCCTTTATATATTGGTTTTCAAGGTAAAACAGAGATTTACCCATTGCAGAGGAGTTACATCAACACTACAGGTGTTGACGACATCACCGATGGTGCCAACTTGGTGAAATGGAGTATAGTTATACATTAGGCTGACATATTCGTTACAAGTGAAAGCAGAGGAAATGAATTATTTGGTAGATGCAATGGAGTTACACAGTTGTATGGATGTGAATGGGACTGCGTCAAAATAGCCTACCCTGAGATGGTTTGGCCATGTAGAGAGAATGTAGAATAAGAGACTGACTAGGAGAATGTATATAACAGATGGAGAGGAAGGGGGAAACCAAGGATGAAACAGAGGGACTGAGTGGAGAGATATGTGAGAGGGGGATGTAAGCTTGAGGATGGGGACAAATGGTAAAGGACAGACAGACGTGGAAATTATTTGTTTGGCTTTACCTTAGGGGATTGCAGCAATACCAAAGAATGTCTACCAGACAGGTTTTATATTATTTGTGGTACCGTAAAAAAAAAAAAAAAAACTTTAATTTACTTTTTCCATAACAAGTAATAATCCAGCACAAATTTCTGTATAACCCTGGAATCATATATCACGAATCTTGATCACTTCAGGAAAATGTCCCAAATGATGGCTTTCATTAGATACAAAAATGCCAGTAATTTAACCTGTACACCACTGTTATTTCGCACATTAGGCTATGGGCGACTGTCTTACCTTCGTCAGAGAGAGAATAAGTGGGCGTTCTTTTGAAGAGTCAAGTGTTTCCCATGTTTTTCCATCCTCCGTCGGTGGAGATATCAAGCGAGCATATTTTTCCATAGGCCATTCACTCAGTTTCTCCATTTCCTAGACTATAACTGAACCGAGATGCGTAATGGGATATCAAACGGAGCGCATACGTCAACCTTCCCTCCAATTTTCAACATTCGATTTTCACTTATTAAAAATAATATGTGTTATCACAATAAAGTTTCCTGAAATTGTTGATCTCATAATAGACTCTTTTGCACACCTGTAGCGAGACATTTTATCCTCTTATTATTTACAAAGTAAGAGGAGGTTTCAGTATGTTAAAACCTAAAGCAGCCAATACGGAAAGGTACGATAGTTAATGCTGGACATTAATAATGCCAATATTATCCGTTTATTAATGGTTAACATATTTTATGTTCACACATCTTAGTCTGTTATTTATTTATCATTCGAATGCCAGGGGCTGAAGTTTGTTTTGAAGTTCTTGTTTGCGTGTAGCCTTTACCCCCAAAGCTTACTGTACAGTAAAGCAGGAAATTATATCATATTGTAAGTGCAGCTTAAGTGACAAGTCATGTCGTCCTCTGGGGTACGAGTTAAACTAGAAAGAGATGAGCCCGGTAAGTAAATTTGCAGTGCATCAGTTTGGTGAGGAAATCAAACTCCTTTCCAGGCCCCAGGAGGGATATGTTCGGGCACTTGTGCTGTGTATATTGTACAGATCCTCACAGTTAATTGTCAGGGTGTGAGGTAATGGAGGAAGATGAAGAACAGGGAGGACAGAGGGGTGGGTTATGTTATGAATAAAGAGTGGGATGGAGCGGGAAGTGATATGCTAAAAAGCAGTAAGAGAAGTTCAGGTAGCTAATATATGGTTTAGATCCGTAATCAGGTACATTTGAATGTACAGTATTGTCAATAGCTGTCTGATTGAAAAGCAGTAGAGAAGTTTAAATAATGTTTGGTTTTGATCAAACAATATTTTAAAGTTTTTAATCACTGTCTGACTGAAGTTTAATCTCTGTGTCATTTCCACCACAGAGTCTTCATTTTGTACTTATTATTTTAAATGAAAGTCTTCTTATGCTCCTTGCTGTGCCTTTAATCACATCTACATTAAAATTGTTCTGTGTGAAGCTACAAAAGTTTACTGGTAGGTTAGGTTAAATTAGTTTAGGTTAGCTCATTTGGATAACATTTAGCAGGAGCCACAACTGGAGTGCAAGTATTATGAAGAGTTTTCTGTTTATATCTCATCGATTGCTAACAGTTTTCTCCTATGACACTTCCATTGCAAATTATCCCTGGGGTTATTAATGAACCCAAGGAGGGAAAATTGTGACATCAAAGGGGGAAAGGAATAAATCGGCAATGGAAGTGTCATAGTAGTAAAGCATCGGACTCGGTGGTAGAGCGTCGGACTCGGGACTGGGGAATCTTGAATTTGAGCCATGCCCAGTAGCTGCCATGCTGGGAGGGGTAGCACCCTCTTGTCATCAAGCAGGGCTATATGATCTAATAAGGTGTAGCTCGGGGGAACATTTCCCTTTTACCACACATTTTAACATAGATGCAATGATAGATGGAGTTAGGTAGTGGAGAATCATCCCTTCCTTGTTTACTAAGTACAAAATAAAGCATTTGCAATGGATGAATCACAGACAACTCACCTAATTCAAATAGACTGTGTCAAAAAATATTTCTAAAATCATATACCAGGTATAGTTGTGGATCAGTTTAAAAACATTTCATCGATAATATAGCTACATTTACCAGGAATTCTTGGTAAGGGTGACTATGAAAGATGAGGAAGTAAGATAGCTAATTGGGGAACTTGGGGAGGGGGGGGAAGTGCCAGTACATAGGACAACAAGGGAATCTGGTCTGAGCACAGTAGCTAGAAAATAAAAGACACTTCCCTGGGAACCACCTTCTTTTCTTGGTACAGTACGGTAGCTAACTCCTACATTTGAGGTGTATCCAGTAGCATTTATGCTTATCTCAGCTGCTTGCATGTGTTTGTAGTGTGCAAGCCAGCTGTTACAGTTCTTCATTTTCATGCCTGGGGGCTGGTCTATTGGTTTATCATAAGGAAGAGAGCACCACTTTATCAGAAGAATTAGGAAAATTCATTTAATACGGTACTGTAATAATTCTTGGATGCTCTGGTATTGTGTCAGTGTATTTAATCAGTTAATAATTTATTATTTTATTTGTTTTGTTTTATTTTTGCTTCGGAGTATGTAGTGTACCTTTATATTTGTGTTGGAAAGTTAGGCTGCACTGGACCTGGTTTATGTGGTAGCTTAGGCCTACTTTCCATAGTCTGTAGATTTTACTGACTAGCTATGGAGTGACACCTGTCCATGCATTTGGAGATCTGCACATTATTAATTAATTAATTTCCCATTCCTCTTAGCCTATGTAGCTATAGTTATATATATCTCCAAATGGTAAGAATAATGATTAGCTACATGGAGAGAAGTTAAGTAGCATGGGGAAGAAGAAATTTTTGATTTTTTAAAAATTGTCTGGAATCAGTCATATCAGGCCTAATATTTTTTGAGTCCTTCTTTAAGCCACATACTGTTCTGGTTGTTTGAGGGAGGGCTGAAACTATATGTACCTCATGTTGGTACCGGTACATGGAGAGTAACACCTAACTGTGGCAGCACTGAAATACGCCTAACCAGGTAGCTCTGCTGCCCATTTATGCAAGTATCCCAGAACTTCCTCCTGATCCCTTGGAAAGCAGGTGTGGACTGTAGGAAAATGACAGCTTCATTCTGCAGTTCAGTAATTTCATATCCAGTTGAGCTTGGAGTTATAACAATAAAAACTTCTAGCTGCATCTAATGAGTGCACCTCATGTAGCTTAGGGAGATTGTTTCAGCCAAGGCAGCAGGAGAGTACCGTACCATCAGGGATGTGGGTCATTAGTGTGTTGGTGAGTTTTGCTACCTGACGATATGATTAATGTAGGAGGTAGGGCAGAAGGTAGCCCAGTTTCAAGAGCCAGAGTACCATACTGGTACCTATGGTTCATTCACTTTAACCCTTTGTATTCCATGTGGGGTCAGATTGACCCCAACTATCTGTCTATCTATCTATAGCCCGACGCCCTAATCCCGCAAAGGGTGGCTGCAGACAAAATGCCTCCAAGTTGCTCTGTCACCCACCATTTGACTACCCTCCCCTCAACTCATCCCCCCTTCCCTCATAAACCTGTCAACTCCATCCCTCCACCTCATCCTCGGTCTACCCCTCCCTCTCCCTCCCTCCACCTCACCTACATACACCCTCTTAGTCAGTCTTTCATTCTCCATTCTCTCTACATGTCCAGACCACCTCAGTGTATTTCTCCTAATCTTCTCAACCACATCCAGATCCACCCCACAACGTTCCTTCACTTCTTCATTCGTCAACCTGTCCCTCGATGCCACTCCACATGCTCCTCTCAAGTACCGGTAACTCATTTCCATTGCTCTCACTCTTGACTTGTTCCCCTCTTGCAAGGTCCACGCCTCGCTTCCATACGTCAGGGCAGGGATCACAATACTATCATGCAGTGACTTCTTAACTTCCATACTCACCTCCCTATTTCTCATCACTGCTTTCAGTGAACCAATAACCTTCCTTCCCTGCTGTACCCTTTCACGCACTTCGTCCCCCAAAGTTTCATCCTTACTCATCACACTACCCAAGTACTTGAATGCACTCACATTCGTCATATCCTTACCATCCAACCTCACTGTACATTCTGTGACTTCATTCCTCTCAAACACCATAACTTTACTTTTGTTTACATTAACTTTCAGCTTCCTCCTCCTACACACTGTCCCAAATTCATTAACCAAACCTTGCAACTCCCATTCATCTTCACTCAACAATATTGTATCATCAGCAAACAGCAACACTGGAATCTTCCACATCTCACCCTCATTCATTAGAGCCACCCCCACATCCACTGCCCTACCTTGTACCTCCTTTACAACCCCATCCATGTATATATTAAACAGCCATGGAGACATCACACAACCCTGTTTCAGTCCCACATTGAGATCAAAGAACTCACTCAGCACACCATCCACTCGCACCGTAGCCCTAGCTCCTTCGTACATACTCTTCACAGCATTCAGCAATTTCCCCTCCACCCCATATATTCTTAATACCTTCCACATACCTTGCAAGGCAAGGTTGACCCCAACACATTTTTAAAATGATGCCATTCAGCCACTTATTGTTTTAGGGATCTAGCAAGCCATGACTTTGTATGTTGTTGGCCAGTGTGTAATCACACAACATTTGAGTAGAAAGACTCTTATAGTTCAGGAGTTAGGAGGACGCAAACTTCACTGGGGGTTGTCCAGTATCCAGTACCGGTATCCCACCTAGCATTCCGTGTACCAGTAACTTTTTTTTTTTTCCTTTTCCAGATTCTGCATATTATTGACCATGTCACTGAATGTTGAGATGTTCTACAGTCAGCGGGGGAGAATCTTAGAATATCCTTCCATTTCTGATGCTGATAATGACACCTGCAGTGATTTGTCTGATGCTACAATCATTCAGGAGTTTTCTGATTATAAATATCTATCTATCAATGAGTCTATTGCCAGATGCCTTAATCCCATAAGGGGTGGCCACAAACAAGTCACCTCTAAGTCACTTTGTCCCCCACCATTTCACTGCCCTGCTCCCAGCTCATAACCCCCTCTCTCATGTACCTCTCCACTCCATCCCTTCATCTCATCCTTGGCCTCCCTCTCCCTCTCCTTCCCTCCACCTCACTCACATACACTTTACCCATCAATCTCTCATTCTCCATCCTCTCCACATGGCCAACCCACCTCAGTGTGTTTCTCTTAATTCTTCCTATCACCTCCACATCCACACCACAATGCTTCTTCACGTCCTCTTTTTGTCAATCTGTCTCTCCATGTGACTCCACATGCTTCTCTCAGATAACTCATTTCCACTCTTCTCACTCTTGACTTGTGTCCCTCCAACAAGGTCCAAGCTTCACTTCCATACATTAGAGTTGGTATCACAATACTGTCATGCAGTAATTTTTCACTTCCATGCTCACTTCCCATTATCTTATCACTGCTTTCAAAGAACCAGCAACCTTTCTTCCTTGTTGTACGGTACCCATTCAAGCACATCACCCTCCAAACTTCCATCCTTACTCATCACACTACCCAGGTTCTTAAATGTACTCACATTTTCCATTTCCTCCTCATCCAACCTCACTGTACATTCACTGACTTCATTTCTCTTTAAGACCATAACTTTACTCTTCCCTATATTCACCTTTAGGTTCCGTTACTTACACACTCTCCCTAACTCATTCACCAAGCCTTGCAGCTCCCCTTCATCTTCACTTAACAACACAGTGTCATCTGCAAACAGCAGTACAGGGAGTTTCCACACACTGTCCTCACTCATTAAGATTGTTCCAACATCCACTGCCCTACCTTGCATCTCATTTATAACTCCATCCATTTACAGATTGAACAGTCATGGAGACATGACACATCCCTGTTTCAATCCAACCTTCAAATGGAAAAATTCACTCAGTTCACTGTCCAAATGCACTGCAGCCTTAGCACCCTCATACATACTCTTCACGGCATTCAACAACTTCCCATTTACTCCATACATTCTTAATACTTTGCACAGTCCTTGTCCGTCCACCCAGTCATATGCTTTCTCCAAATCCCTGAAGTCTGCATACAGCTTCTTCCCCTTCTCTACAAACTTTTCCACAAAAGACCAAAGAATGAATATTTGATCTACACAGCCACTTCCCATCCTAAAACCTCCCCGTTCTTCTTCAACTAATTCCTCTGTTGTTTCCCTAACTGTATCATTAAGTATCCTACCATATAATTTTCCTTTTACACAAAGAAGACAAATGCCCGTATGATTAACACAAACTTCATTTTCCCCTTTTCCTTTGTATGGGGGAATAATTATACCTGACTTCCAATCCTCCAGGACTTTACCTTCCTCCCATGCCAATCTGCACATCTTCCACATCCATTCTACTACTATCTCTCCCCCATGCTTCAGCTTTTCACCACACACGCTATCAATTCCTGGGTCTTCCCCCATTTTGAACTTCATTGTTTCCACAACTTCCATCCTACTGATTTCTTCCTCACTTCTCACATCCCTCCTTCTCCCAACCATTCCCCAGCCACTTATACTTGCATTACTTTCATTCTTTACGTTCAACAATTCCTTAAAGTGTTCTCTTCATCTGCTCACTTTTTCTTGCTTATCCACTAGTAATCTACCATTTTTATCTTTCACTCCCTGACTAATTACTTTAACACTGTGTCTAACTTCCTTAACCTCTTTCCAGAACATTTTCTTAGATTCCCTCCACATTACACTCAGATTCCTTCCAAATTCCTCATCCAATGTCTTCTTACTGTCGCTCATGAATCTTTTCACCTCTCTCTTCCTCTCTACATATAACTCTCTCTTCAGTCTGTCAGCTTCCTCCACACCTCTGTTTCTCATCCAGTCACTGTACGAGTATGCTTCCTTCTTTTGTGCCACAGCCCGTCTCATCTCCTTATTCCACCATGCTGTTCCTTGCACCCCGTTTCATCTTCTCTTCACGCCACACACCACCTGACATGCTGCACCGATTTCTTCTGTGAATAGCTATCTTGCACACACCTTTCACGTCCCCCATCTGCTCCAAATCATATATACCCAATCACTCCTCCACTTTTTGTATATACAGTATTCTGCTGTTTTTCCAACCTTTTGTAACCTTTGCACCCTCCTTGTATGAACTACTTCCTCCTGTCCTTCCCTTCTTCTATTCCTGTATTTCATTTGAATCTTGACTTTCACCACCACCAAGTGGTGGTTAGAAAACCCACTCCCCCAACCTCTATATGCTCTTGCATCCATTGCACACTGTCTCATTCGATAAATATGTTAATACTGTTTATGTTTATGCTTACTTGATTTGTAAATCAGGGGTTTTCTGAATATAAATGTCAGTCTTGTTTATGTTCTGAACCTAGATTCAACCAAATTTTTGACTTCATTTTATTTTCATGATACAGTAGCTATATTTATATTTTTTAATGGTATTTTATCTACTAGGTAATACATTTACCATATTTTGTTATATTAAGAGCTGGTGGTGACCATCATCCACTCACTTGATGTAGTGCTGCCTACTTCTTCCTTAGCCTTTATCATTCTTTTTCTGTGCCTGCCCTCCTCTCTTCCTATTTCTCCCATCTTTTCTGTCACTGCTTATTGCTTTTCTTTCTGTTACAGGTGGCTTTACATTGAGTGACAAGCTAAATGGTTTCCTGTAAGCCAAGAAACCATTTACAACGCTGGGTGGTAACCATATAACCAAACCATATGTGTTCCCTACGTGTCAAGTGGGTTGGTGAAGTGTTAGTGCTCCTCCCTGTAAAACAAATAACTCAGAGTCAAATGGCCACCCCATACGGGATTATGGCATCTGGCAATAGATAGGTAGATAGAAGAGCATGCTGAATTAATAAGAATGATGTAACCAAAAAATATATTCCACAGTATTCATTTCATGTGCAAACTTAAAAATTTTGAAGAAAATCATACAAATTTTACTTTCATTAAAAAAACACAAAAATAAAACACAAAAGGGACACGTGGTGGATTGGCAACACTTGTCATGTCCTGGTCAGCATATGGACACAACATTTGTACCTTTGTGCGTATGGCAGAAATCCAAAAATTAAGTTGGGGTCTTTCAAGACCCCACATGGCGTTCTGGGTTACGTTTTTTCGTCTGGGACATGAAGGGTTAATTAGGCAAAGATTTTCATTCTTTTTGCAACCTATTTCCCATAGATCAGTGGCAAAATAAGACAATACTGTACTTTCAACAGCACTTCCTTGGGACAAGCATCATATTTCACTGTTAATTTTTTATAACTCCCAGTAGCACTTCCCTGAGACAAGCATCATAGTTCACTGTTAATTTTTTATTACAACTCAGCATTCAAGTTGGGACTTTTATGCTTAATTGAATTAAACACAGTATAGTAGGAAAAATTTGAAGGTGTACTTTCTGATTGACAAATTGGCTTTATGGGGGGTCTCTGTATGAGTGGAAATTATTTGCTTCATGTGTGAGAAGTGTGGTGCTCCTGGATAATGAAACATGAGTTTGGTAATTAATGAGGAAGATGTCTGCTGCTGGAATTTATTAAAATGAGAATGATGAGGTGGATGTGTAATATGACTATGAAGGAAGGAAAGGGGAACTGTACTTTCTTTCTGTTGATCTGGAGAAGGCTTTTGACAGAGTCCCGAGAGAGATGGTGAAGTGGGTAATGAGAAAGCCTAGGAATCGAGGAGTGGCTGGTTAGGGTAGTTATGGCCATGTATGTGGGTGCTCGCACACAGGTGAGAGTGACTGGAGATTTGAGTGATGAGTTTTCCATGAATGTTGGTGTGCATCAGGAGTCAGTTTTGAGTCCCTTGTTGTTTATCATGGTACTTGAAACCCTCTCATGGTTCTTCAGAAATGGACTCCCTTGGGAGATATTGTATATTGATGATTTGGTGTTGATTGCAGAGAATGAAAGGGAGGTAGAGGAAAGATTTAGGAAATGAAGAGATGGTATGGGGCACAAGAGCTTAAGAGTTAATGCAAATAAAATAAAAGTGATGATATGTAGGGTTGGGGGCAGTACTGTCAGAGAAGAGGGTGAGTGGCCATATGTAGGGTTGGTGGCAGTGCTGTCAAAGAAGAGGGAGAGTGGCCATATGTAGGGCTGGTGGCAGTACCGTACTGTCAAAGAAGAGGGAGAGTGGCCATGTGCAATTTGCCACAAGGGCATGGGAAGTAATTCCATCTTGTGCAGTGTTTGTGATAAGTGGGTGCATAAGAGATATAGTGGTATTAGAGGTTGACTGTGAGATAACACTGATTTTACGTGTGTGGTGTGTTGGGGAGAGCAGTTGGAGATGGTCAGGCATGAAAGGATTGAACTGGCTTGTGAGTCTCTTGAGTGTGTGGAAGAGTTTTGTTATTTGTGAGACTTATTATTATGTGCTGGAGGTGGGGCTGGAGGTAGCTCTGTGGCTACGGTGAGGAGTGGTTGGAAGATGTTGAGGGAGCTGTTGCCTTTTCTGACATTGAGAGGGCTCTCCGTATGTGCTAAAAGATCTTTGTTTGCAGCATGTGTTAGGAGTGTAATATTGTATGGTAGTGAGACCTGGACAGTAAAGGAAGAGGATATTCGCAGGCTTAGATGTACAGAATTGACGATGATTAGTTGGATGTGCAGTGCATCCCTGAGTGCAAGGCCTGGGGAGGCTAGGTTTATGATGGAAGGGTTGAGAGGTAGGATGAGACTGGAGTGTATTGGTGTTGTGATGAGGAGAGGTAGACTGAGGTGGTTGTGGCATGTGGAGTGGATTGGGGATGATAACTGGGGGAGACGTTTCTGAATCGGTAGAGAGGCGGCCTGCAGTCCTGATGGACCCAGGATCGAATCCCGGCTGGGGCAGGGAACAGTTCAAGGATTTGAATTTCCTAAAAGCAGATTTTCCTGATCTACCAGATGACCCGCCGAACAGGGTAGTACTCCCGAGGGGAATGGGAATGCTGGTGATAGGGAGAGCTGGAGCTCCTGTTTCACTAGCTATCTAACCATCCCCCTTTGCTGACCTTTTCAGTGTGACAGTAACATGGAGAGTAGACCAGCATACTCTCCCAAACATTTCCTCTAACTATCTATGCACTACACCACATGCACTTTACATTTCACACAACGTATCCCACTATGTTACAGGGGTTGGCGCCAGCAAGGGCATGCGGCCAGAAAACTTTGCCCCCGCTACCTAGTGGCGGACTTCTGGGGGGAGGCGTGGCGGGGGTTCCGCCGGCATAGATCATGGGTCCAGGGCGAGATGGGGCTCGGGCCTGTGCTAGAGGGTACAGGGCATTGCGGTTCCCAGGCTGCCGCTTCCGCCCAATAGAGAGGGGCCCGAACCTGGGAGTAGCGTCCCAGGAGGCTGCCCTATCAGTGGGTGTATAATGGCGGGATAGTTGCAGTGCCAAGACGCGCTTGGAGGGTGTCCCTGCAGCTGTCCTGGCAGGGTGCCCCGAGGCCACTACCACAGCCACTGGTAAGCTGGTGGGCTAGGGGTCCCGGATCCATTGCCTGGACCTGGGATTGTGCGGTGAGTGGGACCTGTGCTGTGTCTGTCCCCATTTATTAATACTGAAGATGACAAAACAAAAAAGGTTTCAAAGCAAGCCTGAGGACAGTAAATCACCCATGGGGATGAGGGTGGGTTCATGGAATGTGGGAAGTTTGAGGGGAAGAGCGGGGGAAGTCGTTGAGGCATTCAGTAGGAGGTGGGTGGACGTGGCGTGTTTGCAGGAAGTCCGATACAGGGGTGGATCAGCCAGAAAGATTGTTGGGAAGGACTGTTGCTATAAGTTGTTTTGGCAGGGGAGGACAGACGGATATGGAGGTGTTGGTGTGATGGTTGCGGAGAAATGGGTGGAATATGTTATGAATGTTTTGAGAGTAAGCGGTAGGATATTGGTTGTGAAAATTCTGTTGGGAAGAAAGATAGTTGTGATTATATCGGTATATGCTCCACAGGCAGGATTGGATGAATCAGAGAAAGATAGATTTTGGGATGATTTAATACGTGTAGTGGGTGGTATGCAGGATGATGAGATAGTGATTTTGGGAGGGGACTTAAATGGTCATGTAGGTGAAGCAGCCCAAGGTTATGAAGGAGTGCATGGGGGATGTGCATATGGTCTAAGGAATGCAGAAGGGGAAAGGATACTCGAGTTTGGGGAGGCAATGGACATGATTGTGTGCAACACATATTTTAGGAAAAGAGACAGTAGGTTAATTACGTATGAGTCTGGGGGAAATAGCAGTCAGATAGATTATTTTCTGGTTAGGAGGGCCGATAGGAGGTTAGTGAGGGATGTTAAAGTTATAAGAAGTGAGGAGTGTGTGCAGCAGCACAAACTATTGATTTGTGATATGGTGCTTAAAGAACAAATGATGAAAAAGAGGACTTATGTACCTAGGAGGAAAATATGGAAGCTGAAAAACCAAGTAGTAAGGGATGCCTTCTATAGCGAGTTGAGGAGAGTGGTAGCTGAACAGGGAGCCATAGACAGAGGCGTTAATGAACAGTACAGAGCCCTCAAGAACAATCTCTTGAGAGTTACTGATGTAACATGCGGCTGGACAAGAGGACCACCAAGACATAAAGTAACTTGGTGGTGGAATGAGGGTGTAGAAGCTGCAATTAAGGAGAAAAGAAGGCTTTTCCGGGAATGGAAGAAGGGTGGTAGCAAAGAGGAATATTTGGCTGCCAAGCGTAGGGCTAGGAGAGAGGTATACAGGGCAAAGTCTGAGTCACAGAGACAATTACTTGATAACCTAAATCATGGGGAAAGGAAAAATATATTTAGGGTGGCAGGTCAGGTGAAGAGGGATAATCGGGATATCATAGGTGAGCAGTGTGTGAAGAATGATGAAGGAAGGGTAGTGGTGAACAGTGAGGATATTAAAGATGCATGGAGAGAGCATTATAACCGGTTGTTGAATGAGGAGTTTGACTGGGACAGGGAAGGTTTGGAGCCAGCAGATCCAGTGTCTGGCCCTTGGCCTTTGATTGATACTGCTACTGTGAGTGAGGCAATATGCAGGATGAGGGTGGGGAAGGCAGCAGGTGTGTCTGGGTTGACTGCCGAAATGTTGAAGGCCTCAGGCGATATAGGGGTGAGTTTAGTCACTGACCTGATAAATAGGATTATTTATGAGTGTGTTGTCCCAGATGATTGGCTGAAGAGTGTAATTGTAAATGTGTATAAAGGGAAGGGTGATGCCCTGGAAAGAGGGAATTATAGAGGTATAAAGCTTTTAGATCAGATAATGAAGGTAATGGAGAGAGTTTTAGAAGGTATGATTAGAGAAAGAGTGAATATTGATGAGATGCAGTTTGGGTTTATGCCAGGTAGGGGGACCACTGATGCCATATTCATTGTTTGACAGCTTCAGGAAAAATATATTGGTAGGAGAAGGGATCTTTATTTTGTTTTTGTTGATTTGGAAAAGGCCTTTGACAGAGTCCCTAGAGAGGTGGTGAAGTGGGCAATGAGAAAGCTTGGCTTGGAGGAGTGGCTGGTTAGGGTGGTTATGGCCATGTATGTGGGTGCTCACACCCAGGTGAGAGTGAATGGAGATTTGAGTGATGAGTTTTCCGTGAATGTTGGTGTGCATCAGGGGTCAGTCTTGAGTCCCATGTTGTTTATCATGGTACTTGAAGCCCTTTCACGTGACTTTAGAAACGGACTCCCGTTGGAGTTGTTGTATGCTGATGATTTGGTGTTGATTGCAGAGAATGAAAGGGAGGCGGAGGAAAGGTTTAGGAAGTGGAGAGATGGTATGGGGCAAAAGGGTTTAAGGGTAAATGCAGATAAAACAAAAGTGATGATATCTAGGGTTGGTGGCGGTACTGTCAAAGACGAGGGAGAGTGGCCATGTGCAGTTTGCCACAAGGGCGTGGGAAGTAATTCCATCTTGTGTGCGGTGTGTGTGATAAATGGGTGCATAAGAGATGTAGTGGTATCAGAGGTAGACTGCGAGATAATGCTGATTTTATGTGTACGGCGTGCCGGGGTGAGCAGGTGGAGATCGTCAGACGTGAAAGAATTGAACTTGCTGGTGAATCTCTTGAGTGTGTGGAAGAGTTTTGTTATTTAGGAGACATGTTGTGTGCTGGAGGTGGGGCTGGAGCTAGCTCTGTGGCTAGGGTGAGAAGTGGTTGGAAGAAGTTCAGGGAGCTCTTGCCTCTCCTGACATTGAGGGGGCTCTCCCTACATGCTAAGGGGTCTTTGTATGCAGCGTGTGTTAGGAGTGTAATGCTGTATGGCAGTGAGACCTGGGCAGTGAAGGAGGAAGACATTTGCCGGCTCAGACGTTCAGAAATGACAATGATTAGGTGGATGTGCAGTGCGTCCCTGCGTCCAAGGCCTGGAGGGGCTGGGTTTACAATGGAAGAGTTGAGAGGTAGGATGGGACTGGAGTGTATTGGTGTTGTGATGAGGAGAGGTAGATTAAGGTGGTTTGGACATGTGGAGAGGATGGGGGATGATAGTTGGGTGAGGAAGGTGAGAAGTGTTAATATTGGGGGTGGGGTTATGAGGGGTAGACCGAGAAAGACATGGGACAAGGTCATTAAGTGTAACCTTAGGGTTAAGGGACTGAACAGGGAGGCTGCAATGGATCGTGCAGCATGGAGAGCCGCCATTAGGTGACCAAGGCCGACACATGCAAGCATGTTGGAGCCTTTAAAAACGAAAACGAAATATACCAATACACCAGTCCTGTATGAGACAGCCCTAGCATGTACCGGTATTCAATATGGATGGTGGGTGTTAGCGCCGAAGTGGTGACATGTGGAGGTGCAGGAGGACTACTGGGCCTTGGGATAGGTCACTGCTCCTGAGAAATAGGCCTTGAAGCCTTTGCCCAGAGTTGGTCATGTAAAAAAAAAAAAAAAAAAAAATTGGTGCAAAAAGTGAGAAGCGTTAATATTAGGGGTGGGGTTGCGAGGGATAGACCAAAAAAAGACCTGGGACGAGGTCATTAAGTGTGACCTCGTGGTCAAGGGACTGAACAGGGAGGCTGCCAGAGATCGAGCAGCATGGAGGCCCGCCATTAGGTGACCATGGCCGTCGCATGCAAGCATGTTGGAGCCTTCAAAAATGAAATGAAACTGGACGGATAGAACATGTACAAAATCAAAGGATGCTTGTATATTGAGAGTGTTAGTGTGTAGTTATGGTAGTTACCTAATGCATACAGATAGGTGGAAGTGGTTTAGTTGTGTAGCCAAAAAGCATGTGTAGAAGCAGCTCTGTGGGTCTAAATATGGAATGGAAGGTAAGAATGTGAAGGAGATTGCAGCTTGGACTGCAACTGTTATACAAGAAAGACAGATCTATTAAGGCATAGAAAGTTGCCTTTCATATTGCACTCAGTGAAGTTTTTGCCTTACCCATTAACTTGGGTGGTGAATGGTTGAGGAGTAATTTCATTTGTGGTTATAATTTTTTTTTTTTCTTTCTTTCTTTTACCCATAGGTGGTGATGTGGATGCAGCACGAGGTAGATTTGACGCTGCACTTCAGGGACTCCTACAGAAAGATGATGAATCAGATTCTGAAAATGAATCTGATCCAGATAATAAAGCCAAAGTCTTGTAAGTGAAAAATTTTCTCTCCCTGGTAATGTTTATGTTACTAGTGATGTACCTGGTACTGTATAATCAGCCAAAACAGTCTTCGATCCAAACCCTGTAAATATTCGAACAGGCATGTCGAAGCAGTAGAGATTGCTGCAACTGTGTCAGACCAGATGGTGGTGGGGGTGAGTGGTTTGGCTGTGGAGGTGGGGTAGTGGAGGATGTGTATGCTGCCATGTTTTATATACCATCTATAACTGTCGTGTGTAAACTGTTGGGAATAACATACTAGGTAATAGGGTTAAAGTCAGCTTTTATCACTACAGTATTATGTCACTGAATGTGTACATATGCATCATCATGAGTTTACATGTAACTGAAATATACTGTAGTTTCATATACAGTAAATGGGTTATCATGTCTAATTCATCTTTGATATTTGAAATACTTCAGAGGACGGAATGATAGTGGAATATGTTTCGTAATGAGTGTTTGCAATACAACACAGTATAATGAAACGTCATGAGTATGATAATATAAAACAGCACTTATTAGTGATAAGGTGAATCATCCCTCTATTTCCTGTCATTCAGTATAGATAACTGAATGACTGTGAAGATGTGAATATGTTGGTGGGTGTACTGTATATCTTGGTTTCATCACTCTGCAAAACACCTGTGGCATGGTTTCCCTCACCCCTTTACTAAAACACGATCTACTTGTGTAAACAAATTCTTTTCTTAATATTACAGTACTATGAAGGCACAGCATGCCTCTGTGTCACGCCACACATGGTACCGGTATGTAATATATCTTGTCATGTCCAGAAGGTAAACATACAGTAAAAGCACAGCTGTCTGTCTTATATTCCGACGTTATGTGTCTAGTCGATACCTGGCAGAGGGGGTGTGGCAGGAAGGTGGGGAGGGGGCGGGGTAGCATCTCATTATTTCTGCCAAATCTTGTTTGACTACACGTTCTAGACATTATTTCAGATTAACAATACATTTCACTACTTACAGGTATTAAATCAGGTGTAATATCACATTACCACCTCTGCTCTGCAGTGTATAGCTAGACTACACTGCCAACAATAACTACAGCACACACATCCTCCACTACCCCACCTCCACCTCCAAACCACTCACCCCCCACCACCATCTGATCCGACACAGTTGCCAGACTTGTGATGCTCTCCATGCTGCTTCAACTTATGTGTTCGAATATTTACGGGGTTTGAAACAAAGACACAACTTTTTTGGCTGACTATACATACTTAGCGCTCTCTCTCTCTCTGTCTCTCTCATGGTGCCTGGTGGTTTAGAGGATGATTAAGATGCCCCAATTGGATTCAGCCTGTGTAGTCCAAAGAGGTGGTTGGGTTTATTTCTCATGTAATGCCACTCAGGGATGAGTGAGGCTGGTCACTCTCATCTAAAATGTCAAGACCAACTTGCCTAGCATCAGACTCCTATGCTTCTCATTGGGCAATGTAGGATTGAATGATGGAGATATATATATATATATATATATATATATATATACACATACACACACATATATATATACCCCCTGGGGATAGTTTTTTTTTTTCAAGAATACTCCCCCAGTATCCCTGCTTGTCGTAAGAGGCGACTAAAAGGGTTGGCGGAGGGTTAGTGCCCCTCCCCAGAAAACAACTAACTATAAAGACAAACAATAAGCCTCAGACAAGGACTGACCAAAAGATGACGACCAAGGACCGGACAAAGGACATGGTAATCGGAACATGGAATGTAATGGGAGTGAATGATGAGGTGAAAGAGAGAGAGATTGTCCAGGTCCTTGAGGGTGCGAAAGTTGATGTATGCAAAATAACTGAAACTAGGAGGAATACACTGAGGTGGTTTGGCCATGTGGAGAGGATGGAGGGTGAAAGACTGACGAAGAGAGTGTATGTGAGTGAGGTGGAGGGGGGAAGAGGGAGGGGGAGGCCGAGGATGAGATGGAGGGATGGGGTGGAGAGGTATATGAGAGAGGGGGGTGTGGTTGGGAGTGGAGCAGTGAAATGGTGGGGGACAGGGCGACTTGGAGGCGATTATATATATATATATATATATATATATATATATATATATATATATACACTCACATTACTATTATTATTATTATTATTATCCTGTGGTGGGTTTGGGCACTCACCATCCACTCACATGATGTAGTGCTGCACTCAGGTGTCTGCCTTTCCCTCTCCTTCCATCTTTCCTTCCATCTTCTTCTGCCTTTCTTTACTTCGGTCTTTCCTCATCCTTCTGCCTACAGGTGACTTTACACTCCCTTTGCTGTCTTTCTTTCTTTCATTCTTTCCCCATCCTTCTGCCTATGAATGACTGTACACTAAGTGACAAGCCAAATGATTTCCTGTACACCAGGAAACCACTTACTATGCAGAGTGGTACTCATATAACCAAATTATGGCACCTGGTGATTTAGTGGGTAATTACAGTGCACCAGTTGGATTGAGCTGGTGAAGGTTTATATCCAAGGGGTAGTTGGGGTTTACCGCTCACTTAATGCCACTCAGGGATGAGTGAGGCTGGTCACCCTCATCTTAAATGTCAGGACCAACTTGCCTTGCCCTGGGCTGTTATGCTCCTCATAGGGCAACATAGGGTTGGATGATTGATGGATGGATGGGTTATTATTATTATTAGTCAGCGCTCGCATAACGCTCGATCCTATGCCACGAAACTCACATAACATGGGAGGTCCCATTTTGTGTCCAAAAAATGTCACAGTGCAGAAAAAAAAGAAATAATGCAGTTGGAGGAAGCTGCTCATATTTTACAGGACCTGACTACTCTGTGACGATGGACATAACTTGGGGGAAGGCCCCAATTTATGTTTCAAATTCATGCTTTGCAACCAACGTAAAATAGAACACAGTGCGAGGCATAAGATTACGGTTGGAATTCAGATAACACGGCAGGTGATAGACAATGTTGATTGCATCAGCTAAACATTGAGACATTAAACATCACATGCAGTAAGGTGAGGCACTGGGAGGTGTGGTTGAGGGCAACTGACAGCATGCAGGCAGTGAGCTAAGTGCGGGGTGGGGGTGGGTAGGGGGACAGGGAGGGAGACAAGGATGGGTGGGGGAGGGAGAGGGGAAGGGGAGGGAGGCAAATGGGGGTGAGGGAGTGTGGGAGGAATGAGAGGGAGACAAGTAGGGATGGGGTGGGTTAGGATGGGGGACAGGGAGAGAGACAAGAACCACTACTCCCCCACCCCATCTCACTCACTCACTTACTCATTGTCATACTTATTCATTCACTTACCCATTCTCGTGCTTATTCTCTCACTCACTCATTCTCTCACTCAGTCACTTCACTCACTCACTTACTCATTCTCTTTCAGTCACTCACTCACTCACTCACTCACTCACTCACTCACTCACTCACTCACTCACTCACTCTCACACACACACACACACACACACACACACACACACACACACACACACACACACACACACACACACACACACACACACACACAGATATCCCCTCCAACCCCCCTCTTCTCCCCCCATCCCCAATCCCCCAGTCCCTCCATCCCCCACCACACACAACAATTTTTTTTTTTTTTTTTAAGCGATTTACTCTAAAACTATTGGTTGTATCAAAATTCTGAAAAAAAACACAAAGAACCTCATGAAAGTCTACAGCTTGGCATGTGCTTTGCTCTTGCTCAGTGCAGGTAAAATTTGGCGCTAGGATGTTGGGAAGTTATTTGAGGCTATTTTTACCCTTGAGCAGTTTTATTCTCACTACATTTCTGCACTTTTACTCATCAGTATTGTGTGTTTTTATTAGTTTATCTTATACCGTACTATAAACACCAGCAAAGATGATGGTATACAATTTATACCAGTAATAACCAATTTCCAAGGGCAAATTTGGCAGTGGAAATTTTTTTCTTTGTGCCCCGGCAGAAACAGCCACAGCGGGGATGGAGCAGGGACGGGGGGGAGAAAAGAGGGGATGGAGTGAGGACCGGGAGAGCCATGTACATCACCACATCTGTGTTCTGACGCACTTATTTCAAACCTGTGGCCCCAAAAGGTGAACTTGGGGCTGACTTAGGTACCATGAAACCCTTTGACATGTCAACATGTGGCCCTATAAAGCGGAATTCTCATAAAACAGGAGCTTCAGGGTACAATAATCCCGCATTATGTGAGCGCTCACTGTATCATTCTCTTGTATGATGTTGATCCAAATTGTGTCGATATTAAAGCATTATAGATAACTTGCATGAGAATGTTTAGGTGCAATAGCCAAATAAATTGCATAGGAAGAGATTCATGGAGGTGAGGATGATTTAATATATAAGAAACATCCCTATTTTTCCAACTTGTTTCACACTGTATGATTAAGATTCTTTTAATGGGATTGATGTTATCAGTCTCTGTTTTGTCCAGCACAAAGATTGGTCTGTCTGGTACCCGAGGATCTCGTCCTCCTCGCAAACGGAGACGGAAGGAAATTGATCTGCGTGACTCTGGGTTCCACCACACCTTTGTGATGCGCATGTTTGATCGCAGTGTAGACTTAGCACAGTTTGATGAGACTTCACCCCTCTACCCAATCTGCCGTGCATGGATGATCAACCAACCACACAACTCGAGCCTCAATGTCAAGTAGGTATCAGGCATTACACTGCTGAATCTCTCTACAGAGTAATTATATTGAAATGACATGGTAGGTGGTGGCAACCATCATCCACTCACTTGATGTAGTGGTGCCTACTTCTTCCTTAGCCTTTATCATTCTTTTTCTGTGTCTGTCATCTCTTCCTATTTTTTGCATCTTTCCTGTCTCTTCTTGTTGCTTTTCTTTCCTTTACGGGTGGCTTTACTTTGAGTGACAAGCCAAATGGTTTCCTGTAAGCCAGGAAACCATTTACAACGCAGGGTGGTAACCATATAACCAAACCATACGTGCTCCCTACGTGTCAACAAGTGGGTTGGTGGAGGGTTAGTGCCCCTACCCATAAAACGAATAACTCAAAGTCAAACGGTCACCCCTTACGGGATTATGGCATCTGGCAATAGATAGATAGACATGCATTTGAGTGGAACACTGGCTGAGAATAATAATATGAATAAATTTGGAATATATTAATGTAATGTATATACTGTATAAGTACTGTAGTAGATAAGCAGAATTTGTTCCATGGTATGTGGGAGAAAGATTGGTAGCTACCCAGCATCCCACATATCCCCTGCTTGTTGACAGAGGCAAGTTAAAAGGCTAGCAGTTCCTTTGTATGTTAGTATAGGTGGTGGCAGCCTTCATCCATTCACCTGATGTAGTGCAGCCTACTTCATCCTTCACTTTTATCATTAATTTTCTATGTGTGCCCTCCTCCCTTTTTATTTCTCCCATCTTTCCTGTCACTTTTTGTTATTCTTCTTTCCTTCTCAGATGGCTTTACATTGAGT
The DNA here is from genome assembly GCF_032717465.1 of Coenobita brevimanus. Classification (NCBI taxonomy): domain Eukaryota; kingdom Metazoa; phylum Arthropoda; class Malacostraca; order Decapoda; family Coenobitidae; genus Coenobita; species Coenobita brevimanus. The sequence continues at coordinate 13,504,173 of NC_137033.1, forward strand.
GACAAGCCAAATGGTTTCCTGTCAGCACTGGGTGGTAACCATATAACCAACTCATCCATGTTCCTTACATGCCAACAAGTGGGTTGGCAGAGGGTTAGTGCCTCACCCTGTAAATCAAGTAATTCAAAGTCAAATGGCCACCCCTAACGGGATTTTGGCATCTTGCTCTAGACAGATAGATGAGTTTGTGTGCAGATGAAATATAGCAGTTACAGTTTCCAGCAGTTTGGTTGCAGCCTTATACACCCATGAGAAAAAGTTAGCAGACATATCTCTACCAGCTGTGGCAGTGAAAGGTGTTCATTTATGAACTGCTTTTATGCGATTGCAATGCAAAGCATACAAAGTGCTATGAGAAGGAGGATACTTTCATTTGGAGAGGGATGAGAAATATGGATGGCAGAGCACAATGCTGGTAGAAGATTGTTGGCAAACTTATGCTTATGGCTGTATCTCTTATAGAACAAGGAGTGATAGGAAAAAAACAGCTGTGGACAAGAATATCGCTTCAGTTTTTATTTTGGCATTAATGAAACTGTTGCACATTATTCCAAAAATTTTTACTCTGAAGATTGCATTTTGAGTTTTTAAATGTCACTTTGCCATCATGTTATTTAACAGAATGAAGTGATTTGATAATTGTGTCCACATCTGTACCTGGACTTCCCTTTCACTCTGAATTGTCTCCAGTGGAGTCACAAATTGTATAACTCCCCATGTTGATGTGAGATGTTGGATTACTGTTTTTTATTATGGTTAATTTTTAGGTTACATTATCATTTCTCATTTGCTCACATTCACATCATCATAAGCTCTGTTGCCATGCTCCCTCCTGGGAATCCCTGAACAGAAGATGGCCATGACAAAACAGCCTCCAGGCTGCTGTACCCTCGCATACCTCTCTCACTGTCTCAAAAACTCCTTATCCTTTTCCTTCTCTCTCTCTAACACTGTTCCACTCTTTTCTTCTTTATCACATGTTACTGTTGTTGTCACTTTCACAAACTTTCCTTGGCATCCTGTCTGTGTGCACACATTCACATTACAGTGTATGTGGTTCACAGTTGAAACTGGCATATAAAACATAAATAAGGTTGGTCATGTCTCAATGATTTTTTTTTTTTTTAATGTGTCCGACTCTGGGCAAAGGCTTCAGGGCCTATTTCTTGGGGTCAGTGGCCTATCCCAAGGCCCAGTAGTCCTCCTACACTTCCACATGTCACCACCTCGGCGCTAACACCCACCGTCCATATTGAATACATGCTAGGGCTGTCTTATAGAGGACAAGTGTACTGGTATTAGCGAGGGTACTTTGATGACATGTCGGCAGGTGTTCTGGTAGATCAGGAAAGTCTGCTTTTATGAAATTCAAATCCTTAAACTGTTCCTTGCTCCAGCTGGGATTCAAACCTGGGTCCATCAGGACTGCAGGCTACCTCTCAACCGATTCAGCCACTGCCTCCCCCATGCCATAGATGACTATCAGCATGATATGCAGGTGCTGAATATGCAGTTACTTAAAGGAGCAGCCAGTTAAGCTATTGTTAACATTCCTGTAATGGTTCTTGTCTGATATTTTAGTACCGTAAGGTATGGATGGCAGTTTGCACAGTTGATTTTTTTTTTTTTTTCCCATGAAAGTCATAACAGAATATCGTATACTCAAAAATACCTACCACAGGACAGAGAATAATTAAGATGAAGTATTAGTTTGCAGCCACCCTCTCTTGTGATTAACACTTTCTCATCGGGTGTCATGTATATGTGCCACACACACAAAAAATGTCTGTAGCCATCAGGTGGCACATGTACCGGTACTTGTTCTGGACTTTTTATATTTGGACACCAGTACTGGGGGCCCAATAATTGCTCATGTATCAGGAGGTGCCAGTATTGAGATGTTACCATCACAGGAGCACTATTCTATTGTCTCTCAGTGTGGTACAAGATGTTTCTGCTGCCGTGACAGCCTCTGGCCGCAGTAATTACTGCAGTTCTTAGTGGAGCTCCAACATTGCAGTTTTTGACAGCTCAGAAAACAAATAATCATTTTTATTTTTATTTTTTTACGTTTTGTTTGACATCATTTTATTCTACAATTATGGTCTGTTTCTTAGTGTAGAATATTATATAAAATAAATTCTCTTTGTACATCTCAAAACCCGCTGTGTGTAGGACATCCAGCCAAAAAAACACCCCCGAGGTGGAAGGGTTAAGACATCTTGCTATAGGTAGAGAGCAAGCATTATGTACAAGGTAATTTTTTTTTTTTTTTTGTTATTAAAAACAAAAATGAATGTGTGGGGTTGACTGAAGATGAGTATTTAAATATTCATGCCATGGCTGCTGTGGTGTACATAGCAACTTAACTCACCAAGGTGATCTTTTACAGCAGTCAATGGAATTTGAACATCTTTATTAGTCTAAGTTTGTGTCAATGCACAAATAGTGTCCTTTTTTGTAGTATCATAGAAATTTCTCTCTACTGTACATGAACTTCCCACCACCCATAGGGTTCTGCCCTACAGGTAGTGCAAGAGTGTCTTAACACATTCACTACAAGATTTTTACATGTAAGCTGAATGAAATTGGTTAGTAGTAGCATAATGATTTTATTTTGTTTAGAAGAGATTTGTGAAGCTGATGGGATGAATTACTGCCTTCATTAATCCCATCATTGCAAGAGATCGTTCATAAACTGAAAAAAAAAAAGTCCGCTGATAGCAGGAATAGATTAAATCAGTATTTCATAATGAAAAGGTTAAGTATGTGTGAAGGGATGTATGCCCTGCTTCAGTGGGCACTTTATAGATAGCTCTCCTATGTTTGTGTTTTCTCATTCCTGTCTGTGGATCCTGTTCACCAAGTTTTTAATGATAGGAAATAACCTTTGATAGTATTATATTGGAAACTTGTTAAAAGAGCACTTCACTGCTACGACATATTTTGTATTTTATTTTTGCTACCTCAGAAGAATGTTATTCAACTCCAGAGAAACTTTTCAAACTGGAGAAATTAGCTGTGACATTGATTAATTACTTCAGTAAAAAAGGCCTCTTCAGTTTTTATTAAAATTGTCTGATATTGCATTCATTAATCCCTTCAGTAAAAGAGGCCTCACTAAGTTAAGTAAAGTCATCTGGAGGTAGCAAATATATATGTAAAAATACTAGTACATTATTGAATTGAAGGGGTTACATTTCAGTCCATTTCTAGACAGGAGCCTGGGAGCCCCAGCACTGAGATGTTTAACAGTGGTGAGGGAGGGGCCACAGACCCCACCGAGTTCCCATCAGAAATTCTGCCTGACCTCAACCCAACACAGGTCTTTAGGATGCCACCCCCTGATCCTTGGACACCGACAGACACCACCTCCAAAGACCCCAGGATACCAGAGCCTCTGCCACGTCCTCTGTATACCCTCAATGAAATCAATGTAAGGCTTTGAAATATGCTGTATACTCTGTATACTATAAATATAATGCAGTGAATATGCAGCAGATGTTCTTGCTGTTGCAACATTCAGCCATGCACTCCATGAAATCTTTTGTTATGCTGAAGCATTTTCTGCATTGTGAGAGTAAGGTGCATAATGTGAATGTGTTGTGGTGTGGGGGCTGCATTATAGTAAGGGATAGTGGATTACATATAAGTTGTTTTTTGTGTAGGTATGGTACTGATGCAGGGAAAGGGTAATGACAGTATCATAATTTGACTTGATGCACTTGTGTCTGTCTAGATAGGGTAGTTTCTGAAGGATGAATGTCTGGTAGAGTGTTATGAAGAATGTTTGGCTGAAAGTTATGGATGGCTGTGGTAACTGTGTATTTGTGTACATGTTTATAAAGTATATTGTTGGGTAGCTAAAGGAGGAGAGATCATGTTAAGGCATTCTGTGCACTGTGATGTTGAGATGTTCATATTTTATTTCATTTTGGTGGGGGGTCATGCAACATGAGGTTCACAGAGTGGGATGGATCCTTTGCTGACGTGAGTAGTTGTGTATGGTACATCCCATGTTCATCTGGTCATTGACTGGAAGAAAAATGCTTTTTCGCATCTCAGATTTTAGATTCATGAATTCCAGTTTCATGGTGAGGTTGAATGGTGGTCATTACTTTCATCTTGTGAATAATCTTTCAGTTCTCTTGTAATCTGTGTAAGAAACTACATGTTAAAATTCCATTTTCTTAAGTATTTAAAGTATACCTGCCTGGTAGTACTGTACTGGGTATGTAAATTTTGGTTGACTTTATACCATACAGTATGTCAAATTGATCCCATGATACAAAACGCAGTGAAATACAGTACTGTGTGCTACTGATCAATCCATCAGACAGTCCAGATTTGCCTGTCAGAAATACAGGGGCCTGCAGCTAGGCTACTCAATCTAGACATTAGAAGATGAGAGTACCATAATCTGTTGCCCTCCCCAAGTGACGTTATGCGAATAGTAAGGCCCACTCACCCCTTGGAAGCAGTCCCTCAGGGCCAAAATCAGTTGGAGCATGTTGACTCATTAGATCACCAGGCATCTAAGACCTGTGTGAGAGCAGTGGGGCAAATGCATGATATAGTACACAAACCTAAGGCCCATCTTTGATCTTCCTCCTGCTTGCATGTGACAGTTCTCTAATGCTTGGAGGGAGATCAACGGTGATCGTTCCTGCTGTGTACTCTGTAGTGCAGTATCGCTTTTGCATTTATGTTGTTTTCTTCCTCTAATCCTTGGAGGGAGATCAGGGGTGAGTCTTCCTGCTGTTTACTTTTTAGTGCAGTATCCCTGTTGCTCTTATGCAGTTTTTTAACTCCTAGTGGTCTAATGAGTTAAGGTGCCTCAACTGGCTGTGGCCCACGGAAGTCTGTTCCTGTGGGGTGGTTGTGGATTATTGTTCACCAAAAGTCACTCAGTGGTTGCAGCTGGTCACTTTTGCCTGCATTGTCTGCACTGAGTAGCCTAGTCCTGGGTTCTTACTTTTTTTTTTTTAGAACAAATTTGTATTGACTGAAGGACTGATGCAAAAGTGGTCTATAGTTTTTGTGCAATATTAGACATATGAATACTTGTATTGCATCATGCAATTTAGTTGACTGAGAATGTAAAACATTTATAATTTACATCCTGGGTACATAGTATACATGTATCTAAATATTTACTCAGTACAGGAATGATTTTTTAGCATGAAATCTGAGAGAGGGCCAGAAAAAAATGTACTGTATGTACTTAGAAAAAGATTATGATCTGAATATGAGCACTGGTAGTATAAACCACCATGTCAGTTTTCTATCACAATGGATATGTTTAATTTAAGGCAGTTATGGTCAGATATAGGTATACAAAAAAAGTTAGTGCCTACCAATATTATTTTCCCCCTTTGAGTTAATTTCCTCCTGTGAACTTACATTTGGTGGGCAATTTTAGATACCTATCATAATCCACACAAAATGTACAACAGCACTGTAGTTCATTCATTCATTCGTCCATCATCCAGTAGGACATTGCCCCATGAGGATTGTAGGAGCCCAGGGCTAGGGAAGTTGGTGGTCCTGACATTTTAGATGAGAGTGACCAGCCTCACTCGTTCCTGAGTGGCATTACGTGAGCAATAAACCCCAACCACCCCTTAGATATAAACCTGCACCAGATCAATCCGATTGGAGTGCTGCAATTACCTGCTAAACCACCAGGTGCCATAATTTGGTTATATGGTTACCACCCAGCATAGTAAATGGTTTCCTGGTGTACAGGAAACCATTTGGCATGTCACTTAGTGTAGAGTCACCTGTAGGCAGAAGGAATAGGAAAGAATGAAGGAAAGAAGGACAGGAGAGGGAGTGTAAAGTCACCCGAAGGCAGAAGGACGAAGAGAGAATGAAGTAAAGAAAGACAGAAGAGGAAGGAAGGAAAGAATGAATGGAGGAGAGGAAAGGGCAAACACCTGAAAGCAACACTACATCGAGTGAGTGGATGGTGAGCTTCCTCATCTATCACAAAGCATTGTAGTTACTTTTGTTTATTGGTGCAAGTGATTTATAATCATGGTCTTTGTACATATTGTCCATTTTGTTTCGATTTGAATGGCTCCAAAATGCCCTCATGCATTGACCTTAGTCACCTAATGGTAGCTATCCTAATTGCTTATTGTTTTTAAAGCTTTGTTTTGTATTTTTTGAAACTTTGCTATGTTTGTGAGTACTATGGTTGTGCTCAGCTGTGAGTGAATGCTTTCATGAAGAATCAACATAATTTTGAAGGGTATTCTATTTTAGAGTACAGGAAAGTTGGATATTTAGAAGTATTCTGTACTGGATGTTGGAATCTGACTCTAGTAATGGATATTTTACCACATTCAATAGTACTATTTGCTCCACAGGAGTGTGAAAGTACTCCCCCAGGCTTGCTGATAACGGAGCACCTCAAACGCTGGCAACAAATTCGAAATCTCTGGAGAAATGCTTCAAAAGTTAATGACCAGCGGTACATTACTTCATACACTATCCTAAAAGCAATGTTTGACAGGTAATTTCCTGACCTTTTTTACATGTTTCATTTACTCTTGGATCTGTTGGTATTTGATTTTGGGGATCTGAAAAGAACATGCTACTTATTCCTTCTTTATGAGGATGGCTCGATCATTATTCAGGATGGTTTCATGGACTGGTTGATGGGGAATAATTAGATGGATGGATGTAGCACAGGCAAGAAAGGTGACTGGTGTTGTGAAAGCCTTGATACAAGATAGAGCTTTGAGCATAGAGACTGCAAGAAGATTGCATGAAGATGTGCCCACATTAATGTATAGGTTTGAGACATTGGTCTGATATGATAATGAAAAGTTGAGTAGGAGAGATAGGGTTAATGAGGAATGTGTGTTGAATGCTTAGCATGGATAGGATAAGAGGTACTGTGATTAGAGAAAGGTATGGAGTGAGGACATCGGTTGACATTTAAGTTTGAAGAGAATGTGCTCAGATGTGGTGAAATGGAGAACATGGATGTAAATAGAGTGGAAAATAAGGTAGCTGTAGCTGAGTTAATTTACAGGTGGGAGGAGGGCTGGAAAGCCAAGAAAAAGTTGGATGAATTTGATAAATGAAAAAAAAGTGAGGTAACTATGGAACTTGATGAGGCAAGGGAAGCAATAGGGATCAAAGTGATATGATGAATTACAAATGGAGGTGCACATGGCAGGTATCAGGCACTCCGTTTTTAAAAATTTTATGGTTGATTGGTTTACTCTGTTTGGTAGATGATGTGGACCTTATTGATTAGAAAAAAAAAAATGTGCTGATGGTAAGGTCTTTGAGGTTGAACCAAGATTCTGGGATTTGAATGGTAAGTGAGTGAGTGTCTGGCCTGTTTTATTGGACATACTATTGATAGTTCTCTTGGTGTTGTGCTTTTGCTTTTCTTCCTCTCTGGTCCCTACCTCACTTCATCCTGAAGTGAGTGTAAAAAGTCAGATGGTGATGATTGTGATGATGATAATCATGTTTACAATAATAACACAGAATATGTTGTCATGTTGGGTCTAGTTTGTCCATAGTATTATTTCCAATTGTCTGTAGCCACGATAGGTGGGGGTACTTACCGTGTACTCACTCAATGTAGTGCTGCTGTCGGGTGCCTGCCCTTTCCTGTCTTCCCTCCTTCTTTCCTTCCTTCCTCTGCTGTCTTTCTCTCCTTCATTTTTTCCTCTTCCTTCTGTCTATGGGTGACTCTACACTGATTGACAAGCCAAATGGTTTCCTGTACCATACACCAGGAAACCATGTACTATGTTGGGTGGTAACCATATAACTAAATTATGGCACCTGGTGGTTTAGTGGGTAATTAAAATACTCCATTCAGATTGACCCAGTGCAGGTTCTTATCCAAGGGGTGGTTGGGGTTTATTACTCACGTAATGCCACTCAGGGATGGGTGGGGCTGGGCAACTTCATTTGAATGTCAGGACCAACTTGCCTAGCCCCAGACCCCTACACTCCTCAGTGGGCAATATTGGACTATGTGATGAATGAATGAATGAATGAATGTCTGTAACCACACTCACCTTAAATGTCAGGACGAAGCAACCTAGCATCAGGCTTCCATACTCCTAATGGGGCAAAAAAGGATTAGATGATATATGGATGATCTTTAGTCTCTAGGCTGCTGAGAGTTCTGAGCTAAGTCATGCCCTGGTGCTGCTATTTTCCATTAACATTTGTTAAGAGCCTTCTGAGAGGTTTGTAGCAGTCTGTCCACCGGTCTTTCTCAGATGCTGCAACAGCCAAGGGGTTAAAGAATAAAATGAATGTGTACAGATGGTTTTGCTTTTGAAATAGAACTATGATTTCAACAGCTCAGTGATGTATGAAAGTTTCTGTGGCCTATTTCATTGTGCATTTAATAATTCTTCATCTTGTGAGCTCCTTTGTTAAAGGAGCCTGTTTCACCCCATCTTTCAGATGATGGGAATTAGGCTTGGGAGGATAATATTTGTAGAATTCCATTTTTACCCTTCCAGACACAGGACACAATTTTTGCTCTGTTCTTGCTACACTCAAATGATTTTATTCCTTTTAGGAAGGATGTCTACAAGTGAATAGGTTAATGAAATTTTAACCTTACCCTTCCAGTAGAAGAATTTCTCTTGAGCTGAATTAAATTGTCTGGAGATAGCAAGAATGAAATATACACTATGTTCTCTGATTGAAGAGTTTGTCAGACAGATGTATCCAGTTAAAATATTCTGTAGTGCCTGACGTGAACAATATTAAACATTTTATTAATACTGTATTATATCAGCTGGAGTCACCTACACAGTGTCATTGTACATTACAGGGCCCATGAAGCCTGAAGCAACACTCAAGAGGCAACAGTGAACATGGGAATTGCTTTCCTCTTCCATATTACAAGTAAGCTGTCACTGTTGAAGTACACTTTTTTTTATTCAGGAAAAGAATATATTGTTTAATGAACTTGGTGGTCTAGTGGTTAGAACATCTCAGTCAGGGTAACAGTTTTCCATATTGGTTTGATTTTGAGGAGGTGGCTGGAGGCATCCTGGCCTCATGTTTTTGTACACCTCAGTAGGGTAATATAGGATTGGCTTTTGCATTCCTTTCCGTCATTCTTTCTTTCTTTGTTTATTTATATGTTATTATCTCTGTCACCGGTGAAAATTAGTGTTGGAATGACAGTGATGATGCATATTTTGTTGGAGGTGTTGGTGTAGGTTCTTTACTTGTACATACCTCAAAAGAGACTGTATTGTTGGAGGTATTGGTGCAAAATGCTATGGTGTTATGGCTTACATTTTCAGGAAACATTCTCTTGACAGGTTTCACAGGCTTTTGCGTTAGTTATCATCTACTACTGCTGTTTTCATTATTGTTTGTATTTGATTTAATTTCATTGCATATTATAATTTTTCTCAGAACATATTTATTTTTTCTTTCACACTGTGACCTATTCACAGTGATCATAATTTTTTTTTTTCTTGCTTACAGCTTTTCATGTACCTTAGAGGCTTATCAGACTAAAGTATTGGAACACACATTTTAAAATTGCAACCATCACTACCTTGATGACAAGTTTTGTTTTGTAGTGGCTTCCATTAGATTATTTTGTATTTAGATTAGGAAGAACTTTTGGACTATTAACTCCATCTGTCAGGATAATGTCCTGTTTTATTTATTCTTACAGCTACCAGGTGATTTTATACAACTTTGAAAGGAGTAGGATCAGGTGTGTGAAGGGGTTTATTAATGCTGTAACTAGCTGTCACTTTCAATTCGAAAAATCTTGTTGATGCAGGGCAAAATCATCTGGAAATAGCAGTAATAAACTGAAAGATACTGTAGTCACCAGATCCAAGAATTTAAATATTAAATCTTCCTGTCTAGTTCAGCTGTCATGAGATATTTTTAAATGAAACCTTATCATTGTATTTTATGTAGCAACTGTAAACCATTTTTTATATTCTCATCATGATGCTGTCCAAAAATATATTCTAAGCTTGATGATATATGAACATGAAATAGTTTACCGTATTTGCCAGTGTATGAGGCCGACTTGATCATAAGACTACCCCCAATATTTCCATACAAAATGTGGGTTTAAAGGTATACTTTGTGCATAAGACAAGCCCCAACTCACTGTTGTTTCAGTTATTGAATGATTAAGCATATTCTACTGCTTTTAACTTAAACAAGCTTCATGTTTTCTTTGTTTATCACTTGGAGCCCTGATGGGATTTGTGGCTGAAGGAAATAAGATGTTAACCCAGAGAGAGAGTGCTACTGCTTATGAATAAGTGACAGCTAGAAAGGAAAAAATCAACTTGGTAATGAGACTGAGGAACTTGGTAATGAGCCCTGCTTCAGATCTGGTAACCCTACACTCAGTGCCAAACAACCCAGCCAGTCACTCTCAGTCCGAGACACATGCTTGTGTTTGTGTCGTGAGCTCAACAGATTACTCACCTTTCTTATGTCATGGAGATATTTGTATAAAAATTTGCCTTCATATAGAAAACAAATTGTGTTTGATGATGATGTTGGTAATTTCAGTGGTTTTTGAAAGTATATGTACTGTATTCATCAAAACAAAGTCAAAGTGAGTGTCTGGCAGTGTTTCCCATCATGCCAATGGATCCCATAACCAGAGGATGTAGAGGTTAGGATTTTATACCCAGGGTTTAGGACGACTCCCAATTTTGGACATTTTTAAAGAGGTTCAAGAGTCATCTTATACACCGGCAAATACGGTATATTATGCTGGAGAATTATGTAGCATTTGGCAAGGTGAACATGGGAGATAATAGAAGATGTTTTACAGTTTATGCATGATGTGGAAAAAGTATACTTATATGAATTAGGATGGTAGCAAAGCATGTATTTGGAGGAAAGTGTGAGTGTTTAAGTACATTATAAGGTTTAGAGTGCGATGTAGGTGTGCAGTTTTGTTCTAAGGTTGTTCAGTACTCATTTGACTCATTTTTCACGCATGCTCTATTTACTTTATGTAGTTTTCTCTTACTTGGTGCAATAGCTGACTGTTTATGCAAAACTGATTTCATGGAAATGAATTTTTACTTACCCTCACTTTTGGCTGTGTGGTTTGCAAAATTGCTCAGGAGGTGGCAATTTGTCCAGTTTAGCAACCATTGCAAAATGAATGCAGATGTACTTCATCATCTTGGAGATGAAAAGGTACACGTACCTGTGAAATACTGTTTGATCAGCTCACCATAGTTATGGAGTTATTGTGGCTAAAAATTTGTCAGTTGGCAGGAAACAGGTAGATAGCCAAGCAGTATTAATTACTGTTAAAGCCTGAATGAGTTGCCAGGTAGCCTGATGACCCATAACTTGATCATGACATGCTACTTTCAATGATTTATTTAAGTCGTTCGTTTCCTCCATTAGTCACTATCGGCCTTGCGTTTGATTGTAGCATCAAGATCCATTTTTTTTCTAAACAGGTATGAACTTTCCATATGTGTTAACACAATGTATCAGGAGGGAGGTACATGAATTTCATTCACAAAAGCCACTGTTCTTGTTTTTCTGGACTCTGTCTTGGGGGTGAGGATGAGAGATGACAGCTGACCTAATAAGCCATAAAATATTGGTGATGAATGGAGATGGATGGATTACCAGTATTTGATATCCAATGTATGGAAATGATATTGTGGGAAATAACATACAAACATAAGGAAACTCAATAACTGCAGTTGGCCAGCTTGCCAACACGGTGCAGCTCCTTGCTAATAACGAATGAGAATTAGCTCAAAACTTGTAAATATTTGCAGGTGGCAACATCTAAAAATAACATTGAGTAAGTTGATGGTTGATGGGAGTGAAGGGGACTCACAATGTATGATGTGTTAGGGAGTATAGGGAGAATTGAATCAGTGAAGATTTAACACTGTAAATGGGTACAGAAATAGAGAGAGGTAAATGTATAAAGGAATTTGAGAGTCAATTGACTAAGTGAAGAGAAGTGGATGGAAATATAATGGTACTGATATGGAGCAGAGACTGCCAGGTGACTGCAGGAAGATGTTATTACCTACATTATCAACAGACTGTTACACATTGGTATGGCACATACAGTATTTGAAGTATCAGGAGTGATGAATTGAAAATTTGACTTTACGAATGTAAATGACTTGCATCAGCTAGATACTGTACTATATAGAAATTCAAATAAGATTAGGAGTGAGAAGTTTGTTGATCAGAAGTAAAGAAGATTGTGCTTAATGGGATAGTTGTTTATAATAGGTATGATCTGGATGGTGATGATGGTACTGTATTTATGAGTTAACATACAGATGGAAGGAGGCATGGAATGTCAAGAAGATGGTTTGATAGGGTAAGTTAATGTTTGCAACAGCAAAGGCTGGAAGTTGGGGAGGCAGAAGAATTGAAAAGTGATTGAAATGGATGGATATTGTATGGTGAAAGATATACATGACAAGGGGCGCACCTCTTTTGTAACTCAGCTGTTGATTGTATGGGCTCTACCATACCAACAGTCAGGTAACCCTCATAGTGTGGAAGGTGTATGCCAGCTGAGAGGAGCCAAGAATTTGAAGGTGTGAATGATAAGTGAATGGCCATGTGGCCTGATTCACAGGGTCCTCTGTTGATAGTTTTCCTACTTTTGTGCTTTACTGTTCCTGGTTCAGAATCCATCCCACCGCATTCATTAGGGAAAAATATGGTTGGTATTATTATAATGTTTTAAGATGGTACGTTAGCCTGTTTGAAGTATATAGTCTTTCAACCTTGGAATTTTTAGCACTCAGATAATATATAAGAAACTTTCACTAAATATTATAGAAATTTAATGACCCTTTCTTTTTCTGCACTAAGGTGTTAGCGACTGTTAATTAAACCATATAATATGTAGATATGAAATTATGTTGAAAATTGCAATGAATGTTTCGTAGTCTTACTTCCTCCAGAATATGGTTGTTGGTTGTGGCATCCATCATCCACTTACTCGATGCAGCGCTACCTACTTCTTCCTTCACTTTTATCATTCTGTCTTTGTGTTTGCCTTTCTCCCTTTTTACTTCTTCCTTCCCTTCCCATCTTATTACTTTTCTTTCCATTTCGGGTGGCCCTACACTGAGTGACAAACCAGATAGTTTCCTGTAACCCAGGAAACCATTTACAGTGGTGGATGGTAATCATATAACCAGAAAATGGAGTGATGTAGAGCCTGCAGTGGTGCACCTGTTAACTGGGTGAAGAGACAAAAATGCATCATTCATCCAGGAACCAAGTCTTCACAATTTTCTCCACAACTGACTGTCACAATGTGCTGTCAGCCACAAGGGAACATCAGTTCACTGCACAGGATAGTCCTGCAGGGACAGTTGCTTGTCTGTGGTTGGTGGGTCTGCCTGGCCAGACAGACTGAAGTGGATCAAGAACAAATGTATCTAGAGCCCATTTGTGATGAACATTGTGTACTGTAATGCAATAGTAATAGTCAGCAGCTGCTTTATTTTACAGTAAGATTACATAGAATGGCAGTATTACAGTATTTGGTTATTGTTTATGTATAAATTATTTTGTAAATAAACTGTAAACTACTACATATCTATTATAATATCAGTATCCATTGAGCTATGGGAGGCATGGCATGGACAGTGGTAGTATCTTAACCTGTGGAATTACTGATGTACAGAGCCCATATAATCTGTTAGGAAGTTGTCTGCATGTCTTCCTGCCATGCTTTGTTATAGATTTGAGGCAGGCAAATTGTACACTTGACAATGAAAGTGGTGTCACCTCCAGCCTCTTCAGGAACCCTTAGTCTCAGAAATGAGTGAAAACAAAACAGTAAACGTAAATGCCAGTAGATGGTAGTACTGTTGGGGGGACCATGGGGGGTAAAGGGGCTACGGGGTTGGTAACAGGATCAGGATGGAGGTGCGTTTATTTTGTCTATGGTATAATCGTTATTGTCTAATTTTATTCACAATTATTGGCTCCAAGTATAGCAACCCCTCAGATTTGTATTATCACATACCAAGCAATGCTTTCAGCTATATTTTCTTGTTGAACAGATTCTAGGGGAATATTTTAGCTACCACATTTATATCCTCAAATATTCTACTGAACTCTGAACAACTGATTCTAATATGTCTTCTCATGCTATATCATTACAATGCTTACCATGAGAGAGGCAGGGCAGCACTATACCAAGTGAGTGGATGATGGTTGCCCTGCCATCATAAATATGTATATATATATATATATATATATATATATATATATATATATATACACACAGTATATATCCATCAGTCGTCCAATCCAGTGTTGACCCAGAAGGGGCGTAGGAGCCTGGGGCTAGGCAAGTTGGTCCTAACTTTTAAGGTGAGACTGACCAGCCTCACTCATCCTTGAGTGGCATTACGTGAGCAATAAACCCCAACCACCCCTTGGATGTAAATCTGCACCAGCTCATTCTGATTGGAGTGCCTTAATTACCCACTAAACCACCAGGCGCCATAATTTGGTTATATGGTTACCACCCAGCATAGTTAATGGTTTCCTGGTGTACAGGAAACCATTTGGCATGTCACTCAGTGTAGAGTCACCCACAGGCAGATGGAAGAGGAATGAATGAAGGAAAGAAAGACAGAAGAGGGAGTGTAAAGTCACCTGTAGGCAGAAGGAAGAGGAAAAATTGAGGAAAGAGAGACAGAAGAGGAAGGAAGGAAGAGAGGAAAGGGTAGTCACCCAAAGCAGCACTACATCAATTGAGTGGATGGTGGGTGCCCTTACCTACCACATCATATATATATATATATATATATATATATATATATCCATCCATCTATCCATCATCCAATCCTACGTTGCCCCATGAGGAGCGTAGGAGCCCAGGGCTAGGCAGTTGGTCCTGACATTTAAGATGAGAGTGACCATCCTCGCTCATCCCTGAGTGGCATTACGTGAGCAATAAACCCCAACCACCCCTTTGATATAAACCTTCACCGGCTCAATCCGATTGGAGCACAGTAATTACCCACTAAACCACCAGGTGCCAAGATTTGGTCATATGGTTACCACCCAGCATAGTAAATGGTTTCCTGGTGTACAGGAAACCATTTGGCTTGTCACTCAGAGTAGAGTGCAAGTTATGCTGTGATGGCATTGTGTGAAACAAACATGACAGGGTGTGAAGTGAAGTGGAAGGGTGTGAAATGTGTGATTCTGACTTCAAGGTTTTCTGGACCTGAAAGTTTTTACAGATAATACTGGCAGTGTTTTCTGTTAGCTCCATGCTTTACCAGTTTACAATAGCCCTTGCCAAATGTAGGATATGTCCATCAACTCCACACTTAACCAACATTCAGTAGTGGGATGTACAGTAAGTCTATGATTTTAGGATTTGAAAGTTGTTCATTCAGATTTATCCCAGGGGTATAGGAAAGAAAGAATACTGCCCAGTCCTTTGCATTCCATGAGGAACAGCTGAAAGAGAGGAAGAAGAAGAACAGTATTTTGGGGGAAGAGGTTTGGAATTCCTGTCTTTGTACTATGGTAGGAATACAACAACTCTACCACCTATCTTAAGTGGTTCAAGGAGTCCTGTGGCTTCATTAACACAGACTGGGAGAAATGGAGTACACCTCATTCTCCAGTTTATTTTGTGAAGGAAACCAGTGAGAATTGATCTGACACTTTCTCTTCCATCAGAATAAAGGAAACATGATTAAATTGACGATTCCATTAGAATATAGTTAACACTGTTGTCTGTTACCACTATACAAGTTGACATCTGAGTAGTAGTAGTAGTAGTTGTTCCCTAGGCAGTCTGGCCGAACAGCCCCGAGTCCCTTAGGAAGGCCATGGCCGAGACCGGGCTTTCCCACAGAGCTCTCAAAGAATGTATGTTGTGTTGTTGGCGTAGGTGATTGTGTGGAATGCAGTCTTCCATAATGTGCTTAATCGTATGGGGTGCTGTGTTGCATCCTGGACAGGCATCAGCGATGGAGTCATCCAGCCTCTTATGGTAGTTTAAGAGGGCTGGATGGTGCCCACATCTCAGCCTGGCCAGGTGGACCCTGTCCTCACGGGGAAGATAGGATTCAGAAGGGTGGATGTCAGGAGGTCGTGCATGCAGCCGTGTGTTGTCTTTAAGTGACTGAATGGAGCGGCGAGTGATCTGAGTGTGGATGTGCTTCTGGAAGCTGGTCTGAGGTGGGCGAGGGGGGGGAGATGACAGTATTTGTGTATGATATCGTGTGCTGGGTGTTGTTTTGATGTTCCTTGGTGTGGGTGGATGTGCCGCCATGTACTGTAGTGGATGTTGTGGGTTTGTGGAGGCTGCAGCAAGGAACTGGGTGCCTCTCATGTCTAGGTGATCCTTGACTTTGAGGACTTTTGTTTCTTGATGTAGGTGGTCTGTGGGTGTAGTAGCTGTGCAGCCTGTAATTATTTTTAGGGCCTTGTTCTGTATGGTCTGTAGAGTGTTGTAGTGTGTTTTGGTGAGGTTAGAAGCCCAGGCAGGGTTTGCATAATTCATCACTGAACATATGTATTGTTTGTATACTGTGGTGGTGGTTTCTTTGTTGTGTCTGAATGTTGTATGGGCAAGTGACCACAAAGCATTGAGTCTTGGTGTTATTTTATTTTTAATGTTTGTGATGTGTTGTTTAAATGACATTGATGTATTGTATGTTACACCAAGGATTTTGTGTGTGTGTGTGTGTGTGTGGTAAGGGAGTATTGTTTATGGTGAGGTGTGGGATGTGACTGTGTTCTGCTGTCCAGTTTGTGAGAAGGGTCACTGTAGATTTGGCTGGGGCTATTTTGAGCCTGTTTGTGGTGAACCATTCGTGTAGTGTGTTGAGGTAAGGTTGAATGATGTGTGCAGCTGTGTTTGCATTTTGGTGTGTACATGTAAGTGTTATATCATCTGCATAAGAAGCTATGTGTATCTGTGGTGTGTGGAGTGTGAGTACGTCGTGCATGTATAGGTTAAAGAGTGTAGGGGACAAAACAGATCCTTGGGGGACACCGTTTGTGAAGTTTCTGATGTTAGAAGACTGAGTTTTCACCTATTGTTTGATGGACTGTTTTGTTTTCCAAGAGTTCTTTCATGATGTACACACTATACATACATACATCATCTAATCCTATGTTGACCCATGAGGAGCATAGGAGCCTGGGGCTAAACTAGTTGGTCCTGACATTTGAGATGAGAGTGACCAATCTTACTCATCTGTGAGTGGCATTACTTGAGCAATAAACCCCAACCACCCTTTGGTTATAAATTGACACAGGCTTAGTCTGGTTGGAGCGCCTTAATTACCCACTAAACCACCAGGCGCCATAGTTTGGTTGTATGGTTGCCATGACACAGGCTTAGTCTGGTTGGAGCACCTTTATTACCCAACCACCAGGTGCCTTAGTTTGATTGTATGGTTGCCACCTAGCATAGTAAATGGTTTCCTGGTGTACAGGAACCATTTGGCATGTCACTCGGTATAGAGTTGCCCATAGACAGAAGGGAGAGGAAAGAAAGAAGGAAAGAAGGACATAAGAGGAAAGAAGGAAGGAATAGAGGTAAGGGCAGCCACCTGAGAGCAGCACTACATTGAGTGAGTGGATGTGCATCATTTTATTGTCAGTGGTCATGTGTATAATTGCTTTGTATTTTTGGCTTGTCCATAGTTGTTGGTAGGATATATGATACAATGTTTTGACACACACATTTATTTTCCATACAATTAACACTTGTGATTGTAACATGAAAAAACGTCTTAGTCCAACAGTCACTCCTGCTCCAACATTTTTTTTAATACAAGAAAGATGAAATAACTAGTGAAAAGTAAATAATTACACTCCATTGTCCTGCTAGTCATTTTTTTTTTTTTTCTAATGTAGCACAAAATGCATAATGTTGTATTGAGTTTCCCAAGCCAGTGGAATATCATATCCATCAGTATGTCAGAACTCATGATTATTGGGTTTCAGTGGAGGTGTATCATTGAGTGAAAAGGTATGTTTTAGTGTCTTGAAGAGAGGTCAATTCTCATTTAGGAAATATAAATGTTGACATTTGTAATGCAGCCATACCCATCTTAAGAAAAGACTAGCAGAACTGTGATTAGTTTGATTAACCATACTTACATCTTATTTTTTTTTTTTTTTTTACATCTTTTTCCAGTAAGGGTTGAATTGTTTGATTAAACAGTTTCTGAGTCACAATTTTTGAGTTATTCCCAATTATTTTAGTTGTTTTGTTGCTTGATTTTTGGTAAATTAGCTTTGTATTACTTGGCATGAGGAAATTTAGGTCCTGTTTTGCAGCATCAGTATTTTTTTTTATATTCTAGTTAACACATTTGTAAGTCCATCATTGTAATGGTGGTGGTCTTCATTTTTAATCAGACTTCTGACTGCAAAAGTATGTCTCCCGGGATGGGCTTTTGTGACTGGTACAAGCTGTTCTAAATTGTTAAGGTTGTTAATGTTTATCAGCCATTAATAATCATTTTCATAATGAACATGTTTTACAGCCTCACATCCAGATTACTTGGGATGGAATACATATACTGTACATTTATATGAGAATGATTCGTATGGAACTGTTAAGATTATCAATTGCTTTGTGGTATTCTTCATTGTGCGAACCTGTCCCATGAAACCATTTAACCTTTCAAATAGTTCATACTCTCCATAGTATACTGTACGGGTGGTTTCATGCTCTAGTTCATGGAGAGTATCATGAGACTTAGGAGAGATCCTCACATTGTACCCTCATGCACTTGATAGTTTTGTAAGAAACTAGGTCTATTTTTCTTGAGAATCTATATTGGCATCACTCAACAGATGATGCAGAAAGAGAATCTAAATTAGCATCACTCAGCAGGTGATGCAGGAGCTAGAATGTGGCCTGATCTGGATTGGGCCAGTATTACCACCTGTTTTTATTCGTCCGTAATTTTCATCTTGTTCTTTTGATTTTTTGGGTAATCTTACATGATTCCCAGTCCTTTTCTCCTAAAAACCTTACATTGCTTTTGTGTACTGTATTGGTATTAGGATTTGGTTTATCTCCAAGTGCCCATGGTGGCTTGTTCTCACCATGGTATTGTCTCTGGGTATATCATGCATATCATATATAATTTATAAAGGCTTCATTGTGCTTGCATGCATCAACCTTGGTGACCTAATGGCAGCTGTCCACACTTCTTGATCTGTGGCAGCCTCCTTATTCAGTCCCACATCCCTGAGGTCACACTCTGCGACCTTGTCCCAAGTCTTTTTCGGTTTGCATCTCACAACCCTACCTCCCATGTTCACATTTCTCACCTTTCTAGGCCTTGGGTCAGGTCAAACCTTAATTGTGTAAGTGCAGTGGCTCTCTGTAAGCCCACATGGGCATCTACATGACCATGGTCATGTTTTCAATCCATTCCGTGCCCCCTGCCTCTGTCCTCCAAAAAGAAAATCTTCCACCAAAACCCCAGACATGAGGTAGCTCGCCGCAGTATGGAATGCCTGCTAAGGAAAAGGAGGAGGGAAGAAGGCTGATTTGGCACTCAGGTCAGTCAAGATAGGCAGTTTTGATTATCTCCTCACCCATATTTCCTTCACCACAACCAGGCAGCAGTTTAGCAGGGGAATGTGATAACATGTATTTCCCAGGCCATGCCGCACTAGTCAGTTTACTGAGTGAGATTTATGTACCCAGTACAGTTATTTACATTGCTTCTTTCTCACCATGAGGTTCTTCAGTTCAGACACTAGGGCATGGTAAGCTGCACTCTTCCCAGGTCTTTGTCTACTGGAAGTAGGCACCCACATTTTTATGTCCAAAGGGATTATAGAAAGAAAATTTCTCTAGAATCAGAATTCTTTGCAGACATTTACTTACAATTTTTAACGTTCTGTGGTTCATATAGTGTGTAAAGATAATCAGAATATTTCTTTTTCTGGACTACAAAAATTGACAAAATTTATGACAGTTTCAACTCTTGCTCATCTGAAAGTTCTTAGCCTGACGTACCACTAGTTTTGCTCCCTAACATACAATCAGAATTAGTTTAGAACCTAAAAATCCTTGTTATTTCTTTGATATCATTCAATACCAACACTTTATTGAACACATTAGTAGTATACCTAGCATTATAATCATGCTAAGCATATCATTATTGCTCTCTCATGCCTGTTTAAATAACACTCTTGCTGAACAACTTTGATATATTTTATGAGTATATGGACACAAAGGCACATTCACAAAACAACATTTGATTACATAGTCCAAACATACTGTATTTACCACTGTAGCATCTGAAAATGTAATCCTATAACTTCCATAAATGTGTGCTTATCAAAATAATGTCAGTATTGAAACTCTTCAATACTATAATAAGGGTAACTATGACAAAAGCCAGCATATTCTTTGAATTAACCATGGAAGACTGAGGATTTCATCTCCAGATTATCGCAACAGATGTACATAACATTTTCAACATTCTGTAAGATCACAGTATATCATGATAATACTAAAAATTGATAGTATACTGTATTTTTGAATACTGCAGGGTAACATAATTCATTTCTGTTAACTAATCACCAACATTTGTCACATAATTACAATATACCATAGAGAAATTAAGGAAAGGCTGTGAATGTAGAGAGTACAGTACTTTATGTGTGTTGATATTTAAATTTTAGAACATCAAAGCAAGTGTAAACATTTAATAGTTCATCATTCATCCATCATCCAGTTCTTTTTACCCCCATCAGGGTTGTAGGGGCCTGCGGCTAGACTGCTCAATCCTAACATTTTAGGCAAGAGTTAGCAGCCTCGTCCACCCCTAAGTTGCATTATATGAGCATTAAACCTCAGCCATCTCTTGGGTATAAACGTTAATGAGCCTGATCTGGTTGAAGTGAGATAAACATACTAAACCACCAGGCATCATTAGAATATATGATTATCACCTAATGTAATAACTGGTTTCCTAGATTACAAGAAACCATTTTGCTTGTCACTCAGTGTAAAGTCACTGTAAGTTTACACAACACGACATGAATAGATAGTAAGTTCCCCACCTACAATTACATTTAATAGTTACAACTTTGAAGTACATGCCTTACAGTTCTCACCCACAACCATAAAAAAATCATTGTTGTATGTTACTTAATATCATTGACTGTAGCTATCTTTTCTCTTGCCTCTCTGAAGAATGATCAGAATATTTATTTCAAATGCTGTAAGCCACTTAATGGAATGTGGAAGAGTTACATAACAATGAAGGTTTTGTAAGTACAATACATAAAGTGTATTTGCCAGACATAGTGGCCATCCCAGTAACAAGCTTAGTGGAAGCTATTTTTCACAGACTCATTCACTCTTTAACTGTGTTTGAAGAGATATACAGTACAATGCTTGTGTAATAAGGGTGGTTTTTAAGAGAAAAAAAGTCTTTCTGTGTGAGGCTATGAAATCACAGCAGTTGCCTGGTGTGCTACCTCCTAATCCAGTTACCTACAGTAGCCCTGACAAGCAGGATTTGTCCCTTGTTTACTAGATTCATGTTTGCAACTTCAGTGTATGGTAATCAAGAAAATATAAATACAAATGACAACTTGACTTTCCTCATGAACACAGTTCAAGAGATTCCCTTGGGGTACCTGTAGGCACATCCCTGGTTATTCAAGTAGTTTACCAGATTATGGTAAGGGAACATCATGACTACTGAATAACAGTCAGAGCATAGAGTTTGCCAATTGTGTTTTCAGAGTGTTATTAATTTTCTGGAATTGCATTGTAACAAAAATAGAATATTCCAGTTTCAAAACGGGCTCATCCCAACAAGAAGTTGAATATACAATATGAGCTACATGTATGCAAGAGTGTTGAGTAGTTGCACAGTATACATCACTGATATATGTAGCACTGTACAGTGAGGATATATTACACTAATACAAAAGGTTAAGGCAAGTATATACTTCACTGATCTCTGACAGACAGATACAGTGGCATGAGAGAGAGAGAGAGAGATTCTGAACAGCTTTTGATTTGTTTTTGTCAGTTAAAAGTTATTTACTTCGCTAATGATTCTACAAGATGAGAGGTGCAGAGGATTGATATGTAATTCATATTCTCATATTTCAAGACACTGAATTAAGTTACCCAGTAAATTCTTGTTACAACGTAGAGGAGTCATTATAGTGGATAATATTGTGAGAAGCTGTAAACTGCTGTTTAAGGAAAGGGAATTTGTTTTACTTAAATATTGTAGAATGGAATAGATGAAAGTATAAATTATAATATCATTGTTGAAACCCATTCAATATAATGATTATTCTTGCTACCCCTGGCAAAATTGCTCGTCTCACTAAGGATCTACAGTAATGTAGTTTAACGGGTTAATGGATATTGTTTCTGTCTACTTTAATGTGATAAATTTTTTCAAAGCTGCATAATGTTATGTGGAGGTAGTTAGAATAATAATAATACAGAATATTATATTAAACTATTGAAGTGATTAATCCTGTAGGCTTTGTGACTATAAAGTTCAATCATGTATAAACACAGTACCTTTGTGTATTTACCCCATTTATTTTCTTACATCACATTATCCCAATGTAGTGGACTGGGGCATAACTGTGTTAACTTTTGATAGACTGTGCTATACTGTACCATAATATGCCTTTCATTTTTTCTGTATGAGATGGTTGTAAAATATTAAGAAAATTAACTGAGTATGATGACAAATTTTAATTTATTCTTGCAGCTTCCAGATGGCTCTACTGAGCATAGGAGAGACGTTCAAGCTGTAAAGGTCAAATATTGCATACATTAATCCCTTCACTGCAAGTGCCCCTCAAAATTGACTAACACCATCTGACAGGGGAAAAATAAAACTATACAGGATATCGATGTCACAATAAAGAAGGGGTCAGTAGTGACAGATTACAGTACTGTACCTTGTACAGATGACAGTTATTACCAAGATTGTGCATGCTGTATGCAGGAAATAATAGCATACAATTACAGGGGCCCTTATGCTCCAGTGATACTATTGTTTTAGCTTAATGGAAAAATACTGCTTTTGACTTTACTCCATGATCACTGGTTCAAGTGAACCCAGTCTTTTTCAGACTTGGTCCACTGGAGAACCAAACCTCTTGGTCGTAGAAATCCCAGCCTTGAATGAAATTCTACGTAACATCTATATTGGGTGAAAAGAAACCTGTTTGTATATAATTTTTACCATATAAATAAATAAATATGCCATATATATATATATATATATATATATATATACATATACATGGGGGATGTGCGTATGGTCTAAGGAATGCAGAAGGGGAAAGGATACTCAAGTTTGGGGAGGCAATGGACATGATTGTGTGTGCAACACATATTTTAGGAAAAGAGACAGTAGATTAATTACATATGAGTCTGGGGGAAATAGCAGTCAGATAGATTATTTTCTGGTTAGGAGGGCTGATAGGAGGTTAGTGAGGGATGTTAAAGTTATAGGAAGCGAGGAGTGTGTGCAGCAGCACAAACTATTGATTTGTGATATGGTGCTTAAAGAACAAGTGATGAAAAAGAGGACTTTAGCACCTAGGAGGAAAATATGGAAGCTGAAAAACCAAGTAGTAAGGGATGCCTTCTATAGCGAGTTGAGGAGAGTGGTGGCTGAACAGGGAGCTGTAGACAGAGGCGTTAAGAACAGTACAGAGCCGTCAAGAACAATTTCTTGAGAGTTACTGATTTAACATGCGATTGGACAAAAGGACCACCAAGACATAAAGTAACTTGGTGGTGGGATGAGGGTGTAGAAGCTGCAGTTAAGGAGAAAAGAAGGCTTTTCCGGGATTGGAAGAAGGGTGGTAGCAAAGAGGAATATTTGGCTGCCAAGTGTAGGGCTAGAAGAGAGATATACAGGGCAAAGTCTGAGTCACAGAGACTATTACTTGATAACCTAAATCATGGGGAAAGGAAAAATATGATATTTAAGGTGGCAGGTCAAGTGGAGAGAGATAATCGGGATATTATAGGTGAGCAGTGTGTGAAGAATGATGAAGGAAGGGTAATGGTGAACAGTGAGGATATTAAAGATGCATGGAGAGAGCATTATAACTGGTTGTTGAATGAGGAGTTTGACTGGGACAGGGAAGGTTTGGAGCCAGCAGATCCAGTGTCTGGCCCTTGGCCTTTGATTGATACTGCTACTGTGAGTGAGGCAATATGCAGGATGAGGGTGGGGAAGGCAGCAGGTGTGTCTGGGTTGACTGCCGAAATGTTGAAGGCCTCAGGCGATATAGGGGTGAGTTTAGTCACTGACCTGATAAATAGGATTATTTATGAGTGTGTTGTCCCTGATGATTGGCTGAAGAGTGTAATTGTAAATGCATATAAAGGGAAGGGTGATGCCCTGGAAAGAGGGAATTATAAAGGTATAAAGTTTTTAGATCAGATAATGAAGGTAATGGAAAGAGTTTTAGAAGGTATGATTAGAGAAAGAGTGAATATTGATGAGATGCAGTTTGGGTTTTTGCCAGGTAGGGGGACCACTGATGCTATATTCATTGTTCGTCAGCTTCAGGAAAAATATATTGGTAGGAGAAGGGATCTTTATTTTGTTTTTGTTGATTTGGAAAAGGCCTTTGACAGAGTCCCTAGAGAGGTGGTGAAGTGGGCAATGAGAAAGCTTGGCTTGGAGGAGTGGCTGGTTAGGGTGGTTATGGCTATGTATGTAGGTGCTCGCACCCAGGTAAGAGTGAATGGAGATTTGAGTGATGAGTTTTCCGTGAACATTAGTGTGCATCAGGGGTCAGTCTTGAGTCCCATGTTGTTTATCATGGTACTTGAAGCCCTTTCACGTGACTTTAGAAACGGACTCCCTTGGGAGTTGTTGTATGCTGATGATTTGGTGTTGATTGCTGAGAACGAAAGGGAGGCAGAGGAAAGGTTTAGGAAGTGGAGAGATGGTATGGGGCACAAGGGTTTAAGGGTAAATGCAGATAAAACAAAAGTGATGATATCTAGGGTTTGTGGCGGTACTGTCAAAGACGAGGGAGAGTGGCCATGTGCAGTTTGCCACAAGGGCGTGGGAAGTAATTCCATCTTGTGCGGTGTGTGTGATAAATGGGTGCATAAGAGATGTAGTGGTATCAGAGGTAGACTGCGAGATAATGCTGATTTTATGTGTATGGTGTGTTGGGGTGAGCAGGTGGAGATTGTCAGACGTGAAAGGATTGAACTTGCTGGTTAATCTCTTGAGTGTGTGGAAGAGTTTTGTTATTTGGGAGACATGTTGTGTGCTGGAGGTGGGGCTGGAGCTAGCTCCGTGGCTTGGGTGAGAAATGGTTGGAAGAAGTTCAGGGAGCTCTTGCCTCTCCTGACATTGAGAGGACTCTCCCTACGTGCTAAGGGGTATTTGTATGCATCATGTGTTAGGAGTGTAATGCTGTATGGTAGTGAGACTTGGGCAGTGAAGGAGGAAGATATTCGCCGGCTCAGACGTACAGAAATGACAATGATTAGGTGGATGTGCAATGCGTCCTTGCGTCCAAGGCCTGGAGGGGCTGGGTTTACGATGGAAGAGTTGAGAGGTAGGATGGGACTGGAGTGTATTGGTGTTGTGATGAGGAGAGGTAGATTGAGATGGTTTGGACATGTGGAGAGGATGGGGGATGATAATTGGGTGAAGAAGGTGAGAAGTGTTAATATTGGGGGTGGGGTTATGAGGGGTAGACTGAGAAAGACATGGGACGAGGTCATTAAGTGTGACCTCAGGGTTAAGGGACTGAACAGGAAGGCTGCAATGGATCGTGCAGCGTGGAGAGCCGCCATTAGGTGACCAAGGCCGACACATGCAAGCATGTTGGAGCCTTTAAAAATGAAATACTATATATATATATATATATATATATATATATATATATATATATATATATATATATATATATATATATATATATATATATATATATATATATATATATTTATGCAGTACTGTAGATATGTACAGTGGAATCTCCTAAATTGTGCGGTTCCAAATAGTAGATTCGTAATATGCAGCAACATCATGCAAGTTTGCAACTTTAGTAAATCACGGTATTGACACAAATTTTGAGGATGCAGCCATCAAAAGTGACACTTTTCCAATGCCTCGTGTAATATGCCCCACCATTACCTCAAGTCTGCGTACCTAGCTGGGCATAAACCAGTCATAGTCAGACATGGAAATTCCAATTACTGTACTAAACAAAGCATAATCATACCATTTACTATAAGCTAATCACAGCACTTCCTTCCCAGGGCAGGCATGAAGGTTGTTAGTGTTTTCCGGTGACCAGAGTGATGTAAGTTTGGAGATAAGGGGACAACTTTTCTGAGATGACAGACCTGTAAGTAATTTTCCCCATAAGATTAGTTATTTCTAAATCGCAGAATTCTCAAATCACAGTGCGTGCCCAGTCTCATTAGACCGTGATTTTGGAGATTCCACTGTATATGTATACAGTAAAAGTCCTGTAATCCAAATGGCAGGGGACTGAGGGTCTTTCGGACTATTGCTTTTTTTGGACTATTGGGAGGGACCTTTGAAAGCATTACAAATAGGTACGTGATCAGTAAATAAACAGTTAACATGATATGGGTTATTGTTTTACTCACCAGAAATGCATAGAAGTGTAGATGAATAACAGGTACCTACAAATTCAAGGGGCAATTCCAAACCAGATAAATCCTTAGATAGAACCCAGAAAAATGTGAAAAATGTTGCCTTGAAAAATTCACAGTAATTGGATATCTGGGTTATCGGTGGTCGGGTTGGAGGACTTTTACCAATTCATTTTCGTTTTTGAAGGCTCCAACATGCTTGCATGTATCGGCCTTGGTCACCTAATGGCGGCTCTCTATGCTGATTGATCTCTGGCAGCTTCCCTATTTACTTCCCTAATCCTGAGGTCACATTCAGTGACCTCTTCCCAGGTCTTTTTCGGTCTGCCTCTCACTGCCCTATCCCCAACATTAACCCTTCTAACTTTCTGTACCCAATTACCATCCCCCATCCTCTCCACCTGCCCAAACCATTTCATTCTACCTCGTCTCATCACAGCACCAATACATTCCAGTCCCATCCTACCTTTCAACTCTTCCATTGTAAACCTAGCCCTCCCAGGCCATACACTTAAGGACGCACTGCACATCCACCTAATCATTGCCATTTCTGTACATTTGAGCCTGTGAATATCCTCTTCCTTTACAGGTACTGCCCAGGTCTCACTACCATACCGCATAACATTCATAACACATGCCACATACAAAGATCCCTTAGGACGGAGGAAATGCCCTCTCAGTGTCAGGAGAGACAACAGCTCCCTGAACTTCTTCCAACCACTCTTCACTTTAGCCACAGAGCTAGCTCCTGCCCCACTTCCAGCACACAACATGTCTCCCAAATAACAAATCTCTTCCACACACTCAAGAGACTCACCAGCAAGTTCAGTCCTTTCGCGCCTGACAATCTCCACCTGCTCTGCTCGATACGCTGCACACACATCAGCATTATCTTGCCGTCAACCTTTGATACCACTACATCTCTTGTGCACCCATTTATCACAAACACTACACAAGATGGAATTACTTCCCATGCTCTTGTGGCAAACTGCATATGGCCACTCTCCCTCGTCTTTGACAGTACCGCCACCAACCCTAGATATCATCACTTTTGTTTTAACTACATTAACTCTTAAACCTTTATGCCCCATACCATCTCTCCTCTTCCTAAATCTTTCCTCTGTCTCCCTTTCGTTCTCTTCAATCAACACCAAATCATCAGCATACAACATCTCCCACGGGAGTCTGTTTCTGAAGTCACTTGAGAGGGCTTCAAGTAC
Organism: Coenobita brevimanus; assembly: GCF_032717465.1. NCBI lineage: Eukaryota > Metazoa > Arthropoda > Malacostraca > Decapoda > Coenobitidae > Coenobita > Coenobita brevimanus. The sequence continues at coordinate 13,532,073 of NC_137033.1, forward strand.
CATGATAAACAATATGGGACTCAAAACTGAACCCTGATGTACACCACCGTTTGCGGAAAACTCATCACTTAAATCTCCATTCACTCCTTTGTGGGTGCAAGGACCCACATACATGGCCATAACCACCTTAACCAGCCACTCCTCCAAGCCAAGCTTTCTCATTGCCCACTTCACCGCCTCCCTAGGGACTCCTCTGTCAAAGGCCTTTTCCAAGTCAACAAAAACAAAATACAGATCCCTTATTTCCCAATATATTTTTCCTGAAGCTGCCGAACAGTGAATATGACATCAGTGGTCCCCTGCCGGGCATAAACCCAAACTGCATCTCATCAATATTCACTCTTTCTCTAATCATACCTTCTAGAACTGTCTCCATTACCTTCATTATCTGGTCTAAGAGCATTATACCTCTATAATTTCCTCTTTCCAGGGCATCACCCTTCCCTTTATACACATTTACAATTACACTCTTCAACCAATCATCTGGGACAACACACTCATATATAATCATATTTATCAGGTCAGTGACTAACCTCACCCCTGTATCTCCTGAGGCCTTCAACATTTCAGCAGTCATCCCCGACACACCTGCTGCCTTCCCCACCTGCATCCTACCTATTGCCTCACTAACAGTAGCAGCGTCAAAGGCCAAGGGCCAACCACTGGATCTGCTGGCTCCAAACCTTCCCTGTCCCAGTCAAACTCCACATTCAACAACCGGTTATAATGCTCTCTCCATGTATCTTTAATATCCCCACTGTTCACCACTACCCTTCCTTCATCATTCTTCACACACTGCTCACCTATAATATCCCAATTCTCCCTCTTCATCTGATTTGCCACCTTAAATATCATATTTTTCCTTTCCCCATGATTTAGGGTATCAAGTAAAAGTCTCTGTGACTCAGACTTCGCCTTATGTACCTCTCTTCTAGCCCTACGCTTGGCAGCCAAGTATTCCTCCTTGTTACCACCCTTCTTCCATTCCTGGAAAAGCCTTCTTTTCTCCTTAACTGCAGCTTCTACACCCTCATCCCACCACCAAGTTACTTATATCTTGGTGGGCCTCTAGTCCAACCACATATTACATCAGTAACTCTCAAGAGGTTGTTCTTGAGGGCTCTGTACTGTTCATCAACGCCTCTGTCTACGGCTCCCTGTTCAGCCACCACTCTCCTCATCTTGCTATAGAAGGCATCCCTTACTACAGTACTTGGTTTTCCAGCTTCCATATTTTCCTCCTGGGTACATAAGTCCTCTTTTTCAACACTCGTTCCTTAAGCACCATATCACAAATCAATAGTTTGTGCTGCTGCACACACTCCTCACTACCTATAACTTTAACATCCCTCACTAACCTCCTATCAGCCCTCCTAACCAGAAAATAATCTATCTGACTGCTATTTCCCCCAGACTCATACGTAATTAACCCGCTTTCTCTTTTCCTAAAATGTGTGTTGCACACAATCATGTTCGTTGCCTTCCCAGACTTGAGTATCCTTTCCCCTTCCGCATTCCTTATACCATACACACATCCCCCTTGTACTCCTTCATAACATTGAGCCACTTCACCTACATTACCATTTAAATCCCCTCCCAAAACCACTATCTCATCATCCCACATACCACCTACTACACATATTAAGTCATCCCAAAATCTATCTTTCTCTACTTCATCCAAGCCTGCCTGTGGAGCATATGCCAGTATAATTGCAGTTATCATTCCACCAACCAGAATTTTCACTACCAATATCCAGTCGCTTACTCTCATAACATTCATAACATATTCCATCCATTTCTCCTCAACCATCACACGAACACCCCCATATCTATCTGTCCCCCCCCCCCCTGCCAAAACAACTTATAGTAACAATCCTTCCCAACAGTCTTTCTGGCTGATCCACCCCTGTACCGGACTTCCTGCAAACATGCCACATCCACCCTCCTCCTACTGAATGCCACAACGACTTCCCCCGCTCTTCCCCTCAAACTTCACACATTCCATGAACCCACCCTCATCCCCCTGGGCGATTTAATGTCCTCAGGCTTGCTTTGAAACTTATTTTTAGTCAGTATTAATATATATATATATATATATATATATATATATATATATATATATATATATATATGAAATCAGAATAGCTTGTTTCTTTTAACTGCTGGAACGCTAAAAAGTTATTCTTCGTCTTTCAGTTTCAGATGCTGTCACTGGAAAACTACTGGAAATTTGAGTTTTCATATCAGTGTTGTTTCTGCCATGTCTCATCCTTTGGCTAGAAGAGTGATTGCTCAAGATGTTGAAAAGTGAAAAGCTGGAGTTATCAATGTTCTTGTGGATAGGGGTAGATGTACAGCTCAGATCATTGATAAAGAAAGTAAGAGTTGGTGACATAATCAAGATGAATACCTCTATAGATAACTTTTAAAGAAGAACAGATGCAATCTACAACAGGAGCTAAGGAGGAGGCACAGATTGAAGGCTAGAATCCACTGGAGAACAGATGAGAAATACAGTAAATGATTTGTGAGACGATGGAGAGTGAGATTAAAAAGTGTATGTGAGTGAGATGAAGGAAGGAAGAGGGAGGGTGGGGGACCTAGGATGAGATGGGTGGATGGAATGTAGAAGTATATGACAGATGGGGATGTAAGCTAGAGGGAGGGCATCGAAAAGGCAGGGGACAGGGTGACATGAAGGAGATTTGTTTGTGGCCTCCCCTTACAAGATAAGGTCATCTGGCTATAGCTAGACTTAGCTGAAAACCTCTGAAATGTCTTTTGTGACTGCAAAGGTCTCACCAAAATCTTGGAGGTAACCAGGAATGTGAAAGAAATATAAGAGTGTCACCAGTGGAATTCTCTTCATGAAACCTATTGTGATGGACAAAAAGACAGTAATGAGAAACTTTAAAATAAATTGTATTGAGGATAGACTGAAACACCATGGAAATACTGTACAAGTGATTAAAGCAATAGCTAAAGGGCTGGGAATGGTCATACTTCCTTGGGATAGATTGGATAATGACAAACTTCCAGTAAGAAGGAAATGTGCAGAATGGTAGACAATGACAAAAGAGTGAACTGAACAAAGATGCCAGCAAACATGCACATTTCCATAGAAGAACAGGAGGGATCCCATGAGAACCAAATATCTTATTACTACTCAGGAAAGAGAGAGTGCAGAAGGCATTTCTTCAGAAGAAATGTTAGTACAGTACCTGTATCAGGTATCTTGATGTCAAAAAGAGAGGAGATGAAAGAACAGCACCACACTCGTCTTTTGGAGTTCGAAGCGCCTTAGTAGCGAGTCTGGTTTTATTAGAGGAATTTATGGGACCTTAGAAATGAGCCTGGTTTTATTAGAGGAAGACACAGCAACAAAGCTATTTGAGAAGAAAAAAGTTGGAATGAAGAAGAAATAAAATTGTTGAAATTGTTTTTGGCAAGGGACCAGCATAACAGGAATACTTAGTATTGGAGAGATCATTGCGGAACAGTTGAAGCTACTTTTGGCGAGACGAATGTCAGATTTAATATGGTTCCAGACAGAAGTATAAAAATTTCATACAGTAATATAGTGGTGTGAGAGGATAAGAGAATGGGATGAATGTTGCCATGCCAAAGAGGATTTTGTCCATAATATAGTACACTCTGAACACATACAGGTCTCTTGACTGTGGAAAAAATAGACATTCAATGAAACAGGTACTCTTTGTGTGAAAAAATTTTGGAAGTTGGACCCAAGTTCAAGTGTCAGCCCCTTTGTGCTGAGGTAAGAAATCTTTTGACATTTGGGTGCTCCATTCCCTGTTCCATTCTTGCTATCTTTTGCCCCACTGCTGAGAAATGGTGAAAATGTTAAACAGCTGTATAGAAAACATGGACAGAAAGACTGGTAGAACTTCTCTAGGTGTTTGTTACTTAAAATTACCAGGGGGAAGCATACAACTCAGCCAGAGAAAATGAGTGTACAAGCTGATCAAACTGGATTTTAATGGAACAGGCCTGGATGTTTATGACTGAAAACCGAACAGACATGCAGTTTGTCGTAGACTTGTCCTGGTCTGCTGTTGATCATGCATAATCAGATCAGGTTGCGCTAATGCCAAGAGAAGAAGTTAATGGTGAGGTTCTATAAGACAGGTTTGGACATATCCTCATCAGCTAAAAGTGTGCCATTAGTGGGAGATGATAGACCCATCACAATTTAGGCACAGAATCAAAATACAGTACACTCAATCCTCGTAAATCGCATGTTTATAAATCACGGATTCGTAAATCACGTCTAAGTGGCTGTCAGACTGCCGGCACCCTTAAATCGCTGTTAAGTCACGAAAATCACGGACCTAGGCACCGAAGTTTGCCTTTTCCAAGGAGAATCGTAAATTGCGGCATTCAAATTGAAATCGCGACCCAACAACCAATCACCGAGCGTCCCTGGTGGCATATGTGCATACTAATGCCGCCATGTTGTTGTTGATCTTGTCCTGCCAGTCCGCACGCTACAGACCGTCGCTGTGGAGTACGAGAGCTAACTACCCTTTTTGTGCAACTTCCCCCCGCCTCCTACCTGCCATGGCCTCTCTCAACCCCCCAATGAAGCGCTCTAAGCAGTATGGCGTCAAGAAACTGCCGCAGTTGTTGTACAGTCAACGTTTGGAGCTCATTCGTCGTGTTGAGAGAGGAGAGAAGTTTTCAAAGCTGGCGAAAGAGTTTGGGAAGAACAAGTGCTGAGAGGTTCTAAGTTCTTCCCAACACCACCCCACTCCATTCACTTAAGCAGTTTCGTCATAGGATTAAGGTGAGATCCCTTAACATTGCTTATTTCTATTGAATACATGCACTGAATATTCCTAAATTTGTATGTTTGTGTTTGATGGTGCCTAGATAGGTGTAGGTAGGGTGCTGTGGGAGGTGGTTGGCCAAAGTCCAGACCCAAATTCATTTTTCACATAAGAGTTATTATTTATAAACCACGGAATTTGTAAATCGCGGCAGTGGTCCAAACCCAAATTGCTGCGATTTACTTGGATTGAGTGTACTGTATTCTGTACCTAATATTCCCAACTTCTTTAGTGAACCAGTAGGGTCTGTTCACCGATTAGCTCAATATCGAGCTTCCACAGGAAGAAGTTCCTCCTGTCAGATGTTGGAACTGCTCCTACGTGCAAGAATCTGAAAACAAACATGCAAAACAAACACTCTAATACCTTTTTCCTACCCAGTATCCCCTGTGTATAGTAAGGTTGCAGGGACAGGACCATGAGCTTCTTGCAGAAGAGAGTATGGTAGCAACTCTCCAGCCTCACAGTTGGGTAGAAATGACTGTAGCACTGTCACCACTTTTGATACCTTGGAAGGTATAAATTTCAGCATCTGAAGATAATATTACTTACTGGAGGCACCTTTTATCTTATTATTAATCAGTAACAGGCCATTCAGACATCTCCTAAGCTCATGAAAAGAGTTGAGCTGAGTCTTACAGGTCTGTCTATGAATTATTTTTTTTCCTCTGAAGAAATTAATTTTCATGATTCCAGAGAATTGAGCATGGAAGTAAAAAAGTTGCTGCATGATAGCACTGTGATACCAACTCTGATGTATGGAAGCGAAGCTTGGACCTTGTTGGAAGGACACAAGTCAAGAGTGAGAACATGTGGAGTTACATGGAGAGACAGACTGGCAAATGAGAAAGTGAAGGAGTGTTGTAATGTGGATGTGGATGTGACAGAAAGCGTTAGGGAAAAACACATTGAGATGGTTTGGCCATGTTGAGAGGGAGACTGAGATACTAACAAGGAGAGTGTATGTAAGTAAGGTGGAGGGGGAAAGAGGGAGGGGGAGCCTGAGGGTGAGATGGAGGGATGGAGTAGAGAGGTATATGAGAGAAGGTGTTGTGGGCTGGGGGAAGGGCAGTGAAATGGCAGGGGACAGGGTGGCAAGGAAGCGATATGTTTGTGACCACCCTTTACGGGATTAAGGCGTCTGGCAATAGATAGGTGGATAGATTCCACAGAAATAGAGTGTGCAGTGCAGTTGACAGGAATATACTGTACACATTCACTGACAGTTCATTAAATACATGTACTGTACAGTATAGCATATATCCAATAAAACACTTATAATATTTAGAGATTCACAAGAGCGCCATTGGATCATATGAGAACAGTATTGTGTAGTAGTGTGGTTAAAAAAAAAAAGACAGTTATGATGATTCCTGGATTTCACTGCAAAGTCTGGATGCACCGAGATTTAATATATATTACACATGAAATCCTGTCACATTAGAAATCACCAGGTGAAGCAGCAGAGGTGTATTATATGTGGACCACCCTGTACTGTATTTATGGCATTGTATGTTGTTCTTGATTAGATGCTTTTTGGGAAGTGTTAGAAATACTGGGTAACTTAAGCTTGAGCAAAATGTTATGTTCTGAAACTACCCTCTACACAACACATCCTTACTACTTGAGCTGGATAAATGGGTTGTCATGGTTCAGTATTGCACTGCACCATGAACATATTGTACTGTACAATGAATTTCCCATAATTCAGGTACAGTATTTCTTAAATGTTAAGGTTAAAATGATATTATGGTAAGAAATAGTTCTTATCATAGTGGCATCTTATTATAGCAGTGGCATCTGCTGTATTATTTTACTGATCTGTAAGGTATTCTGTCCTTTATATGCACATAATTTACTTGAAGTAGGTATACACAGCCTATGGAAATGAAATGCTAAAATGGACAGTTTCTTTGAATGTTTACAAAAGAAAGCTTGCTGTAATCCCATATAAATTCAGTGGTACAAGGGTGTGGAACCCATTATGTCACAGCCAGCTTATCATCTTTCTCTCCTGATGATTATAATTAGTCCCTAAATAGGTACAGGGAGGGCAATATCTTTGTGAAGGGAAGCTTTGTTGATAAAACACACAAATCAGTGAATGTACTCAGTAAAAGAGCATGTGGGATGCTGTAAGTCAAAACTGTAAAAGATAAAACATTATTGATGATGGTAATGCAATACTGAACATAGAAAATTATCACTTCATTCAGTATAATAAAAAAAGAGCAGTAGGATATTTTGTATCAAAATAAATACAGGTATTTACTACAATGGTATGCTGTTGAGATGATCCCAACCATTACCAGTAACTTCTAACTACTTACCTAACAACGAACTGTGGGGGCCAACCTGGTGTATTGCAAGGATATCTTTGCAGCTTTAAGAGTAGATCACTTAATTTTGCTTCAGGTTTTTGCCAAAAAACAATAGAAATGTCTTTCAAGTGTTACGGGTGCACAGATATTCTTATGTTGTTTATGAAGAACAGTGGGATAACAGTAAGCTCCCTTTATAATTCAGTCACTACTGTAGTTAATATAAGGCCTTACCAATTTCTTCTGTAGTCAGGGTCTGTAATGTATGTAATAATTTTTTGCTGAATGTTTTGCTACCTGAGGCATTTTTTAAAACTTTATCCAGTGTTTTATATATATATATATATATATATATATATATATATATATATTGTTTGCATCTGTGCAGTATTTTTGTCTATACTTTCACAACATATACATCTGGGGACAAATGGAATGAGGACACAGAATGAAGGTTGTTGGTGGTAAGATGCTCATCGCAGTTGATAGTGGTGATGTGAAGCATGGAACTTTGCCAGCAGGTTTACTCGGTAGTTTAACTGAGGCAAACATTAAGGTCTCATTGTGTGCATACTGTATAGTTAGCATGTTGTGTATTCAGAGCAGCTTCTTTGATAATAATAATAATAATAATAATAATAATAATATAATAGTAACAATAAAGCACTAGGGCAAATGTGAAGTTTTCATCTGAAATTAGATCAGAGCTGATACTCAGTCCTGTGAAAATTTATATATGTGAAAATAATAGTGAGAGAGAGTGAGTGTGAGAGTAAATGACAGTAAGTAAACATAAGGATGACTGAATGCTGGAGAATTAGTGTGAGAGAATATTTATAAAATTCCATGTATGGTAGTATCAGTGAATGAATTATAGTGTAAGATAAATTGTAGTTATAGTGAATGAAAGTTAGTGAGTAGAGAGGTGAGCAAATGAGCGATAATGAATGAGGGACTGAGCAATTGCAAAAGTGGGTGAGAGACTATGAGTATGACAGAGATAAAATATGAAAGTGAATGAGTGAGTCAGCTAGTGTATAAAATGTGAGATATAGGAGATTTAGTGAGTGTGGGGGAGTATGTATGGGAGGAAAACTGTGATTATGAAAGTGTGTGTGAGAGGGTAAGCATGTGAGAGACTGAGAGTGAGTGACCCACTATTGCTTACTAATTTACCGTTAGCTATAATCCACTTTCACACACTCATTTACCTCTTCATTCTTTGTCACTTTATTTCATACGTTTGTACTTACTGATTTTTACTTTCACACTCTCTCTTGCTTTATCATTCATTCACTCTCACACTCACAGTCTCACACACTAACTCATTGTCATACTCCAGATTGCAAGTATACTTATCTTCACCATTCACTCACACATGCATTTATATTTTTATTGGCTCTGATACATTCATTCTCTCACTCATTTACTCTCACTTACTCATTCTTTCTTACTGTCACACATGCAGTACATACATGAATTGTTTGTGGGCTGAGTATACAGTTTTCATCTGATTTTTTATGAAGAAACTGCAAGTGTACATTATTACTGTACTATTAATACTGCAGTAACTAATGTTCTGACTATACATGGTGCTAGCTATAACCATGTATATTGAGAGCGAGCCCTCAAGGTTTATTTCATCTAGATAATGGAACAGTGGAGTGAACCCCTTGGTGAAGCTCAATGCTGTACATCAGCACTACTAAATGCAATGAGCACCTTACCATCTTCAATTTTGCATTCGGTGTCCTCATTGATTTTGTCCACAGCTGTACCTTACTGTATGAACTGCATGTCTGTAATTTTCCTGTGCTTACAACCTGAGAGGTGAGGAAAAGATTCTGATTGTTTTTAATTATGACATTAAAGTGAGAAAAGCAGTGTGAAAAAAGCTGTGCATTTTCTCTTTCCCTTAGTTCTTTGTTAAGGCCAGTGAACACCAGGATACTGGGACATTAAACATCACCTTTCAGAATGAGAAATACAAAAATTAGAAATTAGATATAAGGGTTTTACAGTATATACAAGTAAAGCACAAACCTTTGTTGTGTTTACAGAGTAGTAGCTTGAAATAATATACTGTATAACATTTTTTTATTTACGGTGATCCCCCTCCTCACTTGTGGAAAATTGGTACTCATTACACTTCAAGTTATAGGAAGCCACATTATAGGGAACATTACTCTTATGGGAAAATGCTAATGCCTACCTGCAACCACTAGAACTACCTACTTTAATTTTCATCCTATCTCAAAGCCCAAAATAACTCACTTAAAACATCAGCATACAGTTTCATACAGGTACTTGTAAGTAAAAATGAGTATGAATAAGTGAAGAACATTTCATTTACTGTGCTAGTGATCCATGAAGTATGTAAGTGGTTGCTGGATGGTGAAGTTGAGTGGGATGGCAGTCATGTGGTGACAGTGCGTGACTCATTTCCTGAGCCAGAGTCAACAAAATTCTCTAAATCAGTCACTGACACCAGATCTATCATCATATTGTTGGATGGTTTTCTTTATGTCAGCTTCTGCTAGGTCTGTGGTGGAAGGAGGGGTGTTGGTGAAAAAAGTGGCATGCCAATGAAAAGAAGCTGATGATTAACCTTTTAACTAGTAGGATTTCTCTCAGCTTTAGAAAGTTGTCCAGTGTTATCATATACAGTATATGGTTCCTAGGTGTAGTACAACAGTAGAGAAAAGGTTGCTTGGGGTGGTTTTTGTTGCCTCTGATAGTTAAACTTTCTCTCACGTGAACAAAATCCTCCAATGTTAACATGAATAAAATACCCAGATGAACCAGGCGCAGCAAGAAATTTGAAATTGATGGTACAGTATGTATTCATATAATCACTAAAAATTGCTGTAGTGATGCAGTGGCTAATCAGTCAAATGGGCACTGAGGCACCTTGATCAAGTTGCAGGTTACATTTATAACATCTTTAAGACAAAATATCAGACTAATAAGTCTATTTGGTAAAGTTCTCTGGTAATCTCAAAGGGTGTCATGTGATATCTCATAAATTCTTTTTTGTAATCTCAGCTGGTGCCTTTTGATGTCTCATAAGCCCTCTTTGGTCATCTCAACTGGTGTCTTATTTTTCAAATTGCCTGCTTCTTAGTCTTGATGCTTGTCCTCCAAGTTCTGATTCCATGATTTAATCAACTTCCCCACACCATTCTTGATGCTGAATTTCTTCCCAAAGTCATTGATTTCAATGATGATGCTGAGACATTTTCATCACTTTCAACAGACTCCAGCTTGATTTAAATAATGGAGTTTGTGACCTTGTTTTAAATGCTGATAAGGGTGAGTGTACTATGCTGCATTGATGATGGCAGTAATTTCCTGGTCAAGTAACTGAATCAGCTCCTTTAGTATGGTGACATGTTTCTCTTGTTATATTCTTGCTCCCTCAAGGTGATTTTATTTGCCTCCTGAGAGATCTCTAAAGGAGGGTTGATTTACCTATCCCCTCAAAATCATAAAATCTCTTAAGGTGAATAAAATCATCTGAGGATAGCAAGAATACAGTGATAAAAGATGTCATTTAGGTGAAATGGTAAAGGAATTTGGTTCTCAGTGCATAAACAGCAAATCAGCACAAAGGTATGGCCATCCAGGAATGACAGTGGATTAACAAGAAGAGGCATCTTAAGTTCTAGGATTTTGCATTGGCAATTTTTTTTAGCAATGGCAACACTGATAAGCAACCCACTCCTTTGATGATGTTGCCATGAACAAAGCCTTTCAGTTAGTGTTCCATAAGGTTTATAATTGTTATGAACCAACTTAGGTTTCATGTTGCATTCTTCACTTCCTTGAACTTTGAAGAAAACAGTAACCTGATCTTCAGAAAGCATACAGTTGTGGTACTTTTTCTAGAACAGTCCAGTATTGTTACCACTGATGATGCAGTGTGGCTCTTTAGTGATGAAACTCAGCAGTTCTTCTGGGAACACTCCATTTGGTTCATGGCTGACAATAACACCTTCTCCTTGCATTGATAGACATTTGAAATTCTAACAACTTCAGCTTCTACTAAACCACCCCTCTCTTTTCTCTGAATGCAGAGAAGTTTACGAGATTCATGTTTTCAGCCATTTTACCCTGTTTATTACTGACACAGTTCTTTTTATTTACATAGAGTGTGGAGGGATGGAGTTGAGAGGTATATGAGGGAGGGGGGGGTGAGTTGGGGGGAGGGTAGTCAAATGGTGGGTGACAGAGTGACTTGGAGGTGTTTTGTTTGCGCCCACCCTTTGCGGGATTAAGGCGTCGGGCTATAGATAGAGATAGATAGATAGTTCAGATACTGTACACCATTATAACCATTCAGTCTGGGCAAGCAGAGAATAACTCACATTCATAAGTATATTATGAGACTTTTGGATACTCATTTGAACAGCAAAACATTTTTTTATTTATTCAGTCATAGCACATTCTTGTAATTCATTTCTCGACTTTGTAATGGTGAACCACATCATTGATCCGTTATCCATAATTGGGATTATAAAGCACACCAACTTTCTGTAGATGATTCAGTGTCTAATGCTTCTTCCTCATTGTGGATCCACTGTATCTGCATGAACGCAGAAGAGAACATACACGACACAAATTAAAAATCAGCAACAGGTGTACATTTGCCATGTCTGACCCAACACACAAAGGAGCACAAAATAGCATGCTCAAAGAATAAAAAATAAAAAAAAAATCAGCAACAGGTGCACATACTGTACACTGGGATTAATGTTTAGGAAAGAGGAAGGCAGGCTGTACAGGGTGATGCCATGCATCACTTCAGTGGATGAGCTAAGCATTGTAGGGTGTCATCACTCAGACTCAAGACAATGAGGAATTGCATTGCTTGCCCACTTGGAGCTGCACATTGATGAACTCCTACTGCAAACTGTACATCCTGGGAGTTATACACAGCTGTCTGGGAACAGATCTGTGTTCTAGGGAACTCCATTGTAGGGGAGGGGGGACCACTATAGTACCCTGTAATGTAATGCTCCCCATTTCCTTTTTTCAGTTTTATGACAAAGAAGAAATAATTCAAAGGTGATGTTTCAGCATTAGCATTTTGATCAAGTCTCAGTACATTAAATAAGGATCTACATACAGGTGACACCTCTGTCAGTGGATCAGCCTTGATTATTGTATTTACTGTATAAATTAATGGTCCAATGCAGATGTAGTATAATATCAGAAAATGGTAAAGTGATCTGTAATAACCGTGAATTACACTGAATATCCTGGTTTTGTTGGAATTTCATTTACAGTCAATCCTTGAGTAATGTGCAGTTGAGTAACATGTTTTTGTTCTAACATGGTCAGCATAATGCGATAGGTCATAATTAACAGGGAAAATCTCGAGCTTACACGGGAAGTGTCAGCTAGCCAGGTGGTGCAATTTGAAAGTCATGTACGGTGACATCACCCGCCAGACTCACCGTGAATGGCCAGCTTCCAACTGGATACATCCATCCCTGACGACGAGGTCAAATCCGTTGTTTCAGCCATGGACATTGAAGAATTCAACTTAGATGTTGAAGGAGGAAGTGCAGGAATAACAACATCTCAACAATGACAACGACAACATTGGGGGTGGGGGGCAGGGGGAGTGTGCCGCAGAGCTACCCATAGACAACACATGGGTACCCAGCCAAACTTTTGTTTTTGTTAATGCTATTTTAACCCTTTGATGCCACCCAAACTTGTTTTTGTTAATGCTATTTTAACCCTTTCGTGTTTATGGGTGCTGTGCAAATTTCATTCCCTTGTTATTATTTGACTCAGGCTGCGTCTGTGCACATTTCAACCGCTTGCTACCATTTGACACCGGTTGCGTCAAACGAAATGATCCCTGTTTTTCTGGTTATGGAATGGTTTCTAGGTGAGAACAAAGCACAATTTGCATCCCCGTGTATCCCTCCGCCACGCTCAACTCACTCTGTACCCAGCGTTGCCCCACTGTCCCAGTCAGTGTGAGCTTTGCTTGAGCATAAGATAATTTCCTTTTGCGTTCTGTAAAATTGGCCCTAATTGACCCATAGTAATTCTTTATACACCAAAATGTAGCCGAATAAATTCCCTATAACTTTTTCTCAGTAACAGTTACTATAAAAATTATATTTCTATGAGAAAAAAATGAAAAAAACTGAAGTAAAAAAAAATTGGCTGATCTTTTTTACAACACCATAAGCAAGTACATTTATTCAAGATTACAGTGTAAAAAATTACGATTATTGAAGCATAAATAAGGATGTGAGGATAAATTGTTTATGAACTATCCAGTGCGAGGGAATAGCGCAATGACATGGGGGATTTCTCAGTGTGTGGCCTTGGGCACCTAGGCCCGCCTCCCAAGTACTCAGTCGGGGTAGGACGCAGCCTGCGTCGAATGGTAACATAAGGGTTAATACCATTCATGTTCTTAATTACAACAGTTATATCTCCTTCAGTGTTTTACCTGATGGTGGATATAAGTAAGGGGTAATTTATGTGGGGTAGAGTGGTAGGAAGGGGTAAAAGTGAGTTTTGGAAGGTTGCCGGAACACATTGTACTGTTATACATGCAAGCATGTTGTCTGAGTAACACAAGTTTGAGTATCACAGTCCATGTCCGGTCCCTATCATCCATGTTACTCAATGAGTGACTGTATATGGCAAATGTTAGAGCATCTCAGTATGTGATTGGGAATAAGCCTGATTTAAAAGCTGATGCCTTATTCATATATTTTTATATATTGGTATTAACTTTTGTGTGGACATACATTACACTGATGAATAATTAGTTGATGTACTAAAGGAAGAAGCAGAAGAGGAGGAGTTAAGCCATGAAAATGATGATGATGAGGAGGAGGAAGAAGAGGACCGATGCCATGAAACATTCTTATGTTGGCTTCGGCCAGATGCATTTGGAGAGCCAAGACGTAGCAGTTCTGATAAAAATCTTCTTGGAGTAGATACCCTATTGTCTTGGGATTCCTTCTTATTGATATCATTATCATGAGGTTTCTGCTTACCTTTAGCCAGAGTATGAGAGACGGAAGGCTGTAGAGGAGCCAGTGAAGGGGCATAATCATGGCTATCGCTGCGGTCCCGTGATTTGATTAACCAGTCATCATCTAAGTACTTAAAGACCTCCTTAGCAGGATATCTTGACCAGCCTCTAGGTTCCAGCAGGCGACGCAACAGCCGCAGTAGACGAACTGTAAATCTCTTGAAGGTCCTCGGAACTCGAGTGGACTTGACTCTGTGCCAGTTCCTGAAGGTGATATAATCAGGATCTGAAGCTTCACTCGCTGCCCAGGGTGCTGCTCCTGTTAAGCAATGGATGATGAGGATTCCAAGAGACCAGGCATCAAGTGAGGTGCCTGTATAGTATCCATCTGAGCATTCCCCTCTGCTCAGCTCTGGTGGACTATAGGGACCTGTCACTTGTCGCCTCCGCACAAATGTTCCAGCCCGACAAGTCAGACCAAAGTCTGTCAGCTTCACCAGAGACAGGTTTGGTCTAAAAATAAGGATGTTTTCTGGGCAGACATTACTATGAACCAGATGAAAGCTATGAAGGTAGCTCAGTGCACTTGCCATTTGCTCAGCCACCCACCGTGCTGGCACCTGTAGATGACAACAGAACATAACCAGTAAGTTCATTGTGCTAAGATCCTATCTTGAAAATACTCCACAACATCTTATAAAGTACAAACAAATATTTTCAAATGAGTAATGATAGGTAAACATAAGGTATCGTATTTCAAAGAGCAATTTTTACCTCATCTAGGGTCCTGGAGCATAGATAAGATGCAAGATCTCCATAAGGAGCATATTGCATGGGGTAGACAAAGTAGATATCAGTCTGGAAGAGTTTACCAGTGGCAGGCTTAAGATTAGGATGGTCCAAGTGGGAGGCATAGTGATACTCTCGCTGAATATCACGGCGGCGGCACACATCACGACACACTGCCTTCAGCACAACCTCTGCTCCTGTCACTCTCTCTGCTGCCAGGTATATCTGAGAATGCAGACAACAGCCGCTGACAGTAACTGTTCAGTACATAAGATGTCATATTATATTATTATTTACTTATACATCTATATCTATCTGTCCGTGAGTCAGTCAATAAATCTATATTTATCAATCTATCTATATGTATCTACTGTATATATATACTGGCATCACCAGGATGCAGTACCAAAAGCTACATCTTCCATTCTTAATCTCTTTAAGGCCACCAGCACTGTAATACACTTGTTTGAAAAAGGAATCTTCAATGAAAGGAGCCAGCTAGGCACTTACAACATCCATGAACCATCTCCAGGCCATCTGATATGGAACTCCTCAAGCACTGAGCATGCCTAGCATTAGTTTGCTGTTGGCCAATGTTTTTCTTCTTTGACAGATGCCGTCTTGTTCTGATCACCCACTTCCTCTTCCCTGTTATGATGCACTTTTTTTATTTCCATAGTTGTGTTTGCACTTCTTATTAGTTCCTTGACCTGACCTACTGGGCTCTGCTAGATTCTCTTGGCTTCATGTAAGTTCCTATTTTGGCCTGGGTGTCCTTTTGTATGGTCTGTAGATTGGCACTCTCTCCTTTGTAATGCAGTTTCCATGGACCAGATGATGAAGATAATGGAGAGAGTCCTGGGAGGTATAAAGGAAAAAATGAATACTGATGAGATGCATTTGAATTTATTCTAGGCAAAGGGACCACTGATGCAATATTCATTGTCTGACAGCTTCAGGAAATTATATAGGAAGAAAAAGTTGTATCTGTTTTTATTGATCTGAGAAAGGCCCAGGGAGGTGGTGAAGTGGGCAATAATGAAGCTTTAGATTGAGAAGTGACTGGTTAGAGTGGTTATGGAAATGTACAAGGGTGCTGATGCCCATATGAGAGTGAATGGAGGTTTGGGTGATGATTTTTTCTTAAATGTTGGCATGCATCAGAGGTCAGCTTTACACCCCTTATTGTTTATCATGGTGCTCAGCTCTCTCATGTGACTTCAGAACTGGGCTCCCATAGGAGGTGTTGTATGCTGATGACTTGGTGTTGATTGCAGAGAAAGAGATGGTAGTGAAAGAAAGGAAGTGAAGAGCAAATGCGAATAACACAAAAGTGATCATATATAGGGCAAGTGGTGATACTGTCAAAGCAGAGGGGGTGTGTCCATGCACAGTTTGCCACAAGGGTGTAGGAAGATCTATTTTGTGCAGTTTTTGATTCATGGGTGCATAAAAGATGTAGAGGTAGGCTGCAAAATAATGCTGTTTTTGTGTGTGCAGTATGCAAAGCAGGGCATGCAACGCAAAGAAGTAGGAAAGAATTACTGGTAATCGCGGGAGAGAGTCTCTTGACACTGTGGAGGAGTTTTGTTATTTGGAGGACATGATATATGCTGGAGGTAGGGCTACAGCTATCTTGGTAGCAAGGGTAAGGAGTGGTTGTAAGAAATTAAAAAAGTTGTTCCCCTCCTGACATCAAGAGGTCTCTCCCTCCATACTGAGGCAGCCCATGTACACAGCATGTGTTAGGAGTATAATCATGTATGGTAGTGAGACTTGGACAGCAAAGGAGTAGAATATTCTTAGTCTCAAGCATACAGAGATGAAAATAATTAAAAGGATGTGTAGTACAATTTGAATGACAAGGCTGGACAAGGTTAGGATTGCAGATGAAGAGTTGAGAGGAAGGCTGGGACTTGAACATACAGTAGTCAAGAGGTGATGAGAAAGGGTAGATTGAGATGGTTTGGGCATGTGGAAATGATGGAAGGTGGCAACTGGGTAGTTGCAAGAGCAGACTGATAAAGATTTAGGATGAGGCCATAGACGGTGACCTTAGGGATGTGGGCCTGAACAGAATGGTGCTGGAGATCAGTCCACCATTTGGTGATCAAGGCTGTTACATGCAAATATGTTGGAACCTTTGTAAATGAATGAATGAATGAACAATGGTTTTTTTGGCGGGCCCTTATTTGGCCCGGTCCTCCAAAGGGAGGCAAATCTAAACAACAGAACAATGGGTTGCTTTTTTATCCTCGTTGTGTTTCATTTTCTTTTCATTTGCATTGTTCTTAACTTCTGAGAGTCTCTATCCTCCTTTTCTTGAGTTTTGTTCCCCATTTCTTGCCTTTGTTGTTGTTGTTTCACTTTTTTGTGTATGTGTTTCTCCTGTGTTGGTGCTGTGGTAATATATGTGCATTGTGATTCTTCTCTACGTATTCCCTCCTTCCTGCTGGCAGCCCTTCTGTCAGTTACCAATCAGTGTTTTGACAGGCATCATTCTGTCTTGGCTCACTTACTCCTGGGACATTTAGCTTGGTGGGTGGCCTCCCTTTCCTTCAGATCTAACTAGGGCTGTAAACTGGAGGTGGGTCATTTCTAGTGGGATCATCCAGCGAGCTTCCTTAAGGGCACATCTAGTCTGGTTCTCTGCAACAGCTCTGGTTCGTCCCTTCTCTCCCTTTGTAGGTTGTGCAAGGTATGAGGCGAGACCCCTTACAGCCTTCCCCTCCTTATAGGGGGCACTTGACACTCAGTTGCCTTTAGCAGTTTCAGGTACCTTTGTCTTGGTCCCATCAAAGGAGAATTCTTGTTGTCTTCCTCCCACAGGTGTCAAGTGAACTTGTTTGCCATGTCTCGTCCCTTTCTGGCAACAGGACTTCTTGCTTATTGCAAGTTTATGATGTGGTGGCACTTTTGAGTTGCTGTATATTTCAGTCAGTCACTTCTGATGGACCCAGTTACCTTTCCTTTGACCACAGCAGGATTGGGAATTCTCTTTGTAGTCAATACTCCTCCAGTGTCACACCGATTATAGTGATGACAATTACCTTTTTTTTTTTTTTTTTTTAAATGAAATTCCTTTCTCATCTCCAGCAGATGTGAGGTACAGCATACTGTTCCATTAGGTGATCAAGGCTGATGCATGCAAGCATGTTGGAACCTTTATAATTTTGTGTGTGTGTGTGTGTGTGTGTGTGAATTTGACCTTCGTTTTTTAGGCACTTGGTCATTTATTTTCTGAACAATGTGGAGCCAGGTGATGCACATGGTGCATTATTGATGAACTGTGCTGTTTCACCATTACCCTAGCATAAACATCTTTACATGTTATTTCTTTTTATTCTATGTCTGTTTCTAGTTATTTAGCAAAATCTTTATTTTGGCCAATTTTGCGGATGTTGTGCCATCATGCTCATTTTATTTCTGGCCCTGTTGTTTGCTGGTGCAATGCACGTATATTGATGTATGTCTGGCCTTTAGTGATTTTTACATCGTCAGAGTTATGCACAGCTTGGTGTCTCCATTGCATCAAACCAAAGGTGCTTAGTTAGCCAGGAAAAAAAAAAAAATCTTTATCCCCACCCTTCCACAACCACAGTTATTTAGATGTCTGTAGATTTTTGTTTTGGACGTAAAATATTGCCCATATATATATATTTTTTCAGCACTATCCTTGTCTAATTCAAGCTGCATAGTCATTTTCTGTCGGGAGCTACTGAGCATGAGTGAACCAGCCCACAGCAGTTAACCTCTGTTCTCATGTTCATTTCTTAATTCCTAGCTATTGTGCCTCAGGCCGCTGTTTCTAAAAGGAACGAAAAGGAACCAATCAGTATGGTAACTTTGCTGGCAGGCCTACAGCTACTGATGATCAGGCAAAAGTGTTTCTCTTCTGCTTGTAGGGTAGTCAGGATGTGCTTGCCTTCCGAAGTAAATATTTTAAAGATCCATTTTGAGGTGTGTGTGTGTGTGTGTGTGTGTGTGTTGGTTGTCTCATTCTACATTTCACATAATTAGCCTACCATTCCTTGGAACCCATATGATTTCTGTATCTCATGTATAGTACAACACTGAACTGTATTTAAAAAAAAATTGTGTGCTGTACATAGTGGGATACAGTCAAAATGTATGATCAGTAAGTTGGTTTTCGTACTCCACTGTGGAGCAGCAGTTTGCTTTAACTAAGTAAAATCACCAGATGATAGCCAGAATAGAATACCTAGCAGTCTGCCTCGCAGGAGTTTGTGGTAGGTCACACCCAATCAAGGAAGGTGTAGAGCTAGAGTAAAAAATGTCATACCTTTCCCATTTTGCCATAGCTGAGGATGTTGAGTATATCATAGTGGTCGCTAAGACACTCCTCGGGTAGGTCGCAGCTTCCCCCTGGTGTGCTTGCCTCCCCACCTCCAATGCCATCTGAGGGAGAGGCACAAGTGGTGGGAATGTGGTTAACAGTGGTGGGGGAAGGAATTGTGGATTAGTGATATCATTATTGATGTAGTGAAGATGACAGTACTCTGTCCACTTTATTTTATCAATCATCCAGTCTTTGTCTTATAAGAAGCATAGGGATCAAGGGCTAGGTTACTGAGTGACGACATTTGAGACGAGGGAGACTGAATGCTACTCCTGAGTATCATTAAACGAGCAATAAACAGCAACTAACTCTCGGACTTAGCCCCCTGTGGGTCACATTCGGTGGGAGCACCTTAACCTACTAAACCACAAGAATAGAGAACTAGTTACATACAGTTGCAATAACTCAATGTAGTATATTTTCTCCTGCACCACAAGAATTCATTTTGTTTGTCACTTAGTCTACAGTTACCCGAATACCTGTATACCACAGCATCGAGTGAGTGGATGGTGACCCCCGTATCACACAAACCTGGCCAAAAATTGTCATCTCTCTACCTTGAATATTGAGCTGCAACACAAGATTTACATGGTCATATAGTTCTAATAACGAAGAAGTGCTATGCAAATGGTGTATTGTGTCACTCTGCCGTTGAAATACATGAAATAAATACAGTATGCTGCAAAAGGACGAGGATCTCCATCAAGTTCCATCCATCCATTGCCAGACGCCATGAATCCCAAATGGGATGGCCAAGGGCTTAGAGTTAATTGTTTTACAGGGAGGGGCACTAATCATCCACCAACCCCACTTGACACGTAGGGATGCCAACATCATCTGGTGTTCCCAGGCGGTCACCCATCCAAGTACTAACCAGACCCAACGTTGCTTAACTTCGCTGATCGGATGGGAAGCGGTGTACTCAACGTGGTATGGCCGTTAGGGTGAATAAACTACCATGACTGAAATGAGGATTCAAAAACTGGAAAGCTTGGAACCATTTGGCGTGATAGCTGTGGTGCTTATGTCTAAATGATGGTAATGATTGGGCTGGTAGTGTTTGCAACAGTAGCAGGAGTGATTGTAAAGATGCTTCTGATGGTGATGGTGTGTTATATATGAATGCTACTTAACTTATTGAGAGCAAAAGGATTGGGGTGGTGATAATTAATTATGATGGAAAGTATGACTGAAGTGAAGGTACGGATGCAAACTGTGGCTATGGTGGTGTCACATTCGCATCCGTCCAATGACATAATGTAATCTCTATTTCATTCTTGCCCCTTTCTGACGACTGTATTTAGTTTAGAACATTTTCGAAGTAGTGAGTTAGATATAAGTTTCACCAATCACTTAATTACAAAGGGTCTCCTCTAAGACGAATACAGTCATCTGAAGGTCGCAAGAATGCACCAATGCAACACGTTGCCCAATCCAACAGGTTAATATTGGTGTGATGAATGTTATGTTGTGGGTGCTGGAAGTGGTGTGTCTGTTGATGGCAATGACATCAAGAATAACTTTTGTCTTCTCTGAAATGGTGGTGATTTATGTGGTGGGTGTGATGCTATGGTGTTAATGGTGTTGGGTGTATTGGTTGAGATGGAAGGTGTAATGGAAATGGCTGTGGTAGTGACAGTAAGTTCAAGATGAATTTTTAAAAGAGAAAAAAAGAATATTTATATAATTATAAGAACGTCAGATGGAGAGGACAATTGTAGTAGGTTGGATGGCTGGCTGGTTCATACACCTGTCTACTGTAAGGGTACGACTAGAGTCCGAGAACAAGATAAGAGTAGCATAGAAGGCTCCCCCGCCCACCAACTCCTCAGCTTAATGTGTGTGTGTGTGTGTGCGCGCGCGCTAGTCAAACTTGATTTTGCAGCGATAAGCTGTAAAGGTTCGTCACAAGGGGCAAATTCATATGATAAGGAATTTTAAATATATACACATGTTTTTCATTAAGTAATTGTGCATTCCCGTTGAAAAAAGAACTGGCATGAAAAGGAAAGGAACCCAGACTCCATGGATCCTCCCCTCCCCTTGATCCGCGACTGGCGATATTGTATTTAATATTATAATCATTCTGTACAGTCCTGAGCCAACTTACTATTTTAAATATAAACGTTACTCTTGTTGATGAAGCAAAATCGTAAGTGGACAGCGACCCCAAAGTAGAAAAACACCTCTTTCCAGGGATTAGTCCACGCATTACACATCCATATCCACTTTTTTGGTGGAAACTATGTCGAACGATATACGAGTAACCTGAATACAAAAAAAATACTAAATTTTCATGTTAAATAAATAGTTAAGAAAGAGATGCCTCCAACCTAGAGCGCAAGACGGCAAGCCTCAGATGCTATACTCATTTCACTCGAACTTAGACTAAAATTGCCATCTCGCCAACTTGAACGCTGAGCTGTAACCAAAGATTAACACTGGAATATGATTCTTGTCACGAATAAGTGCTGTGGAATGGATGTAGAGCTGAAACATTGTCTTTCTTTGCCATTGAACTACATGATGTAGGCTATACTTCAAGAGGATGATAATACAGGCAAGTTAGAGTAAAAGAACTATTGTACTTTGGGGTGGGCAAACATCTGTTCAACTCTCCCAGGAGATACAACTTTATGTTTCAAATATTCTTCTTGTTTGGGGACAGGAAAGAAAAAATACTACCCACCTTTACCCTGGATGTTCTACATGGTGACTGAAAGGGATGAAAGGAAGAGCTGCAGGATCCTTCTTATTGTACCGTTATTATGTAAGGGCGTGGCGGCTTCATTGCCCCTCATGTAATGAAATAAGCAGCCTCGCATCTCTTACGTCAGAGGAGGGAGGAGGGAGAAGTTAGCACTAACTTTCTCCGAATTATTTCCTTGCTCTCAATCTCCACACTCTGCATGTAACCCAGACATGAAACGGGGTCACCATGATAATGTAAACGCCACAGTAAGTTCATGAAATTTGTGGTGAGTGTTTAGTCGTGGTTTCCTCGAGGGGCTGTAGGTCTTCTGATACTAAGGAGGTCAGGTTTGTCAATACCAGGGACTTTCATACGCGAATTTCTTTATCTCTACTTCAGATAACCATAGTTTTTTTGATATCCAAATAGCCTTCGATGCCATTCGATGGTCAGAAGATGTCTGTTAAGAATATGCAAAAAACACATGGTTTGCTTGCATGACTGGTTAGACTGCTGTAGATGGAAAGGAGGGGAGGAGGAGGAGGAGAACGAAGCTTTATGCCATCTATCCATCTCTCTATCTATTCCATGTCTATCTATCTATCTGTCTGTCTATCTCTGTCTGTCTGTTTGTCTATCTATCTGTCTATCTGTCCGTCTGTCTGTCTATCAATATCTACATTCATATCTGTTTGTCTATATCTATGTCTATCTATCTGTATGTCTTGTCTGTTTCTCTGTTTGTCTGTCTATCGGTGTCTACATACATACATAAAAACATACATGCGCATACATATATACACATTACTCTCGATGTGACTGTTAAGCTTCATAACTGAAATTCTGAAAAAAAAAAAAAAATTGTGCAGAACATGAGAGGGCAAACCTTAATTTAAGTACGAGAGATGATAATCCCGATGACGTCAGACAGTGTATTTTGATTTAAATTAATTTCGTACATGTTAAAATCCATTTACAAGTGAAGAGAACAGGAAGGCGAGAAGGAATGTAGGTGAAAGACGAATAGAGTGACAGGATAAATTATGAGTGACCGGAAAAGTAATGTGGAGGAAATAAATGAGGTTAGGACTGACGAGGGGGAGCGGGAGTGAGATTGAGCAAATTTGGAAGGATGGGTGTCAGAGTGAGGATGAGGAAGAGAGTGTCAGAGTGAGGATAAGGAAGAGAGGGTATTAGAGTGAGGATAAGGACGAGAGAGTGTCAGAATGAGGATGAGGAACAGAGAGTGGAGAGTGTCAGAATGATGATGAGCTAGAGAGTGTCCGAGTGAGGATGAGGAACTGAGAGTGTTAGAGGATGAATGTGTTACACTTTTATAAAGGGAGTAGGTGGGAGTGGGAGTATGAGAATGAGGACGGAAGGGTGAGGAAGGAGGAGGATGTTGATGTAATGGTAAAAGCGTGTTGGAATGTGATTGTGAGTCTGCGCGCTAACGAAGAATGAACAAAGCTGAAAGAGAGAGAGAGAGAGAGAGAGAGAGAGAGAGAGAGAGAGAGAGAAAGAGAGAGAGGGTAAGTGGAAGGAAGAGAGAAATTATATTAAGAGGTGGGTAGTGTGTGTGAGGAACAGTGTGAGGATGTGGGAGAGTGGGAGAGACAGGATGAATGTGAGGAATAGTGTGAGTGTGAAAGTATGTGTGTGTGTGTGTGTGTGTGTGTGTGTTTGTGTGTGTGTGTGTGTGTGTGTGTGTGTGTGTGTGTGTGTGTGTGTGTGTGTGTGTGTGTGTGTGTGACGTCAGAATGAGGGGACAGTGAAAAGATGTCGTTTGAATGAGGAGAAAGGAATGACGTCAGAGATAAGGTGAGGGATGGATGACAAAGCAGGGGGAGAGTATTGCATCAGAGTGACGGTATAGCATCAGAGACAGGGCGAGGGCTGGATGTGACGGCAGAGTGAGGGGACAGAGTGTGACGTTTGTGATGGAGCAGTGATAACGACAGGCTAAAGGTTGGGTGTGACGTCAGAGTGAAGGGAAAGAGAATGACGTCAGAGTGGGGATAGAATATGACGTCAATGAGGATAGGGTGTGACGTCAAAGTGAGGAATAGGGAGTGACGTATGAGTAGGGAATAGGATGTGACGTCAGAGCGGGGGATAGGTGATGGCGTCAATGTGAAAGCCAGCGCAGGTAGTGACGTCAGCGTGGCAGGAGAGCGTGGCAGCTGCAAGCCTAATGTGACCTGACCCGGCAGAGAATAATGGAGTGGAAATGACCTTTATCACCTCTACTTGCGTGTTTTAGGTGCTATCACTGCCAGGACACAACACCAAATTCAGTACAATCCACTCTGGTGTTAACGTTTCTTTGATTTTGCATGCTTTCCTTTTCTTTTTTCTTCTTTTAAGGACAGGAGTAGGTCTCATTACTTTTTTTTACAGCCAGAGAGGCATTTGGCATAAACATACTTAAAGCCAGTGAGTTGTCTTGATTTCCTGGTAACTCTCTCTCTCTCTCTCTCTCTCTCTCGTTATAGTTAGAATGGTTCACTTACCCCGTAACATGAATTAGTGGGGGATAAGGGGGGGCCTGGTAGGGGAGAAGGGGGATAGTGTGGGATGCGGCTAGGAGGCAGGGGTGGAGCCATTGGGGGAGTGAGAGACAAGAGGTAAGTGAAGAGGTGTGTGGGGATAACGAGGACTTGTGGGGATGGTGAGAGGATGAAATGATGGGCTGGGGTATGTTTCCGGAGTATAGTGAGGGACTGTGAGGATACAGTGAGATGTGGGGATATAGTTAATCGCTGTGGGTGTATTGTGAAGAGGGTGTGATGATACAGTGAGGGGCTGTGGGGTATAGTGAGGGAATGTGAGGGTATAATGAGGAGTGTGGGGTATAGTGAGAGGGGAGTGTGGGGGCATAGTGAGAGGGATGTGGGAGTATAGTGTTGGGGTGTGAGGATATAGTGAGGGATGTGAAGTATAGTGAGGTGTTTGGAGGGGTATTGTGAGGAGTGTGGAGGTATTGTGAGGGTCCGTGGAGATATTGTGAGGAGGTTGTGGGGGTATTGTGAGGGGGTGTGAGAATATAACGGGGGGTTGTGGGGTATTGTGAGAGGGTGTGGGGTATTGTGAGAGGGTGTGGGGTATAGTGAGAGTGTGTGGGGTATGGTAAGGAGCTGTGGGGGTATAATGAGGGTCTGTGGGTGTATCTTGAGCGTCTCGAGAGTAAAGGGAGGGGGGTGTGGGGGGTTATAGTGAGGTGGGGAAAGCAAGAGGCTGTTGTTGTTGATCAACCCCAGAGTGTCCATCAAACACAGGCATGTAACATCCCCTAGAGGGCCTTCCCATACAGTGAACCGATGACTGACACAGCGTCTCCACAGTGAGGCGTGGGGAATAGTGTGGAGGTTTGTCTCCTGGATGGACGCCACATTTTCATCTCTCCACCCAGCTAACATGGACACTATAGCAGGCTCCACTTCACCCCATAATATAGTTATATGGTTACCACCCAGAATTGTAAATGGTTTCCTAGGTGACACGAAACCATTAGGCTTGTCGCACGGTATAAAGCCACACGAAGTGGAAAGAAGGGTAATAAAAAATGATAGGAAGTAAAGGGAAAAGTAGAAAGAGAGAAAGTCAGACGCAGAGATAGAATGAGAAAGGGGAAGGATGAAATAGACAGCACTATATCAAGTGAGTAGATGATGGTCGCCACCACCTACCACAATAGTGAGGGGTTATTGGTATATGGAGGGGCTGTGGGGGTATGGTGAGAGGGTCGTGAGAATACAATGAAGGGCTGTGGAGGTATAAGGAGGGGCTGTGAGAGGAGTTTGGGGTATAGTGCTTGGGGTGTGGAAGTATAGTGAAGGGCTGTGGTGGTATATTAAGGGACTGAGAGGGTATAGTGACTGGCTGTGGAGATAAAGTGACAGCCAAGTTGTGCTAGTGTGGAGCTGTTTGGGATGCGATGGTGGTGGTGATATGGTGAGTGGCTTACGGGGAAAGATGATGGTAGTCTGGGTTCGAGCGAGACTGAAAGGTGAAGAGTCGAGGCTGCTTGTGCTAGTTTCGGTAGTGAAGGGTTTGAATGTTTTAAGGGAATGGTAGGGAGTGTTGTGTTGGCTGGGGTATAGTGAGGGGATTGTGGGTGATGATTGTGCTAGTGTCGGTAGTGAGGGGATAGTAGGGAGTGTAATAGTGGTCAGGATATAGTGAGATGATTGTGCTAGTGTGGGTAGTGGGGGGATGATAGGGAGTGTGGTGGAGGACGAGTATAGTGAGCAGATTGTGGGTGATGTGCTATTGTGGGTAGTGAGGGGATGATAGGGAGTGTGGTGGTGGTAAAGATGTAGAAAGGGGATTGTGGGTGATTGTTCTACTAGTGTGGGTTGTGAAGATCTGTTGGATGTTGCGAAGGGATGGTAAGGAATGTGGTGGTGGTGGTAGGAGTAAGGAAAGGGGCTTGTATGGGCTGCTTGTGCTAGTAAAAGGCTGGTGGGAGCTGGTTACTGGGTTTGTGGTGAGAGAATGGTTTAGGTACGAGTATGTGGTGGTGGGGTCTGCGAGGGGACGGTAAGTTTTCCTGACCTAATCACAGATGAGGCAATAATGGTACAGGACAAAGAGGGGCTGTTGGTGTGCTAGGAGGGGACTGAGGTGGACTGGAGAGTGGAGGTGGCTGAATGGGGACTGGAAAGGAGGCTCAGTGAGGAACTGGTGGGGAGAATGGGGTGGATGAAAGGGCAGTGGAAAGTGGAGCTCATGCTGAAGTGAGAGGGAGGCTGAGGAGTGGAATGGATATGGGAGGGGACTTACAGGGTTACTGAAGAAGAGAGGATTGACTTGAGGAGGGGATGGAAAAGAGTAAGGGTGACTGGAGGTGGGAGAGGGGACTGGGGAGGGATGAAAGGGACTAAATGGGAGGAAGGAGGGTAAGAGGAACTGATGGGGAACTGGACAGGAGGGAGAGGGACTGAGGTAGGAAATAAAAAAGGATGAGGAAGACTAGAGAGAGAAGAAGGGGGACAGCGAAGGTGAGGGGATTGGTGATGGGGAGGGGAGAGGGGGAAGGAGGGAGATACTGGAGGTGGGGGGTGAGGGGGGCTCGTCGCCATGGCAAGCCAGCACCGTGGGTAGTCTTGACGTGGCCGCCTCACCTCACCTCACCTCACCTCACCTCTCGCTCTGACGTCACACCACACTACAAAGCATTACACCATACTATAATCCACCACACAGCACCACACTACATACACCACCCAGCTCCACACTACAGTACACCACACCACACCACATTACAATACACCACACCACACCACACCACGCCACACTATAATACAAAAAACCACACCATACAACTGCAATACACCACACCATACCACACTACACCACACCTCACCACACCACACAACACTACACCACACTAAATTACAACACCACACAGCACCACACTACAATACACCACACTGTACCACTCAACTATACACCACACAGTACCACACCACACCACACCACACCACACAGCACCACACAACACCACACTACTATACACCAAACAGCATCATATTATAATGCACCACACGACACCACACTACAATACACCACACAGCATCACACTACACGACACAGCACCACACTATAATACACTACATCACACCGCACCACACTACACCACATCTCACCACACCACACCACACCACACCACACTCTTCATGTTATTCCTCACCTCATCTCAATTTACCCTCACCTCTCGCTCTGACATCATTCCCCTCCCCACCAAACATCATCACATCACACCTCACCACACCACACCACACGTTTCCTGTCTCTCCTCACCTAACCTCACAGCACCCCTCACTCTGATATCGCCCCTCCCCCCTCCTCACACACACACCACACCAAACATGGGTTGGGTCAGTTCAGTTAATTAACTTAGCTTTTTAACGTAATTATAGTTAAAACTGTAAAAGGGTCAACATAAATGAAAAATCTCGCAAATACTGCATGATTTAGATTAATTTTCAACTATTTCCCATTATTTAAGTTTTAGGCAATTAGTCAAAACTAAGAAATTAAGTTTGGAGTGGGAGGAGAGTTTGATAGTGTTTGTATTTAAGTCAGTGACTGCAGGTACTCAGAAAAAGGATATTAAATTTGGAGGGAGGGGAAAGATTGAGAGTATTTGTATCTAGTTCAGTGACAGCACCTGTTTTTTAGATATATCTTTACGCTGAAATGTCTGTGAGATTTTACCTGCTATTATTATGTTATACTCGTAGACCAGCCCGCGTCCTACGTGCCAACTGGCCATCTGCAGTTATCTTTTTTTTTTTTTTTTTATTTGTCCATTCATGACAGTAATAAAGATCATTGCACGAAGCCAATCTTACACTTGTCTGTTGACACTTCTATAGCAGAGTCTTCGTTTGCGTGGAAGAACGATTAGAAGGGAAGACGAGAGAGGGTGAGCATCAGAGATTAAAAGAATATAACTACACTAGGCTGATTGGCTTATTCTAGGTAGTTCCTAACTAGGGTGGAGACTAGATCAAGAGAGTAAGATAAAGATGGTAAAGAAGACGGCTCTCTCCCACAGGTCTGACGAGGGTACTAGATGATAGACAGAGGGGAGGGATCAGGGGAGAAGTTAAGTGGAAATTTTACTGTATGGGAAGCAAGTATATACTGTGCGTGATGACCTCACACACACACACACACACACACACACACACACACACACACACACACACACACACACACACACACACACACACACACACACACACACACACACACACACACACACACACACACACACACACACACACACACACACACACACACACACACACACACACACACACACACACACACACACACACACACGTATCACCATAAGCACTATTCTCTCTTCATATTTTTTTTCTAGCATCATTTCCCCACTCCATTCTTGCTTCTCCCTTCTGTCTCACACTCTCCTCTATCGTTCATTATTCCACTAATTTTCCTTTTTCACCGTTCTTTTACTACCCTTGTTTCCCATCACTCCCCTTCCCCTTTTCCTGTCTTTCCCCTCTCATTCTCTTTTCCTCATACTCATCATTTTCCCTTTCAGGCAGTTTCCCTGCATTTCCTTTCTCCCCCTTGTCTGTCTTTCTTTGTCCCTCGTCTCTTCCTCTTTCTCTCACTTTCTCTCTCCTGTTATCCTCTTCCTCTTTTCCCCTCAAGAACATTCTGAGAAGATTCCAGTAAGAAAATTGTGCTCTCAGTTTTATTAACATCATATTTTAGCTCAGTACTTCCATGAAGCAGTGTTGTCCCAGGTGATTCCCATGAAACACAGTAATATGTCCCTGCTCAAGACTTAATCAAATGACTAAAGTTTAAAGGGAAAGAATACAGAAACAAGTTTAAACTAATCCATTTAGTTATATAGAAGAGGCAAACAGTTTTGCTTTACGGTGTCGCATCACACCACAACTGTGGTCATAAAATTTTCTGAAGCCTAAATTATGCATAAAAATGTATGCACATAATTTCATATTCACTCACATAGATACCAAACACTCTACCACCGAAATACACTGAAAAATAGAATGAGAAATACGACAACACAAAATTGTTGTTGATAATAAAGAGGTAAACTGATAGTGTATGGAGATATCATATTGTGTACGTCATACTTAAGACGTACTAACATATTGTCAAGATTGCGCCGGAAATTGAACCCGGGACTCTTCACATAAGAGCTAGGCAGTTTTCCGCTACCATGACCAGATAAATGTTGTCTCGCCTTGTCACATGCCGGTAACCCCCACCCCCACAGTGAGCCTGAAAGGGAAGCGACAACCCCCTGGCACTAGGACAAGTAAAAGATTTTAATTATACCCAAAGCACATCCGGAAAGTTGCCATACTTAAGATCCTTCATGAATATGACAGATCTAGAAATTTTCCAGAAAGCTTCAGATATTAGGCGGCACGATACGTATACAGTACTCTGCTCCCTGAATATTGTGGCTGGGTAAGTTAAAAAGCATTTCGTCTAGAAAAATGTAAGTGATTATGCCTTGATCTGTGAGAGCTGTCGCTGTGCCCGAGACTGATTGTTGTTTCTCTCTGTACCTTTACTTAGATAAGCATGTATTTCACCGGTAAAAGCATGCAAATACTTTGCCGGTTTGGACAGTTATACATTTCTGAAGATCGCGAATGCCGGAGCCGAGTCACTCAGGTACTGTAATGCCAGTGTTATTTGTCAAGCAATTATTGTAAGCGTGATAACATTATCCTCTTACTTCACATGCAAGTAAGCGATTCACTAAATTTTATAGAAAGAAAATATAATCTTGGCTACGGTGTTGGTAGATGATGTTAATCAATGATTTCATGAACAGAACAAAAATTAAGTTGCCGTTTTGCGGGGAGATTCAGCATATCTATTGTAAACTCTTCACTGTTAAATTCCTGAACGGCTGGATAAATTTTAGCTAAACGTTACAAAAATATGGTTATGAAATTCGATGTCCGTAAATGAACGGAATTGACTATCCTTGAACAAACCTTTCCTATGATTCCTCTAAAATACTGACCAATAGAATTCTTCAGTCACGAAGCTAGGCCAAATTTTACATGGAAATTCATCAGCTATATTATTTATGTTGAATTTTCACATATTTATATGTATGTATGGATGGATGAATGTACATTATGTACATAACAAAGCTCCGAACCCTGACAAACGCTGTTAACGAGACATTACGGACTCAACCGTAGGGTGTTCATTAGTTGATATTCAGAATTTGGTCTAAAGTGATACTTTCTGTGAGAGTGTTTTGGCCACTTCAGCTTCAACCTTATCCAGCAGTGTAAATGATATCTGGCAAGCTATAATTTATAAGAGTCATGTGCGCTCTCAGCTTGAATATTGCTCACCCTTGTGGAATGGATGTGGAGAGGTTGCATTAAAACAACTAGACAAAATTAAGAACAAAGCTGTTAGAATGATTAACAACCCTGCCATTACAAATAGACTACCTCTCCTGCAAGTAAGAAGGAATGTTGCTTCCCTTGCATTATTTTACAGATATTTTTATGGCAAATGCTCAGACGAAGTTACGTCCATGGTGCCACCTCTCCATGCCTTCCCTCGTGCTACACGGGCATCTGGCAGCGCTCATGACTGGAATGTCACTCAGCCATATTGCAGAACTTCTGGCTATCAGAATTCTTTCATTCCCCGAACTGCATCTCTCTGGAACTCGCTTCCCCAGAGTTGTTTCCCTCCAAACTTCAACCCACAGCTGTTCAGGTCTAACTGTTACAGATATTTTATGAACAGAGGACACCAGTAATCTGGTGTATGGATTATTTTTTTTATTCATTTGTTTTTCCTTCCTCCGTTCTGTTATTAAAAAAAAAAGTTGTTAGCATAGATTTTTTTTCCATAGCACTTCTTTGTGACTAGCACCATATTTTAATGCTAGTCGCTTCCTATAATTTAGCTTTCAAGATGGAGTGATGGCAGTTTTGAGTCAAGATGGAGTAAAAAGAGTATGGAGTTCCTCCATACTGACAACACCTCTTTCCTATCTTCACCCCACCCACCCTCATTAACTCTTCTGTCTCTTTCCTGCATTCACATTTTTTTTTTATTGTGTTTTTTCTTTTTCTTGGAACGGTCAGATTATTGGACAAAGTTCGTTTCCCCTTTCTCCCTGTTCACCCGGCAGTGCAGTTGGGGACCTGGAAAAAACACTGACCATTGAGGATCATATTCTATGGGAAGATTGAGCCTTAGCAAAGCATTGGACGTTTGCCTTATGACCCTCGTGCAATTAACTTGCATTAATCTGTGCCTTCTTCTTCTTTTTCTGTTAATTGATCACTCACCCCTATCGCACCTTCCTCTCCTCTCTGACCCTTTCCTTTCATCATGCTTTTCTCTCTCATCTTCCCCTAGTTTCTTCCTTTCATTTTGCTTTGCACATCCATCTTTCCTTCCTTCCTTTCTCTTCCTTTAGCATTCCATCTAACCTTATACTTCCATTCTGTCTTTTCCTTTCTCTCTCTCTCTCTCTCTGGATATGTATATATATATATACTGTATATCTATCTGTCTATGTATCTATCCATCTGTCTATGTATCTATAAATACATGTATATAAACAAACTTTGTTTTACGTTTCACCAACACATTCTCTTCCTCACTGTAACTTTCCGAATTTAATTTTTAAATATTCATCCTGCATTTCATTTCCTCCTTTGCTGACAACGAATGCAACTTCTTGTCGTCCATGTTCTCCCTTAATATCTCTATCGTTTTTCACTCTATCATTTTTTTGGTTTCCCATTCCATCAAACCTCTTTATTACTCCCATGTGCCTCTACCTCTCCTTGCATTTCTCACTACACCTCCCTCCATCCTTCCCCCCTCCTGTTCCTTTTTCGTTCTTTTTCCTTCTTTTTTTCCCCCTACTAATTCATTGTTGGGACTACTCTAGTATTCCATTCCAGCTAACATCAAACAATTTATTCAGCTAAGAGTTAGTAACGTAGCCACAATCATAAATATATAATGCAGCTGACATAAGTGTATCTGGACAAACCCTCCATCACCAGAATACAGGAACAAATTTGTATGTCGTTGTAACTTTAATATTTGTTATTTTGGGCGAGGGTAAGAGCAGGCATCCCAGTAAAATCTGTATTTCAGAATCGTATATTAATGCGATTCTTCATCTACAACTGTCGAATTGGAATTCCATTTCAGCATGATTTAATTTGGTATACAGATAAATGAAAGCAGTGATAAGAAACAGGGAAGTGAGCATGGAAGTGAAAAAGTTACTACATGACAGTATTGTGATACCAACTCTAACGTACGGAAGTGAAGCTTGGACATTGTTGGAAGGACACAAGTCAAGAGTGAGAGCAGTGGAAATGAGTTATTTAAGAGGAGCCTGTGGAGTCACGTGGAGAGACAGGCTGACGAATGAGGATATAAAGGAGCGTTGTGGTGTGGATGTGGATGTGATAGGAAGCGTTATGAGGAACACACTGAGGTGGTTTGGCCATGTGGAGAGGATGGAGGGTGAAAGACTTACGAAGAGAGTGTATGTGAGTGAGGTGGAGGGGGGAAGAGGGAGGGGGAGGCCGAGGATGAGATGGAGGGATGGGGTGGAGAGGTATATGAGAGAGGGGGGTGTGAGTTGGGAGCAGGGCAGTGAAATGGAGGGGGACAGGGCGACTTGGAGGCGATTTGTTTGTGG
Organism: Coenobita brevimanus; assembly: GCF_032717465.1. NCBI lineage: Eukaryota > Metazoa > Arthropoda > Malacostraca > Decapoda > Coenobitidae > Coenobita > Coenobita brevimanus. The sequence continues at coordinate 13,565,333 of NC_137033.1, forward strand.
CCACCCCAAACGGGATTGAGGCGTCTGGCAATAGATAGATAGATAAATAAGGACCTCCAAATGACCCTGGGTTTTCATTACATATAGTTTTTGTAAGATATTTTCTGTGTCTGTTTCGATACAGCGTGATATTATTAGTGATCCATTTCTATTAATCCTCCAAAAGTCTATCTATCTATATACCTATATACCTAGGCTGCCTACACCGATCAGTTTTATCCATAAACCTGTGAATTGCGTAAATCAATATCATACAGCAATTGTGTTCAAACTGATTTTTTTTTTTTACGTCAGAAATATGCCAGTTACTGACAGGATATTTAAACACTGTGATGCTGCCTGTTGGTGAACCCACATTTGTCCGATTCTGCTCCCAAGGGTTGCCTACTGTATATGAGTCATCTAGAGGTCAAACTGTCAGACATACGGGTTGTGGAGTGAGGTGGATTTTGACACGGGTTGCACGCAGTAACTTCCCGATTGTTCCAGTAAACCTCTCATTATCTGAATAACTATAGTGTTCTCCATTTAACGCCAGACTGTTTCATTCCGCTGAGTGTCAGTCATAGAGGGCCGAGTGTTAAATTTTTCCTCTGTTGCCCCCTTCCGTACTTGCTTTTCCCTGACTATATCTCTGTAGTCTCTTCTGTTTCCTGCTTCCCTTTGCTCTCCCTTTCATTTTCCCTTTGCATTACAGTTTTTCCTTATTTCCCTACTCTCTCTCTCTCTCTCTCTCTCTCTCTCTCTCTCTCTCTCACCCCACTATACCCTCGCTTTCCAAACCTCTGCAATTTTTCTCTCCTTTTGCCCCAGTTACAGCGTCATTCCTCTCGCTTTAGTGTCCCCTCCCTTTCCACTCCTCCTTCCATTTCCTTCCATCTACACTCCCCCTTCTCTTTCCCCCTTCCCTTAACCCCCCTTTTCACCTCCCTCTACGTTTCCTTTTACCCATCCTTGCCCTTCATCTTCCTCGTCCTATCCCTCTTCCTTTTTTCCTCCCTCCTCCCTTTCCCTTCTCTCTTCCCTTTCCCTACCTTTGCACTTTCAAGTTCCTTTCCCTCCCTCTACTTTTCCTCCTCTCTCTCCTCTCCCTCTTTATTCTCCCTTTCCTTTCCAACCCAGTGTGCAATCATTCTTACCTTTTACCTGTCTCTACATTGTCTCTTTCCTTTTCCCTCCCTCTATATTGCCACTTCCTTTTCTTCTCCTTCCACACTCTCCCTTCCCTGTATCTCTCTCCCTTTGCACTCTCCCTTACCTTTCCCTTCCTTCTTCACTTCCTTTTCTCTTTTATTCGTTTTTCCTCTTTTTTATTTCCTGTTCTAAAACCATCTCCTCTCGTCACTCTACACTCCCTCTCTTCTCTTCTGCTCCTTCCTCTCCTTCTCTTCCCTTCCCACTTTTCCTCGCTCTACCACCCTCTTTTCTCCTCTCTTTACAGTCTTGTAGTTCCCCATTTCTCTTATTTCATTTCTCTTCTTGTTCATCCTCCTCTTTCTTGATCCCTCCTACGCTTCCATATCCTCTCTCTCCTAACCTCACCTCTTCTCTTCTTTTTTCTTCCCTTCCATCAGATTACCCTCTTGTTTCCTTCGCTCCCAAACACTTTTTTCCATTTCTCTTCTCATACACGCCTGACTCCTCCATCTTTTCCGAGTTTCTCTTCCTCTTTCGTCCATCTGCACTTTGTTTCCACTCTTTCCTTCTCTTACTAGTTTCCTCTCGTCCTCATCCCCTCACCTTTTAGTTCCTCCTGTTCTCTTATCCTTTCATCTACGTTCCTTTCATTCCCTCACTCCACTTCCCATCTTTACCTGCCTCTGTTACCCCACTCCAACCCTTCACTTCTCGACCACTTTCTTCCCCTCACCTTCTGGTTTCTCCTCTACACATTTACGTCCCTCTATGTTTTCTTTTCCTATCACTCCCTTCCCCTTCTCCTATAATCTTTCCCTCCTCGCCTCACACCATCCCCCATCCTTCATTTTCTCTTCTTTCCCTTCCCTACCAGCTCCATTTCCTCTTCCCTTCTGGTGCCTTTTCCCTTTCACTCTTCCCCTTATTTTAGCTTCCCTTTTCCCCTTTCTTCTTTCCCCACTTCCCCTCTATCCCTTGCTCCAGTCCCCCCATGCCTCTCCTCTTCTAAATCCTCTTTTCTTTCCCTGCCCTCTGCGCTGCCCTCATCCCCTCACGCCAGTCACCCTCGCCTTTCCTCCTTCTTCTACTCCCTCCTCCCGACTAGTTTCCCTTCTTTCTCTCCCTGTTTACTTCTTTCTCACCCGTCTCCCTTCCCTCCACGCTCCCTCCTTCCCCTCACTCCATCCCCTTCCTCTCCTGATCTATTTCTATTCCATCCTCTTCATGGTTCCTCATCTCTCTCCTCTCTTCCCATCCCTCTCCACGTCCCCCTCTCCTCTCCTCTCTTTTTCCCCCCTCTTCTCCTCCCCCACCCTCCCCTCCTCTCCTAGCCCCTCCTAGCTCATCCTCCCTTCCCCTCCAAGCCCCTACCCCCCCTCCAAGCCTCAGTTCACCTGCACTGGATGTATGTTAGGTAAATCTGGGCGTGTGACATCTGCAGCCTAGCCTTAGATGTTGCCATAGTTACCAGCATCCACCCCACCACGCTACACCGCTCTCTCTCTCTCTCTCTCTCTCTCTCTCTCTCTCTCTCCTTTTCCCGTTTTAGTAATGTTTTTCATTTTTTAACTGATGGACATTATTCTCTCTCTCTCTCTCTCTCTCTCTCTCTCTCTCTCTCTCTCTCTCTCTCTCTCTCTTTCCGTTTCCCGTTTTATTAATGTCTTTCATTTGTTAGCTGATGGACATTATTCTGTCTGTCTGTCTGTCTGTCTACTCTCTCTCTCTCTGTCTCTGTCTCTGTCTCTCTCTCTCTCTCTCTCTCCGTTTCCCGTTTTAGTAATGTCTTTCATCTGTTAGCTGATTGACATTATTCTCTCTCTCTCTCTCTCTCTCTCTTTTTCTCTCTTACAAAACCACCTGTGCACTCAGACTCCCACTTTCCCCCTCTCTCATACCAACCTACACATCCACCGCACCGCCTCGCCACCTACATACCTCTCTTTTTATAGTCACGTAACCTATCTTTCCATCTATCTACCCTCGTATCTTTGGCTGTCTGCATACCTACCCTCGTCAGTTTACCTGCTCTCGTATCTTTATTTTTTTTATTCACCTTGGTATCTAGATATGTCTTTCTATCTGTCCTCGTATGTGTATCTATCTGTTTACCTACTCACCTTTCGAATCCGTCTAGTAACCATTTTTATCTACATTTATCTGTCTGAAAGCTCTTGTAACTATACCACTCTGTCTGTCGACCCTTCTTATCTAAAACTAAACACCTACCCTCATATCTACATCTCTCTATCAACGTTTGTGTCTATAAGTTATCAGCTTGCCTACGTTCAGTCTGTACGTCAGTCCACCTGTCTTCTCTCTGCCCACCTGTCCGTCTATCTTTTTTTTTTCTCTCTCTTTCATTCTATCAGTAATTGCTTGTGCATCTGTCTGTTATATTACCTAACTGCCAGCCAACCTGCCCTCATGCCTACCTGCATACCTGCCTGTCTGCCTGCTTACCTACCTACCTACCTACCTACCTACATCCATACGTACATACCAGGGCTCGGTGATTAACTTTTAAATTAGGGTAAATTAATTCGGTAAACTTTCCAACCGAGGGAGTCAATTCGTTTTTGTCAAAATAATTAGCTACGTTAACTTTAGAAGTTACTCGATTAAGTTCATCAGTTAACTCTTCCCGTTTTGTAGGTATTCCAGTAAAATGGCAAGGACACTTGTGTAGAGCCTGCCTGGAGGTATATAACATTTTTTAATATTACAGTCTGATGTTACCAATCAGTGTAATTAGTCTCTCATTTCAGTCACGTTCGGTCACATATGCTGCTGTGTTTATTTATGTAGTGTTCATATTATTACATTATAGGCTTTTTTTTTTTAATTAGTATTTCAGGGAATTGATATGAAGTTGGCCATTTGCTCTTGCTGATTTTATTACAAGACTGAGTTTGGAGGCTGCACGAGGACTGCATGAAGATGTGTTTTTGCCCACATTAATGTATGGGTGTGAGACTGGTGTGTCATGATTGTGATGAAGTGACCAGAGTAATGTGTGTGGGTTGTGTAGGGTGGGTTGGAAAAATCACCCAGCGACTCATGGAAGATGTGGAATAAGGAAGTCAACTGAGAAAAAGATAAAATTGTGTGTTTGAATGGAATGGTTATATAATGAGGTGCCCAGACTGATACATGAGAAGTCTTGGGCCAGAGGGGTGACCGTGCCATATCTTAGTTTTATGTAATTCACAGTCAAAGCTGAGGAAATTTGAGGGTATGAAGATAGGCTATAACTCTATGAAACTTATATTCAGTTTGAAGCTTAACCTTTCTTCTGTTTAGGAATGGAGGAAATTTTGGGGTACGAAGACAGTCTATAACTATATGAAACTTATATTCAGTTCGATATTTAACCATTCTTCTGTCTAGGAGTCAAGTTAGGTTAACACATGTACCTCCTATTGTTGTCTATGATTTTATGGAAATATTTTGCGTATGTTACAGTTAGAAATTATTACACTGATGACATTTTTGTGGGTATCATAATGAACAGTCACTTGCCGTAATGATATGTTGTTGCTCTGATGGTTATATAGATAGAGCTAGCCTAAATATTTTGATCACGTTTGTTAGCTGATTCCTGCATCCTGTAATATATTTGGCTTCTTCCGATACACCATTTCCCCGTGGCCTGTAATGACTTATCTTTCATCTTCTTGTGTATTATCACGACGGTACACCTTTACTGTCTCCGTGGATTCTAACCCCACTCATATACCCCTTCTACCAGTGTGAGCTACAGTCGAGTTCCACAGTGAAGAGTAATAATTTATGGCTGGATTATAGTAAAAATACGCAATAGTTTCTGCGTTCATTAAGATAAAAATGCCCCTTGACGTTCAAAAGTCGGTGCCAAGTTACTCTACTGAGAATAGTAAAACGTGAGAAAGTACGCACCACTGGATACCGGCACCCTCGAGTACCGACCCACCAGGCATAACCCAGAAGCACGAATCAAGAGCCCACCACTGTGTATAGCTGATTATCTATTTGTTTATCTATGTCTGTCTGTCTGTCTGTCAGTCTGGGTTTCTGTCTGTAACTACTTTTTCCTTTTACCTGTTTGTTTTACTAGTCTTCTTTGTCAGTGTTAGTTTCTGCATTTGTTTCCTTTGTTGTGTGTGTGTGTGTGTGTGTGTGTGTGTGTGTGTGTGTGTGTGTGTGTGTGTGTGTGTGTGTGTGTGTGTGTGTGTGTGTGTGTGTGTGTGTGTGTGTGTGTGCCCTCAGTGACACCACCGCCATGAGACCAACCTTGCCCAGTCCCCGTGGGCGTCCCTTCCTGGTGCATCACCCTTAGTCGCCACCCTACCCCCTCTCCACCCTCCCATCTCCACCTTCCCCTCCCATACAATCCCCCCCTCCCTACCCTGCCACCCTACACCCTTCTCCACCCTCCCCTGCCACCCTACACTCCTCTCCACTCTCCCGTGCCACCCTACACACGTCTCCAACCTCCACTGCCACCCTGCACTCCTTTACACCCTCTCCTGCTACCCTGTACTCCCACCTCTCCTGCACCCTACACTACCCCATCACCCCTGCATCTTGCACTCCTACCCGCCCTCCCCTGCCACCCTGCACTTCGCCTCACCCTCCCCTGCCACTCTAAGCTCCTCACCCTCCCCTGCCATCTTACACTCCTTACCCTCTCCGGCCAATCTACATTCCTCCTCACCTTCCCTGCCGCCCTGCTTTCCTCCCCACTCTCTCTGGCACCCTACACTCCTCTCCATCCTCCCCTGCTGTCCTGCACTACCCCCACACCTACCTTTCTTCCCCACCTGCCCTTTCTCCGCAACATCTTTCCCGTTTCCCTTTTCCACCTAATACCCCTCACCTCACAACTTTCCTCTTCCTCCCCATTCTTCCTTTGCCATCCCGCACTCCTTTCATCATCCCCCCCCCCCTCCTTCCCTATCACTTATGCTTCTTGCTCAACAATTACTGTTTTTTTTTTGGGGGGGGGAGGCGGCTGTTATTCAGAAGGGTTTGGCAGGTAGAAAGAGAGCCTTCTTCCTTTCTACTCTCTTCTCACGCAAGTTGGTAAGGTATTTAGTGCATTTTGTTTCGTCCAAGCAGATAACCTTGTTAGAGGCCAATAGCCCTCCTGTTATATTTATTCCATATACTCCTATGTACTCTTCTTATTATCCAAATTCCTTCCTACACTCTTCTATCACCCATCACTCCCCTCCCACTTCTTCCTTTCTTCCCACCCTCCCTCAGCCAACTTTCTTCCTTCCCGTTGACCTCTACACCAGTAACTCCTCTCTCCCTTCCTCTCTCCCGTCAACCTATACAGCCTAACTTATACCCCCCATCGCACTCTCCCTTATCATGCTTTCCTCTTACCGTCCCCACCCTCTTCCTCATCCCTATCTTTTACCACTATCCTTACGCCCTGCTATCCATTTCACCTTCCTGTACCTCCCTCCACCTCTTCCCTCCCTCTTTCCCAGCTCCATTATCTTCCCATTCATTCTGCCTCTCTCCCAGTCTTCTTACACTCCTTCCTCTTTCCCCCCCAGCTTACACTCACTGCTCACTGCCATTACTCCCTCTCCATCTCCCAGCTAACAACAATACACCCTTTCCCCAGTCCTTCCCTTCTGTTATTCCTATCTCGTCACTTTCTCATCCCTACCACCAAACCCTCCAGCTTTTTTAACTTCTCACCCTCATCTTCTCTTCTCATCATCACCACACAGTAGCCTCCAACTTTCTACCGTCTACCCATCTGAGCTTTTTATGCGTAATTGTTCATCTCCACCATCTTTCTAGTTTCCATATCTTATCTTCCGTATTTTATTTGCGTTCGGTGATTCCGCGGTTCACTCCCATCGTTCTATTTTCTATTTCAAAGAACTCGTGAATTGGTTTAGTACTTGCACACATTATCCATCCTGGTTATGTCTACATTTATTTCGAAAAATACCCTTTACCCTTTTCTACTTCCTTCCATCCCGTTCACACTTTACCGCCCTACCTTACTCTACCCTTATCCTCTTCTCACTCTCACAGACTCTTCTCATTCTCACACTTTTTTCACTCTCTCACCGTCTTCTCACTCTCTCACAGTCTTCTGCTCTTTCATGTTCTTCTCACGCTTTTGAACGATTCTCATCCTCTTTTCACTCTCTCACACTCTTCTCACTCTATAACCCTGCTCACATTCGCACCATTCTCACTCTCACAGTCGCCTCACTCCATCACACTCTTTTCGCTTCATAGCTCTTCTCACTCGCACACCTTCACTTTCTCGCACACTTTTCACTCTCACACACCCCTCTCACTCTATCATCCACAGACACAGAAGGAGGGTCAGTGTGGAGAAGTGCGCCATGACTTCAAAGAAATAAGTGCGTTCCTGAAAACGCACTTGCCTCACTGCCCACAATCACACCAGAGAAGCCAGTCGGTAAGAAAAGTGTGCCACGACGTCAAAGGAACACACACACACACACACACACACATATATATATATATATATATATATATATATATATATATATATATATATATATATATATATATATATATATATATATATATATATATATATATTAACAGAGAGAGAGAGAGAGAGAGAGAGAGAGAGAGAACGAAAAAGACGACTTCTTACGTAAGGGGATATATATATATATATATATATATATATATATATATATATATATATATATATATATATATATATATATATATATATTAACAGAGAGAGAGAGAGAGAGAGAGAGAGAGAGAGAGAGAACGAAAAAGACGACTTCTTACGTAAGGGGTTAAAGATTTATACCATCATACCATTGCAACTCGTAAAACCATGTATGATGGGTTAAAAGGAGTTTCCAAACGAAAAGCGACACAGACTGTCTAAGCATTCTCTGTTTCTGTCTGTTTAACCGTTTGTCTGTCTGTCTGTCTGTCTGTCTGTCTCTCTCTCTCTCTCTCTCTCTCATAAACAATCAAAATAGAATTCAAACTATTTGCAAAAAGATATTTACGCAACTTTTCCAGGTCGTGCATAGCATCAGTATTTCTACCCGGATCTTCTGTGCTTCATAATACCAGCGTTTATTTTAATTCTCACCTCCATTCCTGTTCAAATGGTACAGCAGTCTAGTCTGAAAATTATATGAATCAGTCTCTCTCTCTCTCTCTCTCTCTCTCTCTCTTCAAAATGTCAGAGATAAAAATCTTCGTGTGTGCGTGTGTACGTAGTTATGCAGTATGTAAAAATGTATTTGAGCGTGTGTGTGGACTGAATGCAAGTGTATGTATATTGTGATAGCGATCAGCGAATTATATGCGTATATTGTGCATGTATGTATGCATACATTGGATGTATGTGCAGGTGCGTATATTGTAACTGTGAACAGTAAATTATGCGTGAATTGTATATACGGTTTGTATGAATGTATTTATGTATGAATATGTATGTATGTATGAATGCATTTATGTTTATTTTTATGTATGTATGTATGTATGACCGTGTAGGCTATGTAGGCCTGAACGAGATGGCACAACAGAGGTGGACGGAGATGAGAATGTTCCTTTCCTGGCAAGAGTTTTTGAGAAATTCCATAGCAGTCATACATTCCGTTTGTATTCTGGTAAATTTATCCATAAATACTCGGGTAATGATGCACACCCTTGTTATTATTATTATTATTATTATTATTTATTTATTTTTTTCATGCTAAATAAGGATCAGCGGGGGGAGTACATTATCTCCCTCAGCCCATACTCGAATCAGCCCCTGCTGGCAAGTGTGAGGGGTGGCAGCGCAGTTATAAGTAGTGGCAGGACGGGTTTAAGGGGTGGTAGTGCAGGTGTAAGGTATAAGGGGTGGAAGGGTTGGAGAAAAGGATGACAGGGCAGGTGTAAAGGGTGACAGGACAGGTCTGAGAGATGGCAGGGCAGGTGTAAGGAGTGGAAAGGCAGGTGTAGCAGGCGACTGGGCTGGTGTAAGGAGTGACTCGGCTGGTGTAAGGGGCGACAGGGAAGTTGTAAAGGGAGGCAGGGCAGGTATGAGGGGTGACAGGGCGGGGTAGGTGTGGGAGGTGGCAAGGCAGGGTAGGTGTGAGGAGTGTCAGGGTAAAGCAATGGACTTTGATGATACATCGAACCCATTGAAGAATAACAGTTTTATTCCAGATAAACCTAAAAATACCACTAAATATGTGACCTATAGATCACTGAACCCTTCACTAGCCTTCCATAAAGTACATAGCAGCGATAATTATATACCAGATTATACTCGGATATCATTTGGAAGACTGTGTTTGATACTGCGTGATTTACAAGTAGCAACAGGGAGGTGGACCTGAACACCACCTCAACCAAGACATTGCATATGGGAGGTAAATAAAAAAAAAAAAAGACGAAAGGCATGCCCTGTTAAACTATTTTGTATCGAATGATTGTTGCCACAGTTTCACGATGTTTATTCTTCCATTCAAAATTCGTTACTTGAAAAAGGCCATTGTCAAAAGTTATGTAAAGGTATTCACATATTTTTTCTTATATATAACTGACTATTGAAGTGACAGTTAACTTTTAATGCTGTTTAGTAACCCGTTCAGGCATTAACATCTCTTAACGTCTATAGTACCAGAACACAAGTAATGCACAAGTATACTGTGGGTGTATGTATTACTAATTTTGCTTTTCAGTTTTAATAAGTTCATTTGTAGAGCTATGTGTAGTTACATGAGGAGGTATATAAGAAGGTTGTTATATCTATTTGTCTATCTGCCTCTGTGATAACATCTGATGGTCTAGCTATCTGTCTATCTATATTGTCTGTCTATGTATATCTGATTGTCCGTCCATCTATTTGTCTGCCTGTCTATCTGCTTTCTATCTTAGCTATATATATGGGTGCATTGTGATTATGAAGCCAAATAAAAATAATATTGATTTGGTGCACTTCTTTGTAGTGCTTTGGAAGTATTATGATATACATGTTTAGGAGATCATTATTATATAAATACCCGTATATGTAAGTGTAACCACACGTATGTATATGTATATTTATGTATGTGCGTGCGTGCATGTGTATGTGCATATGTTCTACATGTATGTAAGCATAAAATAAGGACTCATCTATCCATGAAAAGTACTAAATTATGAACATTATACACACACACACACACACACACACACACACACATATATATATATATATATATATATATATATATATATATATATATACAGTATATAAAGACAAGCTGCGTATGCGGTTGTCTCTTCGTTTGTTCGTTTCTTTCACGGGAATGGTCATAGATATCGACCTAATTCTTTTTGCATTAGGTCGGAGTAAGTCCAGGAAGTGTCATAAAAATACTAAGTTAAGATTTTGGCGATCACACGCGACGCGACAGTGCGAAATTGTCGGAAATCGCGACACCCGAAAACATGCGAAAACCATTTCTTTGGCTTTTTGGTCAGAATTCGTCATTGTGGGTTCAGTAACGGTGTGGAAACAAAGATACTGGTATTTGCAAACATTCTGTGATGGAAAGGCTATTAGTTGGTCCCGCAAATTTTTAAGACAAAAAACAAAATACATTACTGGACAAGAAGTTGTATACATTGCTCAGAATATACATGCTTAATTAGTTAGTGATACACTTTTGTCAATAAATTGCCAAACTTAACACAAAGGTGACAATACCTGGCAGGTGTGAGGGATGGCAGGGCAGTTCGCGGGCCACACATGCCTGGCAGCGGGGGGCAGCAGCGGGCTGGCTCCACCTCCACCGCTGCCGCCGTCTCTCCAAGTTCAACAGGTGGGCGGCTGCCGGCACGTGCACGAGCAGTGAGCCGGTGGGCGGTTGTGGCGTGACCTCAAACACACGGGGGTTCGCCTGGTGGTGATGGAGGTGAGGGTGGTGGTGCTGGTGATAGCGATCACTTCCTGGAAGTGACACACCTGTCTAGGTGCTGCAAGAGGTTAAGGTGGACGGATTTTAGAAGGAGGAGGGTACAAGTTTTAACTGTGACGGGACAATGCGGGTCCCCAGTTGCTGTAAATGGCACGATCGACAAGTTGCTGTTGATGGCACAGGCGATTAGATGCTCTGAATTGCACAGTGACTATTTGCCGTGAATGGCACCGGTGACGAGCTGTTGTGGGTGACACAAGTGACTACTTGCTGATGGTGGCAATGGTGACCAGTTACTGTGAATGGCAGAGGTGACCGGCTGCTGTCAGCGGCACGGATTATTAGGTGGAAGGAAAGGCTTGACTGCTCAGGAGCGCCCTAACTTAAGTTGCGCCCTATGCTGCAATAAAGGATCACAGTGGTCCTGGTGGCTGTAGGACTACCTCTTGTTCCAGCATCAAGATCAGGAGGTAAACAAAAACGTCTATAGAAGTAAGGCAGATGGCGAGGATGTAACTGCAGACATGTGGCGTGTGTGGAGGCTGAGGAGGGAAGCTGTCCAGGCTGGTGGTGGGGGCAGGGATAAGGCAGGTGTACAGGGAGGGGACTAGGCAGGTGAAGCAGGTAAATCCGACTCGCAACACAACGCCGCTCGCCAGCTTTCCCTTGTTGCTTCTTCTTAATTCAGTGGCTTCTAGTTCTCGCCACGAACCAGACTACCGTGCACAGCCGCGGTGAGCTTCCGAGTTATTGAGTGGACTGTCAGTTTGTCTGTTCAAACGTGGGATACTGCAAATATCTGAACGAAGGGAGAATGCAGACTGCGGTGCTAACTCTACGGTGCCTTCTCCCCAACTGACGCTCCACAGGCATCGCGTCTCTCTCTCTCTCTCTCTCTCTCTCTCTCTCTCTCTCTCTCATCTTTAGTCACGTAGGTTACATAGATTGCTGATAAGTCTTTACAGTCTGCTGTGAAGAGAAAAATCGAAATGGCTTATTCCAGAACCTAGCCGATCTTCATATTATATGCAACTCTCTCTCTCTCTCTCTCTCTCTCTTGCTTCATTGTTTAAAGGTCGCTGTAACCTTTTTTTTTTTTTTCCTGTTAGGGTATTTTTGGCTTCCTGCTTCTCTATTCCTTCAATTTTTCACTCATTATTTAGGTCTTTCCTCATCCTTCCACATATCTAAACATGTCCATCAGTTCCTCTCTCTCCTTTAATATATATTTTTTTCCCTGCACCATACTAATGTGTGTTTCGCTAATTTTCTCTCGGTACACTCTCTACTTCCTGAATACTCTCTTCATTTTCCTACCCTCTCTTTCCCGTTCATTTGCTTTACTGTCGTCGTAATTATTGCTGCCATTCATATAACTGGTCCCCTTTAACCTTTACAAATTATGCCTCTTCCATGACTGTAGGAAATTTATGTGTTTGGCCTTTTTATTTGCAGTTTACTAATTCACGAAGATGCATCATAGATTAATTACGCTATGGATTACTGTTTTCTGCTGCTAACAATTTGGGGCTATTTGGAGAACTGTCCTTAGGCACCTCTATAGTCCATGGTAAAGTGGCTTATTCCCGGGACCTGGGTTTGAGCTGATGCAAAATCGGTAATTTTCTCCTGAGTTGTCATAAGCCAGCGTAGAGGGGTATGTTTGTCCTCCCTGATGGTAAAATGCACTCCAGCGAACTAGTTAAGGACTGAGGGTGATAATGACCCACCCTTCATGCACAGAGGAAATAACTACCTAGACACCATGAAAGTAACCAATTCTCGTAACGTGTGAAATATGAAGTGTTGGTTCTTTAGTGAGCGACAAGAACATATTTTGGATTGATGTTTAATATCCATTTAGAATAACTTTCCATAGTAATATACGTTGTCGCTAGATTCAGACCAGGCTGATTATGTGCCATTAAAGATGTCAAGATGTTGGAAGAGACAAAACGTAGCATTTGTGGGTTGTACAGTAGTAAGGTCAACCCGAAGTCTCTTGACTCAGTCGATACTGTCATAATCTACCTGTAATGTCATAAGTAACCTCATGGATCCCGGAGTCGTTCTTTTAATGTACTCTCTGTGCTACCAGTCGGTTTTACTCAACTTGCAAAAAATCTGTCTCTTAGAAGGTGCTTAATATGGATGTGTCTAACCCGTCTATCTTTTAAAGCCTCTCCAAAGCTGAGTAAAATATTCAGGAGGCAGCAAGGATAAAACGAAGAAGACAACCCCGAACTCAGTGGATTAAAGCGTCATAATGAAGATGAATGGAGTCTCGATGCTTGGAACCGCTGACTGATGCCTGTGACTGCACATTACCAGCACGAATCTGATTGAGACCGTAACTCTGCGAAAAGGTCAGGGGTGTTTGACTCTGCCACATGCTATGAACGGGCTCTATCCGGGACATGTGCTGGCAGGTGGAGGTGGGGAGGATACTGGCTTATTGGTTGATGATTAACCCCACCTTCGCACAGCCCGCCTTTCCTGGAGAGAGAGAGAGAGAGAGAGAGACTATGTGTGAGTGTGTGTGTGTCAGTGTGTGCTTATGCGCGTGGGAGTAGGAGTGTGTGTATTGTGGGAGTTTGAAGGAGGAAGGTCATGGAGGGAATTTATAAATGTCTCAGAATAGTCAGTTTTATATCTCGGGGAATGCGAGGGAGGTATATTCCCTAAATTCCATTCCTTCACCTTAATTCCACTCCTTCACCTTAATTCCACTCCCTGCCCATACTGCCACTCCTTCCCCTTAATTCCACTCCCTACCCTTACCCCTTCAATCCGATGACGCTTTTATTTAAACACTAGTAAATCCATTCAGTATTAAGTCCAGGAGGGACTTTTTCCATAGCAGCCCAATATCAGGTGCTTTAATAGTCTTCCTAAAACTGAAGAGTAGTTTTTGATGATAGCAAGGAGGAAGCTGAATTGATACGTCATTGCAAGGAAACAGAAGCGAAAAACGGTAGACCCACGACACTGCTGCTGCTGCTGCTGCTGCTGCTACTGCTACTACTACTACTACTACTACTACTATTACTACTACTACTAATAATAATAATAATCTTTGAGCTGTGCATCAGGCAAGGTTAACACTTAACTTAGATGCTGTCTTCTGTGCGACTCTCACTAACTCAAGATGATATTATTGAACTTAAGAACACACTCATGTCATGAATGTGATAAAGAAGGATAAATCTAACCACTTCAGTTCGAACAATAATTTCTCAGTTGAAATTAATAACGCGGTCAATTTATATTTTTATTTCTATATTTATTTTTAATTTTTTTGTCATTGAGAGCGTCTATGTTGGTATTGAATCATCTGGCGTTGTTATTTACCTATTATATTCACCAGATTTTCATGTTATGGGTAAATTCGCCCCCCCCCCTCTCTCTCTCTCTCTCTCTCTCTCTCTCTCTCTAACCTCTAACCTTTCAAACTTATCTGTCGGCTGATAGGAACTGCAGGTCATAAATATTTGGCAACATATCACACGTACACATCACGCCATGTCAAAATCAGAATTATGAAAAAGTCGTGTCATAACAGCCAATCAATGTATCTCATCCCTCTTTTTCCTCTCGTAAGATTAATTTTGCCGAGAGAATGGAAGATATGGAAAGATTCTCAACCCTCCTTGGCCTTCCTGCAAAATCGTAGTTACCCCTGAAATCTGGTCCTAAGAATCGTAACGCAATAAGATCAATGTACAGCTGAGGAGGCGATGTGTTGTCTTTATTGTCTTGGCTTTGGGAGTGGTTGTTTTCCAGCTTTTTTTCTTTTTCTTTCCTTGCCTCGCTTCCATCTGGTTAGACATACCTTGGCCGCACCAACCACCTGGCCAACGACGACGTAACATCTGTGTGTATTCCCTTTTTACACACACACACACACACACACACACACACACACACACACACACACACACACACACACACATTTATAATCTTTCACATGCTTCATTTGTATATTAAGTTGCCTGTATATACGTCTGCCTTGACTCATACAGGTACAAAAAATTCTAGAGTCAAATTACAGTGTATTCCAAATTAAATAAGTACGAAAAAAAGTCAGTGATAACAGTAGTAGTAGTAGAAGTTGTTGTTGTTCTTACATCCCCAGGCTCATCTGAATGTGAACTCGGTCAACTGCAGGCTTAAGTTCCTCTTCTGCAGTTCACCATCCCTGTTTCGGGGGACAGGGAAGTAAAAGAGACACCTTTGTATAACCACAAAGTTGACCCCCAGGTTATAACAGTGCCACCACATGAAGGCGTCCCTCTCCAGCACCAGGAATAGAGGCGACATGTGTATATAATCGTGAAGGTAAAACTCGCGAGAATATCGAGTACCTTTCCACTCGTACTCGTCCACCAGCTGCAGTTTCATGCCTAGGCAGTCAGAGAAATGTACGAGGGGAATTGTTTATACTCTTTCCATTCCAATCTGGCCTAAAATTGCCATCTCTCCGTCTTGAGTTCTGAGTTATAACAATAGATTAACAACAGAATGCGATCCTAGCCATGATTGGGTGATATCTAAAGGATGTGGAGCCGTAACAGTGCTTTTTTCTACTACTCGGTTACTTGAAATGAACTGTAAAGGGACGAAAATCTAGGCCAGGTTAAGGTAAAAAGAGTATAGTGCTGTTCTTTCGGGACGTTAAAAAAAGTTTGTAATTTTATTTTTGTTTCCGCTAGACGATTTTATTACGCCAAATAGCCAAATGGGGGTATCCACCATTCACTCACTTGATGTAGTGCTTCATGTGGCTCTATACTGAGCGGCAAGTCAGATGGTTTCCTCTGACTTAGCGAACAGCTTACTATGTTGGGTGGTAACCATGTAACCAAATGACGCCTGGTGGTCTAGTAGGTTAAGACGCTCCAGTCGGAAAGAACCAATAGAGTTCTACGTTTGCAGGGTGGTTGGGCTTTATTGCTGACATAATAGCTTAATACTCAGGTAAAGTGAGGCTGGTCACTTTCGCCTTAAACGTCGGGACTTAGTGGCCTAGTCACGTAGTCACAGATTCCTGTGCTCATGATGGGACAAATATGGATTGGAGACATATGGAGAATATAGAATACTAGTTTTCCGTCGACCAAGAATTGAATTTGCTTTGATATGTAGGGTTGCCCATATATACTGTTCCTCAGCCACTCCGCCAGGTGCTTACTCGTTTGTTGAGGGGACGGTTTAGTCAGCGTTATCAGTGTGTAATTTGTAACGTTTCCTCGTTTCTTACTCCTACTGCCACATCCACGCCCACACGAGCAAACTGACCCGTACTCGAAACACATAAGATAGCACTAGGCGAGTCTAAAAACCGAGGGAATAAGCGTGAATGGATGAAAATGTTTTAGTCTAGTTTCGGACATGCTGTTGCTTGGGGCATTATCCACGCTGGTGATGGGAAAGGCTCTATGAATTACATATGGCACCAGCCGTGTAGAGGACACTTCCCTAGGGACAATATCACTGAAATGAGGTAGGATGCCACAGTTTGAAGCTGGGAAAATGTAAGAAGGTTGCCCCTCCCC
Source organism: Coenobita brevimanus (assembly GCF_032717465.1). NCBI lineage: Eukaryota > Metazoa > Arthropoda > Malacostraca > Decapoda > Coenobitidae > Coenobita > Coenobita brevimanus. Next base: position 13,581,933 of record NC_137033.1, read on the forward strand.
CACTCACTCATATACAGGAGGGGATCTCTGGCATCTCCACCACCACGAATGTTGATTCCCCCCTCCCCCCTTTCCCCCAGTGGTTCTTGGCGCCTTTCCCCAGTGGGAGTATAGTTGGTGTCCCTATGCTAGGAATTTCTATACTGACACCTGCTGCTTCTTTTACGCTGGGGAAGGATGGCACCAAGGAAGTGCGCTCCACTGAGCTACCACCCATGGATAATCTGGTCATCAGTTCACGAATTCCCATGATGTCCTGGGGAAGAAAAGCAGTGGGAAGGGATCTCCATTAGGGCGCATCAGTCATGCCGGTGCGGAAGATGCCAGGAATCCCTTTGGGAGGATGTTACAACCCTGGGTCATTCTTCAGTACCCACACGTCTGGTGGTACTTTTCCCGCCCTCAGCGAGACGCCTTCACTCACCCTCGAGTATTCTTCATTTCTTTATATTACCATCATCAGCGCCTTGTGAGATCCTGGCATTTTTTCAAGCACAAGATAATGCCGATTCTTTCCACTGATTGTCAGTTAAAAAGTTTCATAAAGAGTATGTGTTGATGAGCCTTGGACCACAACATCAGCAACAGTAATTTATTTCCCTATAACCTTTATTCAGTGGTTTGCTTGCTATTTTTTTCATAATTAGCATATCATTATTGTTACTCCGTACTACTGACGTTTTCTTTGCTCGTAGGTATGAGTTGCCAGTTAGGTGTTATGGGGCGCTGTGGATACCATCTGACACATCTGAGAAACAAGAAATAAAAATAGTTGCTACCGTGAAAGAGAAGAGGGTGGATGTGCTTGTGTTACTCCTGCCATGTCTTCATTTAAGGTACTGTGCAATTTTCTTTCCTATAGGTGAGGTAAGCTGAGAGAGGGGCAACAAACTCTATGAATAACGTAACTAAGATCCTACGCTCCTTACTTTACTTTCGTACCTATCTATCGTCCCTCTGTAGAGTACAACACATGTCGGGAGGCTCGCCACATACAGCTCTTCTCAACAAGGTGGATTCAAATGCTTTCCGTCTCGTTAACTCTCTTCCTCTTACTGGTTCCCTCCAACCTATGTCACCTCGCCGCTCTGTTGCATCTTTATTTCTTTTCCATAACTACTTCAGTGGTCACTGCTCCTCTGAACTGTCTGCTTGCATCCCTCAACTACGACGGCGGGCGCGTAGCACCTTTCTAGCAACAGACTCATCCCTTCTCTGCCCAACTCTCTAATGCAGTAGTTAATCGTTACTCCCAGTCCCTTATGTATTAAACAAATCAGCTCTGGAACTGTCTCCCTCTGTCTGTATTTCCTACTTCTTATGATTTCCAGTCTTTCAAACGCAATGTGTCCAGGCATCTCGAAATGAACGGATCTTGAATTTGGCTTTGTAATTTGTTTGTTTTTTCTTGGAGGGAACAATTTGGGGCTCTTGGCCTTTGATTTCTTCTTCCTTGGATAAGAAAAAAAGCTTACCTACCTCCATACATATATATCTACCTATATGCTTACCTACCTGCCTACTTACCTACCTGCCTACTTACCTATCTACCTACCTACCTACTTACCTAATTACCTACCTACCTATTTTATCTTCCTACCTCCCCACTTACCTGGCCATGCAATCTTTTTACACACAAGTACTACATGAAAATTGGCGATAGATTGGCTTCGATTTTTTTTTTTAAATCATTGCTAACGTAATCGAGGCTAACCACTGTGCTTCACCCTGTGTTTCACCCCCTCCACCGTGCGTCACCCCCTCCACTATGCTTCACCTCCTGCAGTGGGGTGCGACAAAATACGAAATCGACGGTCATTTGCCGAATCGGTACTTTTAATTGAAAAATATTGTTATTTTTTTTTCATCATATAGGTTCATACACACCTAATAATCTGATATCCGGTCAAAAAATTTTTTGCTCAATTTAACTTAATAAAAAATCTGGATTCAAAGCCACCAAAAGTTAGCGGAAGTGTTTTGTCTTTAGCTCGACAACTCGCTTTGACATACATGTAGTTTGTATAAATATTGATTTAACACGCAAATGAATTTATTTGCACCGTAAGTAGTTTGTATGAATATTGATTTAACACGCAAATACATTTGTTTGCACCGTAAGTAGTTTGTATGAATATTGATTTAACACTCAAATGCATTATTTGCACCGTAAGTAACTTGCATAAATATTGATTTAACACGCAAATACATTTATTTGCACCGGAAGTAGTTTGTATAAATATTGCTTTAACGCGCAAGTACATTTATTTGTACCGTAAATCAATATTTATGCAAAACAAATGTCTGTCCAGGCTTGTTGGCGATCTAACTTTAGCAGGTTTTTTGCTCTGAATCCTGATATTTTATTAATAGCTAAATCAAGCTCTTTTTTTTTTTTTTTTTTTTTTTTGACTGGATTTCAGATAATTAGGTGTGTACGAACCAAAATGGTGGAAAAAAAAAAAATCGTATTAAAAGTTCCGATTCGGTGCCCATTCGGTAAATGATCACCGATTCGGTGCTTCGTCGCACCACCTCCAGTGTCTTTCACCCCGTCACTGTCCTTCACTCCCTTTACTATCTTTCATCCTTCACCCCCTTTACTATCCTTCATCCTTCACCTCCTTTACTATCCTTCACCCTTCACCCCTTTACTATCCTTCATCCTTCACCCCCTTTACTATCCTTCATCACCCCCTTTACTATCCTTCACCCTTCACCCCTTTCCTATCCTTCATCCTTCATTTGCTTTACTATCCTTCACCCTTCACCTCCTTTACTAGCCTTCACCCCCTCCAGTCATTCACTCCTCCGTTGTCCTTCACTTCTTGGTTTGAGGGGCGTTGCCAAAACATCTGCCCAGTGCCCTCCTGATATCCTTCACCCCCTCCACTGTCATTCACCCTCCCCACTGCATTTTTATTTATTTAGGTTCTTTATTTACCATTCAGTACAAGCCCCAACAGTCTGGGGAACATTGTCGCTGAAGGTCAAACAGGGAAGGGTGCATGAGAGCAAAAAGTTACATTGATATCTTAAAGCATAGAAGGTAGAGAAGTAATTACCATTACAAGTACAATAATGAACAAAAACATGCAATGACATACATGGTACAATTATTATCACTACAAGTTTTGGGATGAGCAAAGTGGTACATTGATGCACACATATGGACATACGTATGCAGAGGGAGGCTCATACTCACATACATAAACGCATATATCTGTTTATATGTACTGTATACTGTATATTCACGCACATGTAGCCATAGACATACTGTATGTACACGACAGTTACGCTGTATAAAGATATAGGTTTGTATACAGACGTGCATACTTATAGGCTACATGCACATATACAGTATATGATATATATACATATGCAGGGAGACATATATACATACATATACACAAAATAGATACATATACATAGTCATATACATAGGTAGATAGATATGGATTTTAAAATTACCTCTTTATTCAAAATCCCAGCACTAGGACAATATGCACATGCCGCTTTGTGGACCACACACACACACACACACACACACACACACACACACAAAGGGAAACATGAATGAAGATGTGTCCTAATTTATATACAGCTGCATTTTCTTTCTCAAAATTTCAGTGGTCATAAGAGAAAACGGAGGTAACATAAGGCAACTCATAGAAACCCATGAAAGCATTTCCCTGCAGTTTAGATAATAAATGCATGTTTAACTGTTGTACCAAGCCTTTCATTCTTACACCAAGCACTGAATATAATTTGGATAGCACACTGAAAGACTTCTGTGATGTGTTAGAGTATCTGTGGTCTATTTTTTGTAAAACCAGTATGTTGTCTTCAAATGGCATTTCATCAAAGTTGCCAAAGAACACAAAGCATTGGTACAAAATTTTTATCCTCTCCTAGTCTCCTACCACACAGGGATAATAAACTTTTTTCACTTGTATCATCACCAGCATTTCGGAATGTAATTTTATAGCCTAAATATGTACACATAATGGCCCTGGAAACAGCGGAAGCAGTTTCATATGGCATATAGATAAGTTGGCGGTGATACTAATTACCGAATCGGCAGTCAGATTACAAACTTGGCCTAGGAATGACCTAATCGGCTCGGAATCAGCACTTTTAAGATTATTCAAAGTATACATTTTATTACCTGATAGCTTCATAAAAACTTCGCTTTCTGAAATTTATTTTAAAGTCGTATTTAATATAACTGCTAATAAGAAATCTGGATTCAACGCGAAACCGTACTAATATTAGCAAAATGCTTCTCCTTTGGATTGCTAATTTGCCTTCCCAGACTTCTATTCTGCATAAATATTGAATTACCAATACAAAATAGCTGTGTTGACAGGCATAATTTTATCCTATATATCGATGTTTCTGCAGTTATCCTTATTTACTGTAGTTGATTTGCGGGGTGTCTTTCTGGCCTATTTTTAAAAGCAGCAATGCGACTACTGGGCTATTTCTTGGTGTCTGGAACAAGCTATGGCATTTATGTAGATGATATTGATTGTACTATTCAAAGAGTTTGGTAAGAAATAAAGGAAACAGTACTGTACCACAAGAATTAAATGGAGAAGAACTTGAGTGTATATACTGTACTGTCTGTTGTGTTGTGTTCTGTTTATAATAGGGATTGATTTTTTGCAGGCTTCCTGAAATGGAACGTCCTTCATTGCCAGATAGGGGATCTAACCAAGAGCCAAGGGTCACCACTGCCAGCCACCAGCCCCATACTTCCAACCAGGGAGGCTTTACTACCAACCACCAGTCCCATACTGCTAGTCACCAGTCTCATACTGCTGGTCACCAACCTCATACTGCCAGTCACCAACCTGATACTATTAGTCACCAACCTGATACTGCTAGTCATCAACCTGATACTGCTAGTCACCAACCTCAAACTGCTAGTCACCAGCCACAGAGTGCCAGTCACCAACCTCATACTACCAGTCAACAACTTCATACTGCCAGTCATGAAGCCTACGCAGCCGACCACCAGCCCCCTACTGTCAGTCAGGAAGCCTTCGCTGCTAGCCACCAGCCTCATAATGCTAGTCAAGGAACCTCCACTGCCACCCACCAGTCCCTAACTGTCAGCCAGACGGTTGTCGTCGGCAGCCAGAGGGTCGTGGCTCCGGACCAGGGGGCCACCAGTGAGAGTCAGAGTCAAGGAGATTTCACTGTCATGGAAGAAGCCGTCACTCCCATCATTGAGATTTTCGATGCCATACAAGAGACCTCGTGTGGCAGCCAGGGAGTTTTTCTTCCCATCCAGCGGTCCTTCAGTGGTAATCAGGGGGTCACCACTACCAGCTGTGGGGCCTCACCGTCAGCTGGGGAGCCTTCACCGACAGCCGTGGACCCTTCACTTCCGGCCGAGGAACCTTGCGTGATTTGGGTTCCAGGTAGGTACTTTCTGCTTCCTTGTTATCTTGACTAACAAATAAACACCTTTCTGGCTACACCCTCTAGGTGCCAATCCCCAGCCACCTGCTTCACTCCAGGATCTGTCCCCAGCTTGACATTTTGTTTCCTCATATGCCAATTTTTCCCCTTTGGCCTTTTTTCGCCCGTGCACAGTTTCCACATGAACCTTGTCTTCCATGAGCCCATTTTTTCTCCATGGACGTATTCATTCACTAGGGACCTATTTTTTCCCCTTGGACCCATTTATTTCCCCATGAACCTTTTTTTCCCCAGGACTTATGTTTTCCCCATGGACATATTATTCAGCATGAACCGTTTTCCCTGTGAACCTATGTCCCCATGAACCTATTTCCTCAATGGACCTATTTATCTCCATGGACCCATTGTCTCCATGGCCCTATTATCTCCATGAACCTGTTTTCCTTCCATGGATCAAATTTTTCCTTCCTTGGCCTGTTTTCCTTCCATTGGCCTATTTTCTCCACTGGACATCGTTTCTGCTTGACCTATTATTTTTCATGGACTTTTATTCTCCATACACCTATTTTCTCCATGGACCCATTTCACCCAAGGATCCGTTTTCGCTTTTGAGCCTGTGTTACCCCATTGGAAACCCCGAATCCCACATGGACCTATTTTTTCTTCTATAGTCCATTTTCCTCACGTGGACCTATATTTACTCACTGGGCCACTGTTCCTCTTTGGACCCATTTCTCAAGGGATATATTCTCAAGGACCTATTCCTAGCATGGACCAGAGCCTAACATGGAGCAGAGCCAGCATGGACCTATTCACACCATGGACCTAATCCCCATGGACTTGTTTTCCCACTACCCACCAACCCTTCCCACCCACCTACACAACCACTAGTCTTCAGTGGGGTAGCCGAACGAAGGCTTTTTGAAGTCTAGAGAAACACAATCAATTCATCTTCCTACATGTAGTTGCAACTTTTTCGTAACATCTTAAAAGAATTGTGTTAAATGACCTCTCGTCTCTTAAGCCAAATTGGTTTTTTGGATACGAAATCATACATTAGGAGATGGCCCAATTTGTTATTAGTTTTCCTAACATTTCGCATATCACAATAATTGTAAGAATGACTGGTGTATAGTTTAGTGAGGTGTGTCTGCTCCATTTTTTCAACAGTGGTAAAGTATTGACTTTTCTATATCCGTGGTAATTTACCTTGAATTAATGAAGCCAGAATTATGCTACATAACGTACTTACCGCCTCTGCTCATTCTTTTAATACCCAGCAGGATATTTCTTAAGGAATATTGGCCCCGAGATCGCTGTTTTCTTCGCTCTGTATGTGTTTCTAACTTTCGTTTCCACTATGTGTGGCCTTGTATTTTAGAGAAAGATCTGTCTTGCATAAATAATGACTGAGATCTTTTGCCTACAGGTTCGCACATGACCTCACCTCTCTCGCAAATCTTTCTTTCATTTGCTGTTTTTCGGAATTTATCTTTCATTCCCATTTTACTCTTGATATTAGATGTGAGAGTTTAGCTTCCACAGAAATACCCTGTACTGTACTTGCTACTTTATCCATCTCTAAATAATTCCTGCACATCTTTTAATTTGCGTGTATTAATTCCGAGCTTGTCCGTACCTTCCGTGCACATGGATCGTCACTCATATCTGAAGCATTAATCCATGAGAGATCCCCTTTTCTCCCTTTCCAGTTTGCATTAACATTTGCTTGAAACCATTTCTTGTATCTGTCAGTTCCCCAAGTCTATCCCCTCTTCCAGTCTGTATCCTGAAAATATTTTCTTAATTATTGATAATATCGTCGTTTAAAATTTAGGTCCCTTGGGAAGTTAATATTAGTTGTGATTATGATGAAAATCCACTTTTTCTAAATGGAAGATTGAGTTGTACTTTTTAGATTCATTTTCTTATATGATTAAGCCAAATTAGCGTGGAAGGGTTTTTTTTTAATTATACTGATTTGCCGAAACAATATACACGAACGTTAGGTTCAGTAATTATCATCCAGTATCATCCTCAGCTCGTGTTTCTAAATTATGCCGATTTAACTTCTAAAGCCAGAACTTTTGGTTTAACTTCTTTTTCATATTCTGCAGTAAGTAAGCTCTCCATTCCTTATATAGTTTTTTTCTGTCATATCAGTATATTTCTCCCTACTTCTAATATGTCAGTGATGGCACATACTGATGTGAATACATTTCCCAGCAGTAGATCTCAGCTCAACTGCTGTTCATTTCCAGTTGCGTGGAATTTCACATGCTCAGTCTCACTTACTCTCACACTTCTTTCTCACAGATCCCCTCAATATCTTACGTTGATTTCCAGCCACTTTTACTCTCACACTTACGGACGCGTACTCCCTCGCTGTTATTACATTGGCATGTTCTACTTAATGAATCAATCATTCAAGTAAGGTATGGTGAGCTTAAATGTTAGTGGCCTGGTGGAAGGTTTGGGTCAAGCCATAGTAAGATGTAGCCGATCTGTCTGTTGACCACCTAGCCAACAAAAGATTCGCTCAGCTTTCCCTGATTAGAAGGCAGGCTTTCCCTTCGAGGCGTTGGTGTTCTGCGAACATCAACAGTACAAGGACCATTAGGTAGTTATTTGAGAAAATTAAAAACGGCATTGCAGGAGTATTACGCTGACAGTGCTATTGTGCTGAATATAGCATGAGATGGAACACCAGACATTACCTCTGTCGTCGGGTACAGCTTTGTGATAAGACCATGTGTACAGTGTGGACGCCGAGACAGCTGTGTAACAGAAACGGATACACCAAACATGAGGTTTTACAGTGTGGCCTAAACGATGGGAAAGTGAGGATGTACTGGCAGGGATTAAGTAATAAATGGAATGAGTGTTTAGCCCGTTCACAGGTGTTATTGTAATTAAATATTTCATTTTAATCAATACACGAGGTGTGAAGGATCTAAAAACAGGAACAGGAAAACACAGTACAGTAACAGAATCCCAGGTCGCAGGGTAATTTCGCGACACTGGTTCCACGACCGCGCTTTTTCGTAAAATCACAGAGCCATTTCATCATTCAAGCCTCCGGAATTCTCGGACAGTCAGTTCACACAAAAAATAATGTGCTTGATGTGCCTGTGTGGGAGAGAATGCCCTCTACTGGTAAATTAATAAATGAGTGCAAGCTTCGTCGTCTGAGTCTCCACACACAATTCATTCTTTAGTTTCCATCCTCTGTCATTTTCTTGCTTCCGTTCTTTATTTTTTCCTTTCACATCTTTTCATATCTTGCGTATTCACACATTCGCTTATCATATCCATCCGTTTTACCTGTCTCCTTTCACGTCTCGTCATACCCTCAGTCATTCCGTAAATATCATTTCTCATTTTGTGATCATACCATCAAAGCTCACAGTTCACATATTTTATTTTTCTTTCCTTTTATCCCCCTACGCCAGTGTTACATTCCTTAAAGGCACATTTATATTGCAGGTACGCAATTACCATTAACATTCACAACAGCAGTTTAGAAAAAGACATAGAAAACAGACTCAAACCATAACTATACTAAGTTATTTTCTTCAACATCTGAACACGAGACTGTACAGGAGGTCAAGACGAGGGACAGGCGAGTTGGAGGTCCCCTGAGCACTGTTCAAGTGATCCTCACAGGCCATCAGTGAGGGAGCCATACGTCTCCAGGGTGGTCATCAGTAACAGCTGCACACTGCCACACACAGCCACCAGCGTCTGGGTATCAGCCCCCACCACTACCCACAGCCACCTTGCCACCACGCACCAGCACCACCAACAGCCACAAAGCAACCACCCATCACTGTCAAGCTGCCACACGCCACTACCACCACCACCATCAAACGACCACGAACCACTATTACTACCCAGCTGCGACAGATTACCACACATAGCCACCACAACCACCCGACTACCACACATCAGTACCTCCATGCAGTCACAACACAGCGCCACCATTCAGCTACCACAGCCGACTACCCAACACCACCCTACGGCCATCCAGACGCCTCTCACTACAGTCACTACCCAACCATCACACACCACCACCACCATTACTATCACCATCCCCATTACCATTACCCAGCCGCTACATACCACCACCACCACCATCCAACCACATCCCACCATGACCATTACCCAACCACTCCACACCAACACCGCCACCAACACTATCCCTACCGAGCAACCACACACCACCACCACCACAACCACCACCCAACCACCACACACCACCACTACCACCACTGTCTCTGCCACTACCCAGCCACTGCACACCATCAGCACCACCCAACCACCTCCCACTACGACCAATACCCAGTCAACAAACACCACCATCATCATCATGACCACAACCCAGCCACCACACACCACCACCACTACCACTGCCACTATCCAGCCACCACACACCACCACCACTACCACTGCCACTATCCAGCCACCCCACACCACCACCGCTACCACTATCCAACCACTACACACCACCACCGCTACTACAACTACTGTTACTATCACCCAGCCACCACACACTACTACTACTACCACTACCGTGCCACTGCACGCCAGCGCCAGTACAACCACTGTCACTCAGGCACCACACACCACCACCAGTACCCGGCCACCACACACCGCCATCATCACCCTGCCACAACACAGCACCACCGCCACCACCCAGCCACCGCACAACACCATCAGCAGACCACCAGACACAGCAATCATCACCCTGCCACCACACACCACCACCGCCGCCACCACCACCACCACTGCCGCCACCACCACCACTGCCACCACCACCACCACTGCCACCACCACCACCACTGCCACCACCACCACCACCACTACTACCCAGCCACCGCACAGCACCTTCACCAGTCCACAACGCACCGCCACCATCACTCTGCCACCATACGACATCACCACCTCCTCCGTCATCGCCTGCGCCGCCGCCGACGCCGCTGCCGCTACCGGGACCACCAGCAGCATCACAGACTCCCTGCGATCACACATCGTCAGGACCATCACCATCACCCAGGAACCAGACACCACCACTACCATCACCATCACCAGGCAACTATACACCACCATAACAATCTCCGTTACCGTGTCACCATACACCAACAGTACTATCACCATCACCCTGGTACCAAACGCCAACATCACCATCACCCGGACCACACACACCACCACCTCCATCACCATCAACCGGCCACGATACAGCGTCCTTTCATTGAGGACCAGTCGACAACCACGCACCACCACCACCACCACCACCACCACCACCACTACCACCACCACCACCACCACCACCACCACCACCACCACCACCACCACCACCACAAACCACAATACAGATGCCGCCCAGCACCACACCCAACCATCTGCTGAGCGTCACCACACCTCTCCTTTGTACCACCACATACCACCACCGCCACCAGGCTTCTCTACAGCCCTTCGCATCGACGTTGGCAGAAGACCCACCAACCCTGACCCCACATACTACCATCCCATTGCCACTAACTTCCGTATAACCCCTGTTTACTACCATCCATCCTCCACACCCGACCACTCAGTCGCCTCACACACCACATTCTACTATCCTTTCCCTTCAAGTCACCACTAGGCAACCAGTCACTACCACCCAGCCCTCAAACACCACAACCCAGCCCCCACACACTACAACCCAGCCTCACACACCACAACCCAGCCCCCACTGGCGTTTATACAACCGTCACATATCACCACCACTACTACTATGACCATCCAGTCCTCATACACACATCGCCGTCACTACCTAATCACCACAATACCACAGTTACTCAACCACCACAAACCACTATCACAAGCAAACCACAACCCTTCAACTAGCACATGGAGTCATCACCTTACACCCGGCTGCTACACACCAACCAAATCACCCGACTTCCATACACACCACCGCAACTACAACCACTAGCACCACCACCCTGCCAAATACAGCCAGTCCACCACAGTAAGCAAGGTGTCACTCTGCAACACCAGCCATAGCCACTCAGTCACCACACACCACCACCATCACCACTATACCACTACCACCAATCACCATCCCCCCCCCACAGACACACACAACTACCTCCAAACACACCATCACGCAAGAGCTTAGTAAAACTGGTAGCTGCTCTTTTTACGGCCAGGAATACCATATCCTTGAGGTTTAATGAGATTTTTGTTCTTTGCTTCAGTGTTTTTATTTTCAAAATGAAATCATGCTTTTCAAAAGTAACGTGCACATGTGAAAATGATGTATGGCTGACTTTCACTACTTGAAACTGAAGACTATTTTTTATAATCTAGCCTCCCGCATGCTATCAGATGATTTTACTCAGCACAGGAGATCCTCTGGGGTTGGCAGAACGTGTTAATGAAGGCTGTACTTTACCCCTACGGCTCCAAAAGTTTATTGTAACTGACGAAAAAGTCTGGGGATAGCAAGACTAAAGCCGAAACATCGGTCTGTGGCTAAAGTACTTAAAGCAACGTGTAATTTACAGATGTTGATTATGAAACCCTTCACTACAACAATGTTTACCTATTTCATATCAATCAGACTACAGCATACAGTTCTATGCAACTGAGGCAGGATCTTTGGAAGCAAGTATTATCAAGTCTACTTCTAACCCCTCGTGTTCCAAGTCTCCCCAAAACTGAGTAGAATCGTCTGGCGGGATTAGGAATGTTTTATATAAACCATAGAGTGTAAGGGATTGACTGTGGCCGGATGTGAAAACTCTGTGGCCACAACTTTTAATAAAACGTACTTGTGACATGCTTGTTTGTGATGTACTTATAATATGCTGTACTTTTATAACACTACCTCCTGCCTGAGTAACTAAACATGCTGCCGTCAGAGCTGCTAATGATTTTTCTAAATATGCATTGCAAATGTTAACACTTGTATGAAAATGTAAGCTAATAAATGAACAAGTTGTATATTAAATATCATCAACTATTCATGGTATGGTTATTATTATTATTATTATTTTTTTTTTCCAGGCCATGTGGAACTGGGATAAAGTCTATTGATATAAAACCCACATTTCAACCTGCCATAATAGCCTCAACTTGATTGGACAATATAATCCTTCACAATGCTAGTTTCACATAATACTAGCCGTGTTTCTTGCTAGTGCCAGGCAATTTCATACAGCTTAGAGAAGATACCTAATGATGCTCCTGTAGTCTAGTCCTCCAGGTCATTCTTTATCTAGTAGCTGCTTTTATCTCGGTTATTTTTATCTCTTAGTTACTCAGGTTTATGCTTTATATACAAGTAGTACTTCTATCTATAGCCAGACGCTTTAATCCCGTAAGGGGTGGCCATAAACAAATCGCCTCCAAGTAGCCCTGTCCCTTTCCATTTTGCTGCCTTCCTTCATCTTACACTCCTCTCTCTTATATACCACTTCATACCAGCATTATTTATACCATTCTTTATACCAATATTGGTTAGTTATACATACACTTTATCAGTTTCACATATTTTTATCAGAGCCCTTATTCACAGGTGTTCAGTTACCAGAGCCTAAAGAAAATCCTTATAACTTTGTGACAGAACGCATTAGGAAAAAGACATTGAGGTGGTTTGACCATGTAAAAAGGCAGACAGACAGACAGACAGACAGACTGACTGACTGACTGAATGAGACTGAGACAGACAGACAGACAGACAGACTGAGACTGAGACAGACAGACTGACTGACTGACCAGGAAAGTGTATGTGAGTGACGTGGAGGGGAGGAGGCAGAGTGTGAGACGGAGGGATAAAGAGTAGAGAGGTATATGAGTGAGGGGATGTAAGTTGGGAGGAGGGCAGCAAAATGGTAGGGGGCAGGGCGATATGGAAACAATTTGTTTGTGGCCACCCCTTATGGGATTAGGGTGTCTGGCTACAGATAGATAGATAGATCGAAACAGACGTGCTAGCTTCCCCCTGTTTGGTAAATTTTGTTATGAGTGTGTACAGAAAGTCCTCATAAGCTGGGTCTATAGTGGAGCAAAAATACCATTAAAAGTTACCTTGCAACATATGGAACAGATTTGCCAGCATCCTCCTACTTTTTTTTTTTTTTTTTTTTTTAAGTTTTCGGAACAAATCCAAGACGTATGAAGAGGACTGCCTGTGTTAGGAAGAGGGCTGCCTGTATTAGGAAGAGGGCTGCTTGTGTTAGGAAGAGGGCTGCTTGTGTTAGGAAGAGGGCTGCCTGTATTAGGAAGAGGGCTGCCTGTATTAGGAAGAGGGCTGCCTGTATTAGGAAGAGGGCTGTTTGTGCTGGGAAAAGGGCTACTTGTGCTAGGACGAGGGCTGCCTATGTTAAGAAGAGGGCTGCCTGTGTTATGAAAGCCACTGCGCATATTTTACATTTGGTACCCTTTTGTCCAAGTCATTTTCAGTGTACTTAATGGTTATTAGTTTCATTTATGCATAAAAGGAAATCCAAAAACCTATTCATTTTGCACTATTATCAAAGCCATTCTAGAGAGTTAAGCTTTTTAAGTTCCAAGCTTATTTCATAGTCATCCTTGCCAAAATCCATCATCCATCTTGGTTTTCCTATAAAGTAGACCTGTCCCCTTTTCAAGCTTATCACCGGCTCTGAATGTGGCCCAGAGACATAATACTCTACTTCTTCGTGACAAGCATTGCATTAAATTAATCTTAAATATTCTAAATGGCTCTGGAGATATCGTAACAACTCTTCCTTAGCGACTTAATAAATGCAATGCAGTTCAGTATCCCCTTGTTTATTTCTGACGCCAAATAACTAAAATACAGTACCAGTTCCGGCCGCAATGCTAGTGGGGGCGTGGTGGCAGAGTGAGTAGAGAGGTGGTCTGCCCCCAAAAAGACCCGGGTTCAATTCTCGGGAAGATAGAGAAAAATGTTTAAAAATGTGACAGTGCTCGCAATGACCTGTCATTTAGACCCAGGTTCGACTCCTGGTTGAGATAGAGGTTAATTGTGGTAGTTTGGCAGTCACGTTGTGGTCTGCCTGGGGGTGTGGTGTCGTAGGGGTGTGGGCAGTCACGTAGTTGGCCTGCCTATAGGGGAATGTAAAAGTATACACTCTCACACAGATACACACATGTACACCAAGACACACATACACCCTACAGAGGACATATGCCTAAAAGTAGGGCTTGGAAGGTAAGGGGGTTTTATTTCTAAGTCCAAAAAAGCCATTAATGGCTTTTTTTGGACTTAGAAATAAAACCCCCCTACCTTCCAAGCCCTACCCTTGGGCATATGGCTTGTGTGAGTGCGACTATGTTAGCGTATGCTTGCCTTAGTGTATGTGTGTGTAGCAGGTCTCTACGGACACTGCCACATTAATTATTAAACATACCTTTATTAACCCGGGAGTCGAACCCGGGACTTCCCGTGTAGAAGGCCAAACCTATACAGATTCGGCCATCACGGTCACACCTGATGAATGTCTGGAACTTCTACTGCATTTTCCTTACCTGTTGTTTGCCAAAAACAAGGGAATATTCAAGTGTAACATGCGAGTAAGTTGGTAAAGAAGAGTTGTTACGATCTAGAACCACTTAGAATAGATAAGACTGTAATTAAATGCTAATCACGAAGGAGTAAAGATTATTGTGTATCTACTTATATACCGTATGGGGAGCAAATAAAAATTGGAGCCAGGTATTTTTTCCCTTTTTTATTTTCATTAATTTACAATGTGGAGAGGATGGAGGGTGAAAGACTGACGAAGAGAGTGTATGTGAGTGAGGTGGAGGGGGAGAGGGAGGGGGAGGCCGAGGATGAGATGGAGAGATGGGGTGGAGAGGTATATGAGAGAGGGGGTGTGAGTTGGGAGCAGGGGAGTGAAATGGCGAGGGACAGGGCGACTTGGAGGCGATTTGTTTGTGGCCACCCCAAACGGGATTGAGGCGTCTGGCAATAGATAGATAGACGATACTCATTACCTCCACTGCTCTTTTTACTTACTGTGTCTCTCAGGCTCCTATGACACTCAGCTTGACCAAATCGCCTGCTGCCGGCTGTAAACAATAGGCTAGAGTTATGCCAATCAAGCAGGGGTTGATGCTGACTGTGTATTAACTCTCTGTCTCCTATGACTCACTCTCATCTCGATAAAATCGTCTGGTTTCACTGAAATGTCATTAGAACTGTCCCAAGCATCAAGGGGTTAATAAATGCCTACGTTAACCCTCTAATGCTCGGGTGTATTCTATGTCCAGCTGACGGGGGGACTATGTTATTCGGTTGAGAGTGAGTCATAGGAGCCTGACATAGATAACAGGATACTATATTCACTTTACCTTGTCGAAAAAAAAGCATTTGCCCTCCCTCCATCTTGATTTCTGACCTGTAGCAATGCATTAACACTACAATACGATGCTAGTCAACGAAGAAATGCTATGGAAAGGATGCAAGGCCGTAGTATTGTCTCACTCTGCCACTGAACTACGGGAAATAAGCTGCAACAGGACAAAATATTCCGCACAGTTAATCTTAATTTACGACTCAGCATTCAAGATGGAGAAAGGGCAAGTTTATGCCAAGGTAGAGTAAAAGGTGCGGTGTCGTCTGTCGGAGCTCTTCCCTTCCTAGCAAAGCAGCGGTGGCGCCATCCTATGAGTGGAATGCGAGAAATCCAGGCCTATTCAGCATGAGGGCACATATCTGTTTTTTTTTAAATGGAGGGGTTAGACATAAATTTCACTGAGTCCTTCCATAAGACAAGGTTACCTAAAGCTGAACAACATCGTCTGGAAGTATAAAAAATAAAATATACAATGCCTACGTAATATAAAAACATCTGTCCATCTCTGGGACTCGATCAGTGGCGACTAATCAGCGCATTCCATCCACTGACGTCATTTTTTAACTCTCACTGTTTGCTATGCTTCAGACGATTTCATGCAGCTTAAGAAAATCCTCTCAGGATGACGGGAGAGAAACATACTTCATTAACCCCCAGACTGAGAACGACTTAATTACTTTGTTCAGGCTAATATCACACCCCTCCCAACCTCAATCCAATCCCCTGCTCCCCACTCCAACCCCACTCCTACCAAACCGTACCTCATCCAAGCCAGACCCTACCCCACTACACCCCACCCAACCCCGCTTTTACCCCCTATACCCCACCCAACCCCTTTCTTACCTCAGTGCATCCAGCTCAGCACCGCTGCTACTCCAACGGACCCCACCCAACCCCGATCCTACCCCACTACACCCCATCCAACCCCGATCCTACCCCACTGCACCCCACCCAACCCCGATCCTACCCTACTACACCCCACCCAACCCCGATCCTACCCCACTGCACCCCACCCAACCCCGATCCTACCCCACTACACCCCACCCAACCCCGATCCTACCCCACTACACCCCACCCAACCCCGATCCTACCCCACTGCACCCCACCCAACCCCGATCCTACCCCACTACACCCCACCCAACCCCGATCCTACCCCACTACACCCCACCCAATCCTATCCTACCCAACTACATCCCACCCAACCCCGATCTTACCCCACTGGACCCCACCCAACTCCGATCCTACCTCATTGCACCCCACCCAACCCCGATCCTACCCCACTGCACTCCACCCAACCCGATCCTACCCCACTGCACCTCACCCAACCCCGCTCATACCCTCTATACCCCACTCAACCCCTTTTCTACCCCTCTGCACCCCATTCAACACCGTTTCTACCCCACTGAATCCCACCCAGTCCAGATCCTACTAAGTTGCACTCCATTCAAGCCCGATCCTATCCAACTGCACCCCACTCAACCCCGATCCAACTCCACTACACCTCACCCAACCCCAATCCTACCCCACTACACTCCACCCAACCCCGATCCTATCCCACTGCACCCCACCAAAGTCCGTTCCTATCCCTCTGCACCCCACTCAGCACCGCTCCTACCTCACTGAACCCCCCCCAACCCCAATCCTAATCTGCTGCACCCCACTCAAGCCCGATCCTATCCCACTGCACCCCACCCGATCCCCTATCCTATTCCAGTGCAACCCACACAACTCTTGCAGTTCGAAAAGTCTATTGAAGAAAATTGTCTGAAGGTAAAAAGAAGAAAAAAAAATAGTGGTAGGGATTAAATAAGGGTAGGGTAGGGTATGTTAGGGAAGAGTAGAGAAGGTAGGTTGGGGGAGAATAAGGTGGAGTAGAGTGAGGTAGGATGAGGGTGGGTAAGTTACGGTAGAGTAGTGTAGGGTAGGGGACGGTGGGATAGGGCACGGTAGGGTAGGGTAAGGTAGAATGAGGATGGGATAAGATAGGCTGTGGGTGAGTAGGGTAGGAAAAGGTAGGGTAGAGAAGATTGGGTTGGGTAGAGTAGGGTAGGGTAGAGAAGACTGGGTAGGGTAGGGTAGGGTAGGGTAGGGTAGGGTAGGGTAGGGTAAGGTAGGGTAAAGGAGGGTGGGTGGGTTATGGTAGGGTAGAGTAGAGTAAGGTGGGGTGGAGTAGTGTAGGGTAGGGCAGAGAAGAGAAAGATGTATTTTCTTTGTTAAAGGTAATATCACACCCCACCCAACCCCTCTCATACCCGACTGCACCCCACCCAATACCGCTCATCCCTCACGGTACCTCAACCACCCAACCCCGCTCCTACACCACTGCACCCCACTCACCCCGACCTACCTCACTTCATCCTAGCCAGCCCTGCTCCAATCCCCCTGTACCGTACCCAACACTGCTACAACCCCACAGAGATCCAGCCAACATTATTATAACCCCACTGCACTCGCTCCAACATTGCTCCTACCTACCGCGTATAAAGGGGCAGAGATGAGAATGGTGCTGATTGAGATGCAGTGAGGTTGACTGAATGATCAAACAATCAGTCAAACCCATTATACCCCAATCAACACCACTCAACCCCCTCTACATCCCTACCAACCTCGTTCCTACCCCAGTGTACGACACCAAATACTAGTCTGAGCACTGCACTACATCCAACACTGCTGCTACCCTACTAAACCCCACCAAACACCACCATTACCCCACTGCACCACACCCAACCCAGCTCCTACCCTACTGCACCCCTCTTAGATCCTACCCCACTACAGCTCACCCAACCTCGATGCTACCGCACTGCACCCTACCCAAAACCGATCCTATGCTACTGCACCCCACCCAACCCCGATCCCGCACCACTGCACCCCACTCAACCTCCTTTCTACTCCGATCCTACCTCACTGCACCCCAACCAACCCCACTTCTACCCCACGGAACCCCGCCCAACCCCGATCTTACCCCACTGCACCCCACCCGACTAAGGTCCTACCTCACTGCACCCCATCTAATCCCGATTCTGCCTCTTCACTCCACCCAACACTGCTCCTACATCATTACACCCCATTAAACCTCAATCATAACTGACTTCACCCCACCGAACCCAGATCCTACCTTACTGTACCCCACACAACCCCAATCCTACCCCACAGCACCCTACCCAACCAAGATCCTACCTTACTGTACCCCACACCAACCCCAAACCTACCCCACTACACCCCACCCAACCAAGATCCTACCCCTGCACCCCACCCAACGCTGATCCTATCCTACTGCACCTCACCTAACCCCGATCCTACCCCACTACCCCACCCAACTCCGATCCTACCCCACTGCACGCCACCCAACCGCAATCCTACCTCATTGCACCCCACCCAACTCCGATCCTACCCCACTGCACCCCACCCGACCCAGATCCTACGCCAATGTACCCCACCCAACCCTGATCCTACCCCACTGTACTCCACCCAACCTCGATCTTACCCCACTGCACCCCACCCAACCTTGCTCATATTTAACCCCCCAGTTCGATAGCCTACTGAAAGTAGAAAGAAGAAAATAGAAAAAAAAACACTGGTAGATATTAAATAAGAGTAGGGTAGGGTAGGGTAAGGTAGGGAAGGGTAGGGAAGAGTAGGGTAGGGAAGGGTAGGGTAGGGTGGGATAGGGTAGGATAGGGTAAGGCAGGGTAGAGAAGAGTAAGGTTGGGTAGGGTAGGGTAGGGTAGGGTAGGATGAGGTAGGGCTGGTTAAGATAGAGTAGGGTAGGGTCGTGTGGGGTAGGGAAGGGAAGGGTAGGGTAGGGTAGGGTAGGGTAGGGTATGGCAAGGTAGGATAGGGCAGGGTAGGGCAGGGTAGGGTAGGGCAGGGTAGGGTAGGGTAAGGAAGGGTAGGCTGGGGTAGGGTAGGGAAGGGTAGGATAGGGTAGGATAGGGTAGGGTAGGTTGGGGTAGGGTAGGGTTGAATAAGGTAGGGCAGGGTAGGATAATGAGATAGGGTAGGGTAGGGTAGGGTAAGATAGGGTAAGTATACTAATAGTATCCAAATTTTTGCAATGAATTTATTTTTTTATACCTTTTATTCATATATACAGTAAGTATCAAATATATTAACTATGCCTCATGATATCATTATACTTATTATAGTATCTTGTTATGCTATCTAATATCTATCATTAGATACAGAATCACATAGCACCACACAGCTTGCCTTACATATCATAGTTATCAGAGAAGCATGGAATCTTCCGTGTCTACTCAGCTGTCTTCCCACGCCCTGCAGCCGGTGGGATCAGTTCAGTTCTAGCCAGGAAGTGGGGATAGGAACACGTACTTCTCTAGCACTTAGACTTGCATTGTGTAACCACACTTGCAGATAACTGTATCATATTGGTTAATTGCGAAATCCTTTATTTTGCCATACTAGACTTTACCTAACCCAAATCACTGAATCAATACACAGTGATGATGATGCACTATAAAATAATTACACTAAGTGTTAATGAGGAAGAGGGAGGTACACACCAAGAGACACGGAGTGATTCATCGCTAACGCCAGCTACCAGCAACAGCGTGTGAACGCAGACGAACTTCGCAGAACTTCGTCACTCACGACTAAAATGTGCCAGGTCTGGTCGGTGGTGCCTGGTACATGAATTGTGTAATTCAAAACCAAAAATATGAACACTATTGGTACAATGAAAAATATGGATACTACTGGTTTATAAGGTAGGGTAGGGTAAGATGGGGTGGGGTAGTGTGGGGTAGGGTAGGGTAGGGTAGGGTGGGGTTATGTAGGGTAGGGTTGGGTAGAGTAGAGTGAGGTAGGGTTGTCTCTGGTAGTGTTGGGTAGGATAGGGTAGTGTAAGGGTGGGTAGATTGAGGTAGGGTAGGGTAGCGTAAGAGAGTATAGAGAGGAATAGGGTAGGGTAGGTATAAGATATGTTAGGGTAGGGTATGTTAAGGTAGGGTAGGGTAGGTTAGAGTAGGATAGGGTAGGGTAGGGTAGAGAAGAGTAAGGCAGGGCAGGATGGGGTGGGGTAGGGTGGGGTGGTGTAAGGTAGGGTAGGGTAGAGAAGAGTAAGGTAGGGTAGGGAGGGGTAGGGTAGGGTAGGGTAGTGAGAGTAAGGTATGGTAGGGTAGGGTAGGGTAGGGTAGGGTGAGGTGGGGTGGGGTAGGGTAGGGTAGGGTAAGGAAGAGTAGAATAGGGTAGGGTAAAGAAGAATAGAACAGGGCAGGGTAATGTAGGGTAGGGTAAGGTACAGTAGGGTAGGGTGGGGTGGGGTAAGGTAGGGTACAGTAGGGCAGGGTAGGTTAGGTAGGGGAGGGGAGGAGAGAGAAGAAGAGGATAGGGTAGGAAAGGGTAGGGTGGGGTAAGGTAGGTTAAGGTACAGTAGGGTAGGCCAGGGTGGGATAGGGTAGGTTAAGTTAGAGTAGGCTAGGGAAGGACAGGGTGAGGGAGGGTAGGGTAATGTAAAGAAAAGTAGGGAAGTTAAAGGTTGGGTAGGGTTGGGCTGGGTGTGGTAGGGTTAGGTAGGATGGGGTAGAGTAGGGTAGGGTAGGGTAGGTTAGGGTAAGGTAGAGAAAGGTTGGGTTCTAGTGTTAATCTCTCGTTACAGTTCGGCAATAAAGATGTATAGACGGCAATTTTTGGCCAAGTCAGAGTGGAAAGAGTATTTAAACAATGATACATAAAGACTGATAGACAGATAGACTGATATATAAATAGATAGATAGACTGATTGATAGATAGATAGAGAGAGAGACAGACAGATAGATAGATTGGTAAATATATTGATAGATAAGTATCTAGATGTACAAATGAAAGGCATAAATCAACATAAACATAAAAGTTCCAAATTATAAATACAAATTATGAAATCCACCCAGCCTCCATAATTCGATAAAAATTTTTGTTTCAATAAATCTCTTGAAAATTTCTTAAAACAGCATGATTCAAAAATGTTATTCCTAGCATGGGTTATGGAGTCCCCGGGGAAGCAGTGTTGGGTAGGTTTAAGACACGAGGCAGAGTGGCGTAGGGTAGGGTTAGGTAGGGTAGAGTAGAGGATCGTAGTGTTGGATAAGGTAGGGTAAAGTGGTGTAAGGCAGGGTAAGGCAGGGTAGGGTAGAGGATAGTAGTTTTGGTTAGGGTAGGGTTGCTGACAGTACAGTAGGGTAGGGTAGAGTAGGGTAGGGTAGGGTAGTGTAGGGTAGAGGATATTATCGTTGGATAGGGTAGGGTAGAGGACAGTAGTGTATGGCAGGGTAAGGTAGGGTAGGGTAAGCTAGGGTAGGGTAGGATTGGGTAGGGTAGGGTAGGGTGGAGTAGGGCAGGGTACAGTAGGGTAAAGAAGTGTACAGTAGGGTAGGGCAGGGTAGGATAAAGTAATGTAGAGTAGGGCAAGGTAGAATAAATTAGTGTATGGTAGGGAAGGGGAGGGTAAAGTAGTGTAGGGTAGGATAGGGTAGGATTAAGGAGTGCGAGGTAGGGTAGGGTAGGGTAGGATAAAGTAGTGAATAGTAGGGTAGGGTAGAGTATAGTAGTGGAAGGTTAGGCAAAGGACGGGAGTATAGGGTAGGATAGGGTAAAGTAGTGTAGGGTAAGCTAAGATAAAGAAGTCAGGCAGGTCAGTTAGGGTAGAATCAGACAGGATAGGTTAGGTAGGGAAGGAAAGAGTGAGAGTAGATTAGGTAGGGCAGGGTAGAGTGAGGGTAGATTAGGTAGGGCAGGGTAAAGTGAGGGTAGATTAGGTAGGGCAGGGTAGAGTGAGGGTAGATTAGATAGGGTAGGGTTGGATACGGTAGGAAGTAAAGGAAGATTATTTGGGTATGGTAAGGTAAGGAAAGTTCGTATAGGGTAGCATATTTTTAGAACTGGAGGGATCGGATATAAATTTCACTGAGACTTTCCATACGACAAGGCTATCTATCTACCTATCTGTCTATCTATCTATCTATCTGTCTATCTATCTGAATCTAATCTAACAGGGGAATGATAGTGACATTAAGAGAAATATGACTTAGCTTTTAATAGAGAAGTGATGGCTGACTGGCTTTTTGACTGGCTCTTTCCTGGCTTTCTTCCCGGCTTGCTCTGGATTTCATGCAGTTCCAAACGTTTATCTGTTGACAAAAATCGTCATCATCATCATCATCATCATCATCATTATAATAATAAAAACACTTTCAATCACATCCACATCAATATCACAACTCTTCTTCACATACTCATTTGTCTGTCTGTCTCTCCACGTAACTCCACATCCATATCAACACCACAACGCTCCTTAGCTCCTCATTTGTCTGTCTCTCTATGCAGCTCCACATCCGCATCAACACTACAACTTCCCTGAACGTCCTCACTTGTCTTTCTCTCAACATAACTCCACATAACATCAACACCATGACGCTCCTTCACTTCCACATTTGTCTCTCTCCACTTAACTCTACTTCCACATCAACAAGACTCTCCTTTCCTACCTCATTTATCTGCCTGTCTCTCCACGTAACTCCACATTCACGTCTACACCACAACGCTCCTTTACTTACTCATTTGTCTTCGCATTGCAGTGCACTGTTATATGAAACATAAGGAATGAAAGCTGAGCACAAGATAAATCAGAAGAAATTAGAATATTGTATAGACCAGAATAATAGAGAAAAAGAGGCAATAGAAGTAAAACTGAAAAGTTTTTGGGAGGAAAATGAAAGAGAATATATTAAAGAAATACTGGCGATCAAAAATAAATATAACGGGAAATCTGGTGAGCATAGGAGAAAGTGAAGCAAAACAGATAAAAAAAAATAGTAAAATAAATTTCACAGAAAAAACGAAGAAGAAATCATGGAAGAAATGAGAAACGGAAGTAAAAGAAAAGATGCAGCCGATCAGGAAAGGGGAAATTGTATAGAAGAGCTAAATTTTGAAAACATTAGAAAAATATTTACGTTAAGGACCAGAATGATTGATGTAAAATAAAATTTTAAGAAAAAGCACGAAAATAATTTAATAGGCAACTTATGCCAAAATGAAAATGAAAATCAGATTCATATATTTAATTGTGAAGCATATTAAGTTACAACACGACAATTAAGGGGGAAAGATAATATTAATGAAATATTTACACAGAATAAATTAGAACTAGTAGCAGAAAAAGTAAGAAAACTTTTTAAAAGAAGAGAAACAATCGTACAAATGTGGAATAAATTTAACAAATGAAAAACCAGTATGAGGAACAAAAACAGAATTAAGGAATGAAAAAAAGAGGGGATAGAAAAAAAGAAAAAAATAAATTTACGAAAATAGGAAACACTCAAGAAAGTAGCCATCAGTCAGAAAATGAGTTCCCCTGGATGGCAAAAAAAAAAAAAAAAAAAAAAAAAAAAAAGGAGCCAAAAACGACATTAACGCACTTGGTGGTGGCCAGAATTAGAATTCAAGTAAGATGGAGGAATAGAAGAAGGGAAAGACGAGAGGAAGGAGTAGTTGCAAGGAGAGTGGAAAGGTTACAAGAGGATGAGAAAAAGGCAGAGTACAAGAGAGAATGGAGGAACGATTGGGCAAATATGAATTGGAGCAGATGGGAGACGTGCAAGGTGTGTGTAGGATTTTTACAGAAGAAATATGTGCAGCATGTGATGTGGTGTGTGGAAGGAAGAGAAGACGGAGGGGGGGTGCAAGGAACAGCGTGGTGGACTGAAGAGGTGAGACAGGCTGTGGCATAAAAGAAGAAAGCATACAATGAATGGATGAGAAAAGGGGGCGTGGAAGAAGTTGAGAGGCAGAAGAGAGAGTTATATGTAGAAAGAAAGAGAGAGGTGAAAAGATTAGTAAGAGAGAGTAGGAAGAGAGTGGATGAGGAATTTGGAAGGAATTTGAGTGTAAAGTGGAGGGACTGTCAGAAAATGTTCTGGAAAGAGGTGAAAAGAGTAAGACAGGGTGGAAGTGAAGTTAGCAGGGGAGTGAAAGATAAAAATGGTAGATTACTAGTGGAGAAGGGAGAAAAAGTGAGCAGATGGAGAGAACACTTTAAGGAATTGTTGAACATAGAGGATGGAAGTAATGCGAGTATAAGTGGCTGGGGAATGGCTGGGAGAAGGAGGGAGGTGAGAAGACAGGAAGAAATCAGTAGGATAGAAGTTGTGGAAGCAATGAAGAAAGTTAAATCAGGGAAAGCCCCAGGAATTGATGGAGAGTGTGGTGAAATGCTGAAGCATGGGGGAGAGATAGTAGTAGAATGGATGTGGAAGATGTGCAGATTGGCCTGGGAGGAAGGTAGAGTCCCGGAGGATTGGAAGTCAGGTATAATTATTCCCTTGTACAAAGGAAAAGGGGAAAAAGAAGTGTGTGGTAATCATAGGGGCATTTGTCTTCTTAGTATAATAGGAAAGGTGTATGGTAGGATACTTACTGACAGAGTTAGAGAAAGAACAGAGAAATTAGTTGGAGAAGAACAGGGAGGCTTTAGGAAGGGAAGAGGCTGTGTAGATCAGATATTCATTCTCAGATCTTTAGTGGAAAAGTTTCTAGAGAAGGAAAAGAAGTTGTATGCGGCTTTCATGGATTTGGAGAAAGCATATGACAGGGTGGATAGACAAGGATTGTGGAAAGTGATAAGAATATATAGAGTAGATGGGAAGTTGTTGAATGCTGTGAAGAGTATGTACGATGGTGCGAAGGCTGCAGTGCGTGTGGATGGTGAACTAAGTGAATTTTTCTCCTTGAAAGTTGGGTTGAAGCAGGGATGTGTCATGTCTCCATGGTTGTTCAATCTGTACATGGATGGGGTAATAAAAGAGGTACAAGGTAGGGTAGTGGATGTTGGAGTGGCCCTGGTGAGAGAGGATAGTGTTTGGAAACTCCCTGTACTGTTGTTTGCAGATGATACTGTGTTGTTGAGTGAAGACGAAGGGGAGCTGCAAGGCTTGGTGGATGAGTTTGGGAGAGTGTGTAAGAAACGGAATCTAAAGGTGAATGTAGGGAAGAGTAAAGTGATGGTCTTTGAGAGAGGTGAAGTCAGTGAATGTACAGCGAGGTTGGATGGTGAGGAATTGGAAAATGTGAGTACGTTTAAGTACTTGGGTAGTGTGATGAGTAAGGATGGAGGTTTGGAGGGTGAAGTGCTTGAAAGGGTACAGCAGGGAAGAAAGGTTGCTGGTTCTTTGAAAGCAGTGATAAGAAACAGGGAAGTGAGCATGGAAGTGAAAAAGTTACTACATGACAGTATTGTGATACCAACTCTAACGTACGGAAGTGAAGCTTGGACGTTGTTGGAAGGACACAAGTCAAGATTGAGAGCAGTGGAAATGAGTTATTTAAGAGGAGCCTGTGGAGTCACATGGAGAGGCAGGGTGACGAATGAGGATATAAAGGAGCGTTGTGGTGTGGATGTGGATGTGATAGGAAGTGTTATGAGAAACACACTGATGTGGTTTGGTCATGTGGAGAGGATGGAGGGTGAAAGACTGACGAAGAGAGTGTATGTGAGTAAGGTGGAGGGGGGAAGAGGGAGGGGGAGGCCGAGGATGAGATGAAGGGATGGGGTGGAGAGGTATATGAGAGAGGGGGGTGTGAGTTAGGAGCAGGGCAATGAGATGGCGGGGGACAGGGCGACTTGGAGGCGATTTGCTTGTGGCCACCCCAAACGGGATTGAGGCGTCTGGCAATAGATAGATAGATAGAATAGTTCCACGTCTCTTCCACTCGTTCTCTTTAGTGGTAGGATAATAGAAAACGTAATTTTGGTACAATTAAAATGATACACTCGTATATTATGAATATTGCAAGCGTACGTATGAATGATGAATTAAAGCATATCCTGATTGATGTGTAAGAAAATTAAATGATTAATATAACAAAATAAAGCTTCAGTAGTTGCTGTAAAGTAACGAAACAAGAGACATAAAATTATCGTCTAACAATAATCAGTAAAAAGAAACTTACCAAACAGTATAGCTATTACATTCATTAGTCTATTCCTGCACAATGAAAGTGTATGTGAGTGTGGTGGAGGAGGGGAGAGGGAGGGGAAGACCGAGGATGAGATGGAAGGATGGAACAGAGAGGTGTATGGGGGAGGGGATATGTTGGGGTTTATGGAGAGTGAGAGACTAACCAAAAATTTATCATATTTAATCTGTTAAATCACTGCTGGCCACCATGCTATGCTAAATTCGTTCGAAGTCCAACTTCACATGATCTACTGCGAAAACTGCTTTTGCTGTATCTGAACACTTTTACTTAAGGATGCATGTAAGTGTTAGGCATTTGCCTTGTCAATAATTTGCTAAATGATAAAGCAGCAACGATAGAGTGAGGTAGCTGTGGAAGCAGATATTAACAGTATTTGGTGTAAAGCCTGTGAGGTTTACGCAAAAGTGATGAGTGGTGGATATTGAAAACCAGCCTCCATTCACGGCCAGCAATGGCTTGCTCATGAAAAGCTCTGAGAGAAAAAATTTTCATTATTCAGTTATGTGTGGTGAGTCTGGGGGTTGAGACAGTCCAGCCACTGAAGCTTATCCTGCAGTTTTGGAAGGTGGTAGAGGATGGTGGTTACAGTGTATGACTCATCTGTTATACTGACGAGTTGACTTTCTTAAGAAACACCTGTCTTCTACCATTCTTCCGATACAGGATAAGACGACGGTGCCCAGATGTAAGGTGTCAGAGGAGAAACAGAACAGCCCCTGAGGGGTGGTTGTTTATCTGTAGCAGGCAGACCAAAGTTAGGAACAACAACAAAAACAACATCATAGTTCCTGCATGCTATAGTTGACTGCAAAGTTCAGCTGTTTATAATCATCCACAAGTTTTTAAGATGACTCAGTGTTATCTGGATTCTCATCTTGAAGAGGTAGGCAGCTGCATCACTTGTGATGAAGTGTTTCAGTGATGTTTCAGGAAAAGCTACAGAAAAAAATTGTCACGATGGAGGAGATAAAAGGTAGAATGGGACTGGAGTGAATTGGTTTTGTGATAGGGAGAGGTAGTGGTTTGGGCATGTGGAAGGGATGGGGGAGAATAATTGGGTGCAGAAGGTGAGAAGTGTTAACGTGGTAGGGTTGCAAGAGGTAGACTGAAAAAGACCTGAGACGAGGTTACTGGGTGTGACCTCAGGGATAAGGGACTGAATAGGGAGGCTGCCAGAGATTGAGCAGTATGGAGTCCAGCCATTAGGTGACCAAGGCCGAAGCATGCAAGCATGTTGGAGCCATTAAAAACGATTCGAAACGAAAAACAAAACGATGACAACACCTACACCAGCCCTGGACATCTCATTTACATTGCAGATTGCCACACAGCAATAAAAGTTATTTTTTTCCCACCAAACACGACCATCCAGTGTAGCTATTCAGTCAGGAGATCGCTCCAATATTCAAGAGTCTTTGCTGTGCACGGCCTTGTAAGGCAATGCACACCATTACTGACACGGGGCTGGAGGTAGCTGGGTTGAAGTGACGTTGAACACATAGGACTGGGGTGACACAGAGGTTCAGCTACCGCCAAAGTAGGGGGTCAGTCCTCATGTTAAGACACTCAGGCAATTTTGGAAGGGTTACAAGTGAAAGAATATGATAATAAACATAGTGTCAGTCTGGGGGAGTGTCAGTAAGGCAGCCATCCAGTGTGGGTGACGCTAAGTACTCCTACACACCTCACAGTCCTGGCAACACCCTTCATTGGTGCACTTAGAATACAAGAGAAAAGGGCAAAAAGAATTCCGGGGGAAGGTTTTACTGATGTCATGAGTGACAATGTTTGGCTACTCCACAGGACCAAGAAATGTCAATCAGCAAAATCATACAGGTGATGGGGGAGGAAGAAGCTATTGCACTGAGTGTAAATATAAGAAAACAAAATAAACATCACAGACGGTACTGAAGAGACCAACACAGGGACAACTTAGCAAAATGTCGGAGATGGCGAACTGCTTCAAGGAAGGGTTAATGGATTTGAATCCAAGGTGACGACCATCATCCATTCACTTGATGGAGTGCTGCCTGTTTCTTCCTTCATCTTTACCATTCATTTTCTATGTCTGCCCTCCTCTCTTCGTTTCTCCCATCCTTCCTGTTACTTTTTATTACTGTTCTTTCCTTTCCAGGTGGCTTTATATTAATTGACAAGCTTAATGGTTTCCTTTAAGCCAAGAAACCATTTACAAAGCTGGGTGGTAAGTATATAAGGAACCCAAACGTGTTTGTGTCAACAAGTGGGTTGGCGGAGGGTTAGTGCCCCTCCTCGTAAAACCACTGACTCAAAAACAAAAGGGCAACCCTTACGGGCAAAAGATAGATAGAACGTTACTGCCGGCAGGATGCATGTAGACAATGGTCCATGACGTATTCTTCCTTATTTTAAATTGGTGTTTTATGCACAACCCATATACTGTCAACGACTTAACTATGATAGATAAAAAATAACAAAACGTGTTAATGCCCATTAGGGCAAGGCAGCCAACAGCCATCACCAGGCCAGGGCAGACTTATCGACAATGGTCCCCCTTACCCTGAAAACTGCTGAATATATTAAATTCGAAGTCTAGCTCACTGCTAGACTACTCCCTAACCAGTGTGTCATGGCACATTGCACCTTCCCCCTCCTCACAATAAAAGATCAATAATAACTACAAGTTAATTATAGTATATATATATATATATATATATATATATATATATATATATATTTATAGTATATATATATATATATATATATATATATATATATATATATATATTTAAGGAGAAGTACTATTTGATATGTATTTGTTTCCATGTATTTGTGATTGACTGATAGGTCTACAGGAAGTTAAAACAAAAAGGAGACGGCGGGCCAGAGGTTCTTTTATATCCTTCGGCCCCTTCAGTATGACAAAAATACAGTAATTCACAGTTCCGCACTGTAAATACTATACATAACCTTGTTTTAATGTGTTTAGATATAACTATTCCTACTTCTTTTTATATATTTTCCTTAGAAGCAAGTGTGTCATAACAGACTGAACTATGCTATGCTATATTTTCCTCCCTCTTAACATTACCTTAGAGGTAGTGGCTCCCATCCCTCGGGCCCAGGCCCGAGGGATCATCCTCAGCTCCCCCCCCCCCACCCCCGTTCTCGACCCTGTAAAAAGGTAATGTGGATTTTGCCACGTCTAGGTCCGTCGCTCATTTGTTTTTAAACATTTGCCGACGATATCCACGAAACGACATCGCTGAGTTGTCGTTTCGTGGATATCGTCTACTATTGTGGAAAAACAAATGAGCGATGGACATACAGTAGACGTGGAAGAGACGGACGTTCTTGCACACCAGCGTGGAAAATTTCCACGCTACTTATTTATGTTATTTTTGTGCTATAAAGGAGATTTTGACATTGTTAGGAGACAATAGCATGCATTGTTATTTATATCTATCATAGCTGAGTGACTGAAAATGTATCATTTGTGCATAATACACTCATAACAAGGAACATTACGTCATTGATGACTGTCTACCTGCTCTTGGCCGGCAGTACCGTTGCTACTATTATATTTACCAAATTATTCACAAGGCAAGTGCCAAACACTTCCAGTCATACTGTTCAGGAACAGCAGAAGCAACCCAACCCTAGCAGCGAATCGTGAGTAGTTGAACTGCAAACGAATTTGGCACAGTATGATGGCCAGCATGACTTTAAGGATTAGGCATGATAAACTGATGAAATCTATTTGTGGTTTGTTACCTGTATATATTTTTGTATCCTATAGGGATAGACTAATAAATAAAATAGTTACACGGTTAATTTCTTTATATTATTTGTTGGGTGTGGATAAATTAATTTGTCTCTTGTTTCGTTACTTTTCGGCATTTACGGTACTGAACATTTATTTTCGTACATTAACCATTTATCTTTTGTGCACATCAATCAGCATATGTTTTAATTCATTGTTCGTACCTACTTTTGCAATAATCATAACTAGTAAACATCATTTAGCTTTCCCAACATCACGTTTTCTATCATCCTGGCCACTAAACGAGAACGTGTGGAAAATGACGTCAGAACCAGCGTGGATTTATGGCAACGCTGCAACAACCCTGTCAGTCTGTCTGTCTCTCCATGTAGCTCCACATTCCACTCATGTAACTTACAGTACTTTCACATTAATAAAGGCGATGTGGTTCAGCTGAAAGAATTGGTGGCTATTAAAAGGCTGCTGAATAATATACTCGCTTACCTTTGTTTATCTCGTCCAGATGAGGAAGCTGTTTAAGCTCTATAAACACTGACGAAACGTACACAGCTCCAGCATCCTTCCGCTCTAACAGTTGGAGGGTGACTGACGGGATTCGAAGCTTCTGTGGTTCATCGGGTTCCTGTTCGAGACAAATGACTTTTTTTTTTTTTTTTTTTATCATGCTGAGTAATATTTATCTTTAATACTATTCCTATCTACATCTGTCTATAGCCAGACGCATTAATCCCTTGAAGGGTGTCCACAAACAAACCGCCTACATGCCACCCTGTTCCCTGCCATTTCGTCCCCAATTTACACCCCCTTCTCATATACCGCTCCATTCCATCCTTCCACCTCACCCTCGTTCTCCCTCTCCCTCTACCCCCAATCTCACTCACATACACTCTCCTAGTTAGTCTCTCACTCTCCAGCCCCCCAACTTACACCTCTCTACTCCATCCCTACATCTCCTCCTCGGTCTTCCCTCCCTCTTCCCCTTCATCTTACTCATACACTCTCCTAGTTAGTCTCTCACTCTATCCCTCCAACTTAAACCCCCTTCTGCCATATACCTCTCTACTCCATTCTTCCATCTCCTCCTCTGTCTTCCCCCCCTCCCTCTCCCCCCCTACTTCACTCATACTCTCCTACTTAGTTTCTCACACTCCACCCCCCCAACTTACATCCCCCTCCCTCTGTCTGTGCCAGTCTCTTTGCATGTCTGTCTGTGTTTGTCTGTCTGCCCATCTGTCTTTGTTTCTTTTTCCTTTCTATCTGCCTGTATGTCAATCTGTCTCTTTTTGTGTCTGTCTGTCTGTCGGCCTCCCAGTATTTGTAACTCTCTGTCTGTCTGTCTGTCTTTCTGTGTTATTCTGTCTGTCTGTCTTTCTATTTTCCCCTCTGTCTGTCTGTGTATATCTGTGTCTGCGTGTGTCTGTCTCCAGTCTTTCTCTGTGTCTACTTATCATCCCTTTTGTCTGTCTGTGTATATGTTTGTGTCTGTGTCTGTCTGTTTGTCTGTGTGCCTCCCTGTTTGTTAGTTCCTCTGTGTGGGTATCTGTTTCTCTGTCAGTTTGTTAATCTGAGCACGTCTGTCGCTGTCTGTTTTACCGTGTGTGTGTCTGTCTGTCTGCCTTTGTTTATCTTTGTGTCGTACGGTACTTTTGTCTGTCATCGTGTGTGTGTGTGTGTGTGACTGTCCTCCTGTCTGGTTGTGTTTGCATCTTTAATTCTGTTTTTCTTTCTATCTCTTTTTTTCTATTTGTCAGTCTTTGTCTTCGTGTCTTAATTTCTGTCTGTATGTCTGTATCTCTCACTCGTTGTCTGTCTCTCTGTGTGTATTATCTCAGTCGTTGTGTCTCTGTCTGTTTCAGTGTGTGTGTGTGTGTGTGTGTGTGTGTGTGTGTGTGTGTGTGTGTGTGTGTGACATGAGTATTGGGTAAGATGTTTATGTGAAAATTTAAGATGTGTGGGTGGATGTGCTTTTAAATGAATATGTACGTTATCTAGTGAATTACAACACTGTATGTATGTATGTATGTATACGTATGCACTGTAGAGGCGACCGTGCACAGTATGACGCTTAGCTGTAGTTATGCAATACACGTTCAGCATGTGATATACGGGTCGTGAAGCGCGGCGACTCTGCCCTACACTGGAGAGGCTATTTTCCCCTATCCAACGGTGCACGTAAGGATAGAGGTTTGGAAAATAAAAGATAAAAGATACAGTACGATCGTCAATGCCCGTCCTCAGTTGGATTGAGCAGAGGCCACGGGGATTGGTAAACAGATGCACGACCCACACAAGCGACGGAGACTAACCGACGTAAACAGACAAGCAGTGTGATGAACTGAGAGCAAACCCTGCACTACGTATTCTTCTTCTAGACTGAGTAGGCCCTGGAAAGGATTTAACGGTATGCAAATAGTACATATCCCAGATTGTATTATCTCTATCTATTTATCTGTCTGTCTGTCTGTCTATCCATAGTCAGACGCCCAAATCCTGTAAGAGGTGGACACAAATAAATCGCCTCCATGTCGTCCTGTCCCCTGCCATTTCGATGATCCCCCCAACTTACACCCCCCCCATCTCATATACCTCTCCATTCCATCCCTCCATCTCATCCTCGTTCTCTCCCTCCCTCTCCCTCCTTCACCTCACTCATATACACTCTCCTCGTTAGTCTCTCACTCTCCATCCTCTCCACATGGCCAAACCACTTCAATGTACTTCTCCTAACGCTTTCTATCACATTATCTGCTTGAGAAAAATCCAGTAGCTTCTTACATAATATAGCGAAAGGATACAGTATATAATCGTCATTCTAACTTGGCCTCTTTTGTCGACACCTTAGTGGAAAAAAAACAGCTTCACTTCCTGATCTCTCTCTCTCCCTCCCTCTCTCTCTCTCTCTCTCTCTCTCTCCACGCTGATAGAAACTTTCATGATGCATTATATCGCTTGCTTGTGAGGTTCCATAGCCAGTACCGTTATCATGTAACTATGCAGGAACCAATACATCAGTCTCCTTGGGACAGAACGACCGATTCATTCAGGATATCATCGCCTCTCTCCTGAGCGATACTTTGTGAACCAAGTGTACATGAACATAACTACTTCGCTACTACCACGTCTTTTTCTTATATCCTAATTTACCTTCAGTGACATAGAAAGACAGACTGACAAATGAGGAAGTGAAGGAGCATAGTAGTATGGATATGGATGTGTAAGTGGATGTGTATTTGTATGTATGTATGTATGTATGTATAAGTGTACGAATGTGTATGTTTTCATGTGTGCGAGATGTGGACCCGTAGCTTTACCGTCAGGATTTCAGGTCGATCTTAAAGACCCCTTATTACTACTGAATGCTTTGCTGGGAGATTAGCTGTTACGAGCACGGAGTGTAGTTGAATTTTTACTCTCATAGAGTCTTTCAGGCCACAAGTAGAGGGTTTCATTTGTGTACGTTGCCCAGTGTCACGACTGCACTGTTTACACATAGAACTGTCTCTCCAGCAGAATATTGCAAGAAGTCAGCTGGCCTCTGCATGACTCATGTCGTCCAGCTTTGTCCGACCCAAGCTGCATCGATAACAAACATCCGCTCGCTTGCATTCCTCCCCCTTCCCCCCGGACAAATCAGATGTCTCCCGACATTTTCACTGATACAAAAATGAGAGGACACTTTAAATAGTCAAACAACACCGATATCATAAGTGAATTATAAGAAAGGTATATGACAATAGATCTCACTATAATAACAGTATACTATTTAACAGGGAGTATAAATAAATTAATGTACATACATAAGAGGATGATACAATATTGATATATGTTACAGTGATGGGAGGGAAGGGGTGGAGTAATATATGAGGGAGGGGGGTAATATGTGAGTTGGAGAAAACGCAGGCTGATAACAGAGCACAGGATGACATGAAGACAAGTTGTTTTTGACTACCACATACGAGATTAAGGAGTCAGGATGTATACTCTAAACGTCAAAGACAAGGAAGGGAAAGCAGGAAGGGGGAGTGATTGATGGGGGCAGGGTAGGGGATGAGTGCATGGACCGTCTAACACCCATCTTCCTCTTCCTTCTCCATTCTTCCTTTCTCTTTAATCTCTTCATTCTCTCATCATTTTTCTTCGTTCACATCTTCCCCTACCAACAACTTGCCTCTTTCCTCCCTGCTCCTTCACTCCTCCCTTTTCCAGCTTCCCTTCTCTCCCTACAACCACCTCCTTCCTTAGCATTTCCTCCCTCTTTCCGTCATCCCTCCTTCCTCTGTCTGTCTGTCTGTCTGTCTCATATTCATTGCAGAATCACTTAAACGCATTAAGATCTTATCATTTCCATTATTATTTTTATCAAATGTGAGCCGTAATGAAAAATGAAACATAGGATGGAAAATACACATTCTTCATCTTAATCAACGTTCGCATATGGAAAATAATCGTTCGTCTCCGCTGCACGCATTCCTCTTTAACTTTCTTTTGCACGCAGTTGCCCTGGGGTGATTTTTATCTATCATTTCTCACGGCACTGAGAGCGTATCTTTTCCTCTGCGAATAATGAAACAAGACGAAGCAGGTGTAGTCATATGTCAGACATCTCCCTCCTCTTCCCCCTATAAGGAGGAAGAAGAAGATTAAGATGGAGAGGAAGCAGATGAAGAGCAATAGGAAGAGGAAGAGGAGGAAGAGTTAAATGAAGAAGAGGAAGAAGTGAGACACGAACAATAACAATGAGTAAAGATGCGAAAAAAGTAAAAGTAAAATAAAATAAAAAAGGAGGAGGAGGAGGAGGAGGAGGAGGAGGAAGAGGAGGAAGAGGAGGAGGAGGAGTAAGAGATCATTGAGAAGCAGGAGAAAGAAGAGGAATAACTGAAGAATGGATGATGGGCAGCTGCATGGAAGGTTAGACTACAACGCATGTGGCTGGCCAGTGTATCTGGGATGAGCACTGGTTCAGATATCGTACTAAATATAGTCACACTAATCTATATTTTGGCAAAGTTATTAAATACCAACGAGAATTACTCTGACTATAAATAAGTGTACGAGAAAAATGCACACGGGTGAAGATTACAAGCATACACGTGGCATAATGAGGTATATGAGAAGTATCCTTCACATCACATTGCTCTATCAACCTAGCTACACACTAACTACATAATTCCATATAATATACAGCGAACAATACCTACATCAAGTCATTATTACCTTCAGAAAAACACATGTATGACCCAGGCATGTAGGTATAGGTAGTTAAGTGTTAACAACCAAAATTGAAACTCTCACTAAATGTACAACTGTAATAATACCTTCCCTACTCCATATAACATCAAACTAATTGGCATACTTAGAAAACAATGAGTTTAACACGGCAAGGAAGTTACAGTAAGTGGTAATTAAAAAAAATAAAGCATGCGGTCACTAACTGGACTACTATCAAAATGGCTGGAGACGTAGGTGTGGCGGGCTGTCCATCTCTCCTCTTTTACGAACTTTTCCTGGCCCCATGTCTCCTCCACACCAAGAGACCCACACCTCCACCAGGCCAACAACGTCCACAGTCACTCGTGTTCTTGAAGACCCTACAAACGCACATGCAAACACCTAAATCACGTACAAAAATAAAAGAAAACTTTCTCCTGCGGTGGAGGGCTGGTGGATGAGAGCACGGTGGGTGGCAGGTGATGGACAAGGCAGATGTGACAACCATCCTGTGTCAAGAAGTCAGCTTAGTCCCTAAGCATCAAACGCAAACACAAAGTGTACTAACAAGTTTATTAGCATATATGGCTTAATTACACGTGGATCTAAGAGTTTCCCATGCTTAGTCGACTAATCTTAGAAAATAAAATATAGATAATAATACCTCTCGATATCCAAGTTCATCTGCAGTACTGGTTCACTTGATGCTCCAGATATGCCAAGGGCAACAGCTCATCCGAAGTTACCAATCCGATTTAAAAATATGAGTAGTTACAACCCATAAGCACTCTTCACGACCCAGTTCTGTATAGATTTTAGCTATATGTAATTATAACACGCTGAGTTTGTTGAGATTCCATTGGGTATTGCTACAGTGTATTATTTAATTACACTAGGCAACCGCACTAGTTCACACGCTCAGCCTGTCGAAAAATGGGGGTGGGGGAGAAGGAGGAGGTGGTGGTGGGTGAAGGGGGAAGAGGAGGCAGATGTCTGAGATCTGACTACACCTGCCTCGTCTTGTTTTATTATTCACAGAGGAAAAGATACGCGCTCAGTGCTGTGAGAAGTGAAAGATAAAAATCATCCCACGGCAGTTTCCTGGAAAAGAAAGTTAGAAAGGAATGCGTGCAACGGAGATGAACGATTATTTTCCATATGCGAACGATGATTAAGATGAAGAATGCGTATTATCCATTCTTTGATTTATTTTTCATTACGGTTCACACTTGATAAAAATAAGTGGAAATGAAGAGATGTCAATGCATTTAAGTGATACAGCAATTAATACTAGAGAGAGAGAGAGAGAGAGAGAGAAGGGGGGGGGTCCAGTGAAAGTTGGGGTTGTAGAGGGAGAGAGGGGAAGTTGGAAAAGGGAAGAGTGAGGAAGGAGGGAGGAGAGCGGCAAGTTGGTGGCAAGCGAAGAAGAGGAGAAGGAAACGTGATGAAAAGATGGAAAGATGAAAGAGAAGGGAGGAATGGAGCGGGAAGAGGAGAAAAGGTGGTTGACGGCCCCTGCATTCACCCTCTGCCTTGCTCCCGCCAGGAGATTTTTCCTCGTATACCCGACCATCCCGTCATGTTGACAACGTTGGATCGAATGCCTCGAGAAAAGACTCGGCGCCGTTACATCTTCCTCGTTCCCCCAAGCACAATAATGCATTATGCTAAGTTAGCGTTAGGTTTGGACTAAGTTGGTTAGGTATTGCTTGGTTCAGTGACACAGCTTGGCTTTTCTGATGATTTTATGGTTTGATTAGCCGAATTGTCTCATCCATTCTCTAGCTAAGGCGCGACGGTGCTGAGCCACTTCTCGCTGTACTCGCTCCGACACTGCCAATGTGACTGAATGATTAAGTGTATCCGAAGAAAAAATTACGGCCCCCGCCAACCACTCGCTCTTAATGCCTCCCCATCCTTGTCCTTGATATTTGGAATATATAGCATGACTCCTTAATCACGTATGAGGTAGCCAAAAACAAACTGTCTTCATGTCATCCGGTGCTTTGCCATCAGCCTGCGTTTTCCCCAACTCACCTATCATCCCCGCTCGTATATTACTTCATCCCATCCCTCCATATCATTCTTGGTCTCCTCCATCTCCTCCCCCTCTCCTCTCCACCTCTCTCTTCCCCATCCTTCCATCTCATACAGGTCTAAGATTATACCTCCATCTCATCTTCGGAATCCCCCTCCCCCCTCCTCCTCTCCCCGCCACCGCATCTCTCCATCCGATCTTCTGTCTCCTTCTCTCCCTCCCTCACTCCAACTCACTCACATACACTCTTCTAGTCAGTCTCTCATTCTCCATCCTCTGCACATGACCAAACCATCTCAGATTAATTTTCTCCTAACGCCTTTAATCACATGCACAGTATCACCATTGCAACCAACACCCCCTCCACCACCGTACACTGTGGTCACTTCACTGTATTCACAATAAACGCTATATCTTGTTCTTTCTTCATTACAGACATATGCACAATACACTATACACCGCACACCATGTCACCACCTAGCTGTTCAATGAAGAATAAGAGAAATTTTGGACAATTTAAGCGTCGTGTTCGCCAGATAACACACAAAACAGCCAAACACTCCTCACCATAAATTTTTACCATCCTTGATTCAACACCCTTCAGAGACTTGTGTGTTACAGTTCTTTTATATTCGTCCCACCGAGTGTATTCAGCAAAACTATTAGGTCTATTATGCAAAAATGGTTACTGTAGTAATTATGATTGATTAGTTAGGCAATGTATAAAAAAATACTTAAATATTTCACGTAGTTCAGTGTACAGTGTTACAAATGTCTAAAAATATCAAAGCTTGTTCCCTCACAACTTTAACTGAGTCATGAAAATTTAAGTAAAACTATCTACGCGACAAAAAGTTTATCTCAACAATAATATTATAGCTGTTTTTGTATTTTTGATGATGTTTGATTTCCCAGTAAAGTTTGAGGTTTGGTCTGCCTGAGCCACGATATTCTGAGAGTCAGGAGCGTTGACACGATGCCTTGCGGGCCCACCCCGGGAACGAATCATGCTGTGTGAATCTCAGACACGTGAACTGAAGCGGCTTCGAGCAGGACTGATTTCAAAGGATTTCTTTTTTTCTCAGAATCTTCGTCTGCTAGGTTTTCAGAAGTTGGCGTTCAAGGTAAGAATGGCGTTAATACGATATTTTATGGTGTGTGTGTTTTTTTTTTTTTCATTTTCATGCAACAGCACTTACAGTTCCGCATATAGTGTGCACAAATTTTCACGATCTGAAGTCAAATAGTAACAGAATATACAAAAAATGCAGCTAACATTTCCATAAAGCAACGCTTCTCCATCCTGCCCGTGACCCTGCACTGACTCCCAAGAAAAGATTCGAATACTTCATGTCAGAGTGCATCGTTTCATCCCAAAAGCCTTTGACAGAAGGGACGTCGGGGGTGGGATGTGGGGCAGTACTGGAACAGGCTAGTGACTATGAGAGGCGTGTGTGCTAATATTTTGCTTTTTTTCATCGATTTCAACACCGGGGAGGTTCGCTAGACTAGCGTGCTGTTCATATAAGGTAAGTGAAACTGTTTTGATACATCAGAATTGATTTAATTTGTACGTAATGAATTTAATTGAACTCAGGATGGTGCAATAGCCTAAGATGCCTTCATCTCAGCATCACCAGTTTAGTTACACACGATGCATTTTACTGGTGTCATTTTTGGTCAGGATGGGAACATGTAGTCTATCTATCTATCTATAGCCCGACGCCCTAATCCCGCAAAGGGTGGCCGCAGACAAAACGCCTCCAAGTCACTCTGTCACCCACCATTTGACTCCCCTCCCCCCAACTCACCCCCCCCTCCCTCATATACCTCTCAACTCCATCCCTCCACCTCATCCTCGGTCTACCCCTCCCTCTCCCTCCCTCCACCTCACCTACATACACCCTCTTAGTCAGTCTTTCATTCTCCATTCTCTCCACATGTCCAAACCACCTCAGTGTATTTCTCCTAATCTTTTCAACCACATCCACATCTACCCCACAACGTTCCTTCACTTCTTCATTCGTCAACCTGTCCCTCCATGTCACTCCACATGCTCCTCTCAAGTAACTCATTTCCACTGCTCTCACTCTTGACTTGTAGTACTTTTTAAATTTATTTTGATAAACTTTTTGCTGCTGGCTGTCACAGATGCATGCACATAGTACCAATATAAGGGAAAGGTGGAAGTGTGGGAGTCATTCTTGTCTGCCTATACTGCAGAGATGCTCGGATAGAGACGGGGGAAAGTAGAGGTGGAAGGGGGGGGGGGAAGGAGGTGGCATCAAGCGGGAGTCTTTCAACATAGGATCATACTCTAACTGGCTTTGGATATTTCGTGACATCTATTCCATAACGATTTATTGTGCATGTTACACCCCAGTTCCATGTTATATTGTATGGCAGAGTATTGTATGATATGTTATATGGATACTGAAATATGACACTGAATAAGAGAATGTATGTGAGTGAGGTGGAGGGAGAGATGAGAACAAGACCATGGGTGATGTGGAGGGACAGGGTGGAAGGCATATGAATGAAGATGGTGTGAGTTGGAGGAAGGGTTGCCTGATGGTGTAGGTAAGAAAAGGGTAATTATGAAGGCAATTCCTTTGTAGCAATTCCTTCTGGGATTAAGGCGTCTGGTGAGAGAGAGAGAGAGAGAGAGAGAGAGAGAGAGAGAGAGAGAGAGAGAGAGAGAGAGAGGTGGATAGGCATAGAGAGATAATGTACCATCAAGATTAAACAAATATCAAAACTAGAGGGACACTCAGTGGAGCGCATCTCTCCGACAAGGGCTACGTAATTTCCACACCACTCTTCATAATGGGTTAGGTTCTCTCATCACTGATTAGGACTTCACACACACACACAAAAAAAAAATGTTTTCCGGATCCAGGATCTGTAATACTATCTGGATCGGTCCCAAAACTTTATCGATTGTTCCCTGGGACATGGGCTATCTACCCACCAACTTTGGTCCAAGTCTCTCTTTAAGTTTTTGAGTATTCCTGCTAACACACATACTTCCTATGATCTCCGGTTTTTGAAAAGCAGTGTGTCCAGGCATCTCGAAATGCGGATCTTGAATTTGGCTCTCTTGTATTGCTTTTGTTTTGTTTTTTCTTGGAAGGAACTGTTTTGCTGGCTCAGCCTTTGGTTCCTTCTTCCTCGCATAAAAAAAAAAATATTCTGTTTGTCGGAGAGAATAAAGCGCAAAATGATAGTTATTGCACTAGAAGCAACTGATGTAACTAGTAATCTCGGTCAGAAAACTCTCCCCAGACCCCACCATCACGGAAGCTTTGTGAGAGGCCAGAAAGCCTGTTTATTTAAGGTTTGTCGACGAAATCTGGCGTGCATTTCCCGTAGATTTTTTACTGATGTCCGAAA
This sequence comes from Coenobita brevimanus, assembly GCF_032717465.1. Taxonomy (NCBI): domain Eukaryota; kingdom Metazoa; phylum Arthropoda; class Malacostraca; order Decapoda; family Coenobitidae; genus Coenobita; species Coenobita brevimanus. Next base: position 13,623,094 of record NC_137033.1, read on the forward strand.
CGGCCAACAACAGTCCAAATACCAAGGGCTCCCAGGCCTTATATACCCTCGGAATCTCCTTACTTAACTGAGAGTTGTCACGGAAACTGCTATAATTTAGCTTAATGCGTCAACTTTAGAGTTTATATTACACCCATGTGTGCATAGGGATTAAAATGCTATTTTTCAAAAAAATAGATCCATAGATGATCACCCCTCTTTACCGAGAATAAAGCGTTCATAAATTATTTTGTCGGCAACTCAAGCCGGAAAAGCCACCAAAATCATGTGGATTCTGATTGTTGGGTGGCGCTGTGAATATTTTAACGGCCATTTTCTTGTATACAAGAACTGTAACTTGAACTGTTTTATTAAACACACCTGCACATTAGTGTGACTAATGTGGTCTGGCAACAGCAAGACGGAAAACAATGTAGATGATGAGAAAAATGGAAAAAACAGAATTTTCGTTTTTTGTTGGAGAAATGAGGGGGTGTTATTATAAATTGGAAGATGTACAGTTTCCGGTCTGGCTTACCAGTTGATGGTCTGACTTTTGCTTGATTTTCCCGCCACTTGTTCTCACATCGGTTAGTCGTAGGCTCGTTTAATGTTGCCACCTGCAAGAGGTAAGTCATATTGCTTTTACTAACATGCCTTTCATTACTTACTAAGATTATGGAGGAAGCTGTGGCTGGAAGGAAGGTGTAAGTGGTGTATAGCGGTGGGACAGACATATATATAGACAGCCAGACAGACAAACACTGATCCCAGAGAGAGGTGACAGTGTTGGGATGCTTAAGGGTGTTTGGTCTTTGTCATCGTTTTCACTCTTTTCGTGACTGGTCGAGGCTTAGGACTTGCTTTTGTCTCACACCATAATTTCATTTCTTACGTAATTTCTTTTTTTGCATTCTCTTGACTGGGACATTTGAAATATCAGTACTACTTGTTCTCCGGTTATCTTTAGTTTGTCATAATTATTAAATATCACATCTTTTTTTTACTGTCCACTAAGTGATTACTTCCAATGTTTCTCTGCTTCTCGTTAGCTGTGCCTTTCTCGTTCTGACACTTATTATTTTACTGCATTTAACCTTTGACTGTCGATTACCTTTCGACTAAAGGTAATTGTCTGATGGTAGCATAAACAGAATTCCTAGTTGTAGATATGGTAAAAAAATGCCAACGATAACCAATGGAAGAGTATTTTCTCGAGATTATTTTATTTTGAAGTTAAGAATTAGGATTTTCTTGGCATAATCATCAAATTATTCTTTTTCTTTCGTAGTTTTGGTTTCCATAATCCATTCGGAAAGATGTCCTGTTGATAATTATCATGCTACATCCAAAGTTTATTTATTATTTTTCTTTTTTTTAGCTTAGAAACCTCTCATATCGAAGAGTTTAACCCATTCACGCCGATGAGCTAGTGTTAGCTTTATTCTTGCTTCTGATTTTTTTTTTTTTATATATATTAAAGAAGACTTGTTATGTTGAATGGGTCAGTAATGGCTACGGCCAACTCCTGTAGGTCTAAAAATCACTCCTAAGTTACGCAGAACAACCTGTAAGTGGGAAAAATATGGGTGGGGTGCAGTGGCGTTGCGTCAGGGTTGTATTGTGTGCACAGGGTTAGCATCGGGATTGGGTGGGGTGCAGTGGAGTAAGACTGAGGTTACGTGGGTAGGGTCGGGGTTGGGTGAGGTGCAGTAGGGTAGGATCGGGGTGGGGTGCAATGGGGTAAGATCAGGGTGGGACACAGTGGGATAGGATTGGGGTTGGGTGTACTGGAGTAGAAGCAAGGTTGGATGGGTTGCAGTGGGGTAGGATCGGGGTTGGGTGGGGTGTAGTGGGGTAGGATCGGTGCTGGGTGTGGCGCATTGAAGTAGGAGGGGGTTGGGTGGGGTGCAGTAGGGTAGGATCGGTGCTGGGTGTGGCGCATTGAAGTAGGAGGGGGTTGGGTGGGGTGCAGTGGGGTAGGATCGGTGCTGGGTGTGGCGCATTGAAGTAGGAGAGGGTTGGGTGGGGTGCAGTGGGGTAGGATCGGTGCTGGGTGTGGCGCATTGAAGTAGGAGGGGGTTGGGTGGGGTGCAGTGGGGTAGGATCGGGGTTGGGTGTGGTGCAGTGGGGTAGGATCGGGGTTGGGTGGGGTGCAGTGGGGTAGAATCGGGGTTGAGTGGGGTGCAGTAGGGTAGGATAGGTGCTGGGTGTGGCGCATTGAAGTAGGATGGGATTGGGCAGGGTGCAGTGGGGTAGGATCGGTGCTGGGTGTGGTGCAGTGGGGTACGATCAGGGTTGGGTGCGGTGCAGTTGGGTAGGATCGGCGTTGTGTGTGGTGCAGTGGGGTAGGATCGGGGTTGGGTGGGCTGCAGTGGGGTAGGATCGGCGTTGGGTGGGGTGCAGTGGGGTAGGATCGGGGTTGGGTGGGGTGCAGTAAGGTAGAACCTTTGCTGGGTGTGGTGCAGTGAAGTAGGAGGGGGTTGGGCAGGGTGCAGTGGGGTAGGATCGGTGCTGGGTGTGGTAAAGTGGGGTAGGATCGGGGTTGGGTGGGGTGCAGTTGGGTAGGATCGGCGTTGAGTGGGGTGCGGTGGGGATAGGATCGGGGTTGGGTGGGGTTCAGTAGGGTAGGATCGGTGCTGGGTGTGGTGCAGTGAAGTAGGAGGGGGTTGGGCAGGGTACAGTGGGGTAGGATAAGGTTGGATGGGGTGTAATGGGGTAGGAGGGGGTTGGGTGAGGTGTAGGAGGTTGGGGTAGGGTTGGGTGGACTGCAATGGGATAGGATCGGGACTGGATGGGGTGCAGTGGGGTAGGCAGTGGTTGCGTGGGGTGTAGGGGGTTGGAGTGCGGTTCGGTTGGGAAGAATCGGGATGTGGGGGGTGCAGTGGGGTAGGAAGTGGTTGGGTGAGGTGTAGGGGGTTGGAGTAGGGTTCGGTGGGGAAGAATCGGGATGGGGGAGGGTGCAATGAGGTAGGGTCGGGGTTTGGTAGGATATAATGTGGTAGGAGCGGAGTTGGGTGGGGTGCAGTGGAATAGAAGGGAGTTGGGTGAAGTGTGGAGGGTTGGAATGGGGTTGGGTGGGGTGTGATTTTAGCTTCAACAAAGAAAACTAGAGGGACACTCAGTGGACATCATCCCTTCTACAGGGGCAACGTAGTTTCCAAACCACTTTCCATAATGGTTTAGGTTTTCTCGTGACTGATCAGGGTTTCGCAAAAAGTGTTTTCCAGATCCAGAATTTGTAATACGATCCAGATCGGTCCCAAAAGTTAATCGATTGTTCCCTGGAACACTGGCGACTGACCCACCAAAAAATGGTCCAAACCTTCTAATTTTTGAGTAATCCTTCTAACAGACAAGCAAACAAACAAACAAACAAACAGGGGTGAAGACATACTCTCCTTGTCGAAGAGAATTATATAAGTAATTATACCAGTAATGTGAAATATGCAAGATAAATCGGTTAGGAAAAAGCGTTACGAAGCCTCCCATGGCACCTATATTACGGTGACGCATTTTACTGTTTATACTTTCTGCCTCCACACGATTTTATTCAGGTGAGGTGAGACTTGTGAAGTGGTAAATGCAGCCAGTATCTGAACCCTCCTGTGCGAAAGTGATATTCTCTCTCTCTCTCTCTCTCTCTCTCACACACACACACACACACACACACACACACACACACACACACACACACACACACACACACACACACACACACACATACATACACACACACGCACACATTTGTAGCCAAGGAAAGGATGAGCTATTTTTTATTTATATGCTGTATTTGCCATCTATTCCAAACCTCAAAACTCTTGGGAACACTGGAGCTGAAGAGCAAGCAGTACTGCGTGTAATTAGGGAAACTGAGATACACTGACTCACATATGGTACAAAATTTCACTTTACTCTGCAGCATTATTATCGAAACAGTAAGTACAAGGACGAGAGGATTGATGCAAAATCAAATGAAGAATAAAAATCAATTATTATCACTGCACACCAAGATTTTCGGAAGATAAATACTTAGTCATGAGTACGTGGGAAAAATGACAGGATGCACAATGAAATGGGAATAAATAAAAGCACAGTAAAGCAATGAGTTTGGAGGAGAAATTATTTTTCATGGTTGTGTTACACAAAAATCCGTTTGCCACGGAATGAAGAATGCAGGGTGGTCATGGCTTTGACCAGAATGGGCATGATAACAGTGGCATCCCCAAAGTCTGGGTGGAAGTCTGGATGTATGGGGGTTAGGAAAAGCTTCCTGAAGGCAAATGACAACAGGGTGGTAAGACGAAGTATAGTGAGAAATATCAGCCGGGAGGCTGACTTCGTGTGTTCCACGAAAACATTTTGTAGTGTCTGGGTTTGAGGACCATTATCACAAAGAAAGAGACGGGGAAATTTCGGGGTGGGTGGATTGGGAAATGTGTCGGTGGCTAAGTGAGAGAGGGGAAGTGAGGAGAGGTTCCATATGTGAGTTCGTCGCAAGAAAGGCAGGTGTGGACAGGGTGAAGGGAGGAGATATAGGAGTGAAAGGAGAGGGAGAGGAAACAAAAACGGAGGGGCGGACGGTGAGGTAGGGATACACGTGCAAAGTCAAGGTAGGGTTTTGGGGAGGAGGCAGGAAGGAGAGGAGCAGGGAAAGGGACAGAGGGTGAGAAGTGACAGGTTTGTTGCAGGCAGTGGAGGTAAAGACTGAGATATGAGATGAGATAATTCATAAAAAAAATAGGACTATTGTTGCAGGAGTTGTAGTTAGCGGTCCAATGGCTCTAGTAGGGGTGACGGAGGTAGGGAGGGCAGGGGAGAGTAGAAAGGTATGGTGGCGGAAGGGTAAGGAGGAGGGGCACATGATGTTGATAAAGCAGAGGGAGGATGTATCAGCTGTGGGACTGGGGAGGCAATGGTGACGGAAACAGGTGGGTCAGGGTGGGCAAAGTGTGGGCGTGGACAATCCATGTGCCTTGCAGGGCCACCCTAACACCTACACCGGGAATACTGGAAGTTTGAAGAATGCAGGTCGCGTGCGTAGTCAGCCATCGGATCTGTAGAGACCAATGGGGTGGGTTCAGAAGGCTGGTCCGAGAATTCAGACCACTGGGGATCCATTGCCATCACATGCTGGCATGGGTCGGCCTTGGTCACCTAATGGCGGGTCTCCATGCTGCTCAGTCTCTGACAGCCTCCCTTTTCAGTCCCTTACCTCTGAGGTCAACTTCTATGACCTCGTCCCAAGTCTTCGTTGGTCTGCCCCTCGCAACCCTACCCATGACTTTTGCACCTCTCACCCTCCGCACCCAGTCGTCATCCTCGATTCAGTTAACATGCCCAAACTATCTCAGTCTACCCCTCCTTATCTCAACATCAGTACATTTAAGTCCTGTCTTTCCTCTCAAATCTTCAATTGCAATCCTAGCCCTCTCCCCTCACCCGGCCTCACACAACGGTGTAGCCTGTGCTTCCGCATCCATATGACCAAAGATATAAATTCTCAGTTCACAGTGTGTGACATATATACACAGTAACATACAATAAGCAAGCACCACTGAGAGGCCTTCACACAGATTCGTTTGAGCGGTAACTTGCTGATGTGTGACACAGGGTGCTGGAACAGACGTGGGCAAAGGCCCAGCACAATAGAGGAACGCCTCTGTGTATGTGTTTAGGTGCAAATGGAAGCCCATATAATTATCTATTGCCCAGTATCTCAACAGCTGAGAGATACACACGGTTTAAATTACGCAAAATCACAGTTTACTGTTCAGATTTTATCCCTGATGCAACGTATGAATTCATTTTTGAAGTACTGGCTTTATATAAGTGAAGTGGAGCTCTTACATTAGTTTTACCGGTACATTGCTCATTGTGATGTTTTTAAATAATTTTATCCCTTTTATCGAGGTGCTGGTTGTCTGCAGCTCCAAATTAAATTCTTATTCGTCGAGGAATCAAGCTGTATTATTATTGTTATGTCTGAACAGCACATTTTTGTAACGCTGTATAGTCAGTATCTATCTATCTATATTTGTATATGTGTAATTTGTAAGTGTATGTGTGTGTGTGATCAATATAGCCTCTCTCTCTCTCTCTCTCTCTCTAGCCTATATCAATCAATGTGCCTGTATGTGTCCATCTGTGCGAGTATCTTACTATTTTCAGTGCATTAGATTGATCTTTTTGACTCCCCTTTCTCTTCAGCATTGTCAATCTCTTCTCCCTCCATCCTTCCATTCTTCTTCCCTCCCTCGTATTTTGCCTTACACAATCACCCTTTCTTCTCCTTCATTGCCTTCTCTCCCTCCTCCATTTTCCCTCCTTTTGGTTCCTTCCACGTCACCCTCTCTTCTTTTCTCTCCCTACATTCTTCTCTTACCCACCACGTCTTCCTTTCCTGCTGTCTTCCTCTCTCCTTTCTAATGTTAATATTTCTTCTCCATGGCAGTCTTTCCTTCTCAGATAATCTCTTCTTTCTTCCTAACTCTTTGCCATTTTCTCTTTCCTTCTCTTCCTTCTTTTTCCTACTTCACTCGCTCTTCATACTCTTTTCATCCTTCTTTCCTTTCTTCTTCCTACATTCTTTCCTTCCTTCTTCCTACCTTCATTCCTTCCTTCTTTCCGTTTTCATTAATTTCATATCTCCTTCTTTCAATTCCTCGTCTTCCCTTTCATCTCCTTCATACTCTAACATTTCCTCTCTCTGTCTCTGTCTGTCTGTCTCTCCTCTTCTTTTTTTTCATATTCTGTCCCCCCCCCACACACACTCGCCTTTTTTCCCTTTCATTGCCTTCTCTCTCTCCTTTATTTTCCCACTTCTTTCCTCCTTCATTTTCCACCTTCTTCGTTCCAACAGCCTCTCCACCACCAAAAATCATTGTTATTGTTTTGCTGTTATTATTATTATCATTATCATTATTATTATTATTATTATTATTATTATTATTATTACTATTATTATTACCTCCGCCAAGGAGGTTATGTTTTCACTCCTGTCCATTTGTTTGTTTGGTGGTTGGTTTGTGAGCAAGATTACACAAAAACTACTGGACGGATTTCCTCGAAACTTGGTAATAGAATGGGCATTGGCCCAGAAGAGACTCCATTAAATTTTGGTGCGGATCCGAATAAAGGTGCTGATCCATTTTTTTTTTTTTCACTTTCTTTAACATTGCGAGATAGGGTGTTTTTCGGCATTTTCGTAAAATTTTCAGTGAACAGTGCATGGATGTTGATGGCGGAGGTATGCGCTCTACTGAGTGCCATTCTGGTTATTATTATTATTATTATTATTGTTAATATCATTATTATACTTTAAAGATAACACCTGTACTTTAGTTACATTGACTATTTCCCCACTCACCCCTTCTCCCGCAATGTAGGAACGTTTCCCGCGCTACTAGTTTCGGCAGAGCCCGCTAAAACATATGTACAGGCCATAAAAATTTTTTCGACACCCTTACGGCACGATACATTATGCCACACCACACGAAGCATTCTGAATCAACTCCTGAATTACGTTGCGTTGTTGATGTCCCTAGCCTTGTGTTGCTGGTGTGTGTCACTTCGTCTGCTAATGATGAAATCCAGTGGAAGAGGGAGAAAGGTACAGGGGTACCAACCACACCACGTATTCTCGCCGTCTGTAACAGTGATCGTTGCGAAGTGTATCAGAGTAAGGGGTGCCGAAAATTTTTTGAGAGGGTGTACACCTCTCCTCTGCCATTTTGAAACTGTGATGATACCGCTGATGGTGCTGCAGTTGGTGGGGAGGGGGGGTGGACAACGGGAGGGGAAGCAACATAAGAGAGAAAATGCCAGAAATGGAGGGAGGGGAGACTAACGTAATTTGGGCACACCTTTGTACTCTCCGTTATACTTCCTTTTGTTTTTTATTTTTATTTTCTCTCTCTTTTTTTTTTTATTACCTTGATGTTAATGGGTCTGGAATTTCTTAATGGCCGTGGTTTTGTAAAGGATAGTAGGGATGCCATAGCCTGTGCTAAAACATATGTATGTAAAGATGAAATCAGACTTACCGTACGTGAGGCATATTATGGTAGTGTTTGGAGGGATAAAGTGGCGTAGTAACGGTGTTTGGGTGGGTGAATAGGGGTAATTACAGTGTTTGGAGGGGTGCAGTGGGGTAATGGTGGTGTTGGGTGGGGTGCAATGGGGTAATGGTGGTGCTGGGTGGGGTGCAGTGGGGTAACGGTGATGGGTGGGGTGCAGTGGGGTAATGGTGGTGTTTGGCGGGGTGCAGTGGGGTAATGGTGGTATTTGGAGGGGTGTAGTGGGGTAATGGTGGTGTTTGGCGGGGTGCAGTGGGGTAATGGTGGTGTTGGGTGGGGTGCAGTGGGGTAATGGTGGTGTTGAGTGGGGTGCAGTGGGGTAATGGTGGTGTTGAGTGGGGTGCAGTGGGGTAATGGTGGTGTTGAGTGGGGTGCAGTGGGGTAATGGTGGTGTTGGGTGGTGTGCAGTGGGGTAATGGTGGTGTTGGGTGGGGTGCAGTGGGGTAATGGTGGTGTTGGGTGGGGTGCAGTGGGGTAATGGTGGTGTTGAGTGGGGTGCAGTAGGGTATTGGTGGTGTTGAGTGGGGCGCAGTGGGGTAATGATGGTGTTGAGTGGCGTGCAGTGGGGTAATTATGGTGTTGGGTGGGGTGCAGTGGGGTATTGGTGGTGTTGAGTGGGGTGCAGTGGGGTAATGGTGGTGTTGAGTGGGGTGCAGTGGGGTATTGGTGGTGCTGAGTGGGGTGCAGTGGGGTAATGGTGGTGTTGGGTGGGGTGGGGTGCAGATGGTTACAGTTGGGTAAGAGCTTTGTGTGGGGCGGTGTAGTGTTAGCTAGAGCGAAATGAATCTCTCTCGGTTTGAAAGGGTAAATGAAGACTGTTTCTGTCCTTTCGTTCTGACACCGTTTTTTTAAGTACCATTAAATCGTCAGATGCTACTAAAGAGTAAGTCCTGCTTTCTTAATGGTTAAGGAAGTTCTCAAACATCCATTTCCAAGCGATTTATTTTGCTTATTACAGGTTACTGTCATGTACTGTGTTTCTTAAATAATTCCAGTAACGCTATACTTAACAAAAGTAAGGTACATAATAAAATTAACCAACCAGATTCAAATTAAATCGCTGAGGAAGAGGTCCTAGAGAGACTCCGTAGCTGACGAAAATACGGATCTAAGAGTACAAGTGACGTCACAAATGGAGCGCACTGTGTCCTGCGCACCACAGTAAGAGTCTCGGAAGTGGCCAGAAGTTTTTATATCATGTAGGCATTACCAGGACGATGGATGATGTCTTACCCTGAAATGTTCTTAACTAACGGTTGGCTAGACTAGTACCCCAACGCTCCCAAAAAATAGGATTTGTCAGTTTCTGGTATTACGTTAATTACTGCACACACACACACACACACACACACACACACACACACACACACACACACACACACACACACACACACACACAGACGGCAGCATACCCTATACTACTACCCTACCATTCCCTACCAATCCTACCCTACCTTAGCCAACCCTCCCCTCCCCTTCCCTACCTACTGTACCCTACTCTACCCTACAGAACTTACAAACCTTCCCTACCCTACCTCATATCTGAACCCTATCCAACACTGCTTCCCCATTCATCCCATAACCTATGATAATTTCTTTAATCACTCTGTTTTGAGATTTTTTCAAGATTTATAAAAGGAATCTAAAAACTGAACTTAGGAGGATGGACATATTTCATAATTTTATTCTATATATGTTGATTTATTATTTGTGTTTGTGTATGTATTGTTTATATACTCTCTTCACATTAACTTGGCCTAAAATTGCTGTCTCTCCATCTTGAATGGTGGGATGTAGCGACAGAGTAACGCTAGAACCCTAACTTTCCTTACCATACTCTGCCCTACCCTACTCTGCCCTACCCTACTCTACTCTTGTTTACCTTCAGTTACCCTTCCCTAACCTACACCCTCTCCAACCTGCAACAACTGACCCAACTCTACCCTACCCTACCTTACCCTTCCCTGCCCTACTCTTCTCTTCCCTACATTACCCAACCTCAGCATACCCTGCCCTACCCTACCCTATCCTACCCTGACATAACCGACCCTACGTTACCTAACCCTGCTCTTCTCTACCCTACCCTACCCTACGCTACCCTACCCTGCCGACTCAACCCAACACTAACCAACCCAATCGTACCCTGCCCTATCCTTCCCTAACGTATCTATTTAATCCCGTTGGCACTACTTTTTTTCCTCTTTTTTCTTTCTACCTCCAGACGATTTTCTTCAGCTCTGGAGAGACTTTTCGGACTGGAAGGGTTAGGTACAGCCATCATCAACCCCTTCACTACCATGGCATCTCCCGAGCTGAATTAAATCATGCCGTTATCTAGAATAAAGTAAATAAGTCGTTCTCGGTTTAAAGTGGGGGTTAATACTTGTGTCCCTTTATCCTGAGAGGTTTTCTTAAGGTGCAGGAAAGCGTCTGAAGTTAGCAAAAAGTAAAAGTGATGTCAGCAGAGGGAGAACGAGGTGGGTCCTACACGCCACTGTTCGAATCCCGAGGTGGCCAGATGTTTTTATATCATGTAGAAATTTTTTATTTTATTTTTGCTTCCTTCAGACGACTCATTTAGCTTTAGGCAGCCTTGTCTTATGGATGTGGTCAGTGAATCTTATATCTAAACCATCCAGTTCAAAAAATAACCCACAAAAATGCGAACTCGTGCAGATGGGGCTAAAATTTATTGTTTGATTGAGTGACTGATTAAGATACTGAATTACATATATAATTGACTGATTCATTATTATTATTATTATTATTATTATTATTACTGGTGGTAGCAGTAGTAGTAGTAGTGGTGGTAGTATCAGAAGTAGTAGTAAAGTCATTATTATCATTATTACTGTTATTATTATTATTATTATTATTTTTTTCACGCTGATGTCCAAGGGTCCTAGAATGGCTGATTAGAGACTGTCATAGACTCCCGTGGCTGCAGGCTCCATTCAGGTCAAGAAGAGCCTGGCCATCACGCATTCCTCGCACAAGATGGCGCCACCGCTGCATTGCTGCTAAGAGAATGGTCAAGCGGACACTGTGCAATTTTTCACGTAGAGTTCATTCACCTTAACTAGGCGGAGTTTTTCGTTTTTTGTATTTTATTTCCCTTTTCGTAGCACTTCTTCGTGACAGACATCGTATTCTAGTGTTAATGTATCACTGCAGGTGGGAAATCAAGATGGAGAGAGGGCAAATATTTTCGCCTCGTATAGGTGAATAAAGTATAGCATCTTATTATCTCTCTCAGGCTCCTATGACTCACTCTTTGCTGAATAAAATCGTCTTGCGTCAGGTGGAACATGATACTAGAGTTCTTGCGGCCATGAGAGGGTTAATGGTGACGGTATTAGCATTCTCAGGCTCCTTGGACACACTCTAAGCCGAACGTAATAGTCCCGCCAGCTTGTGTGAAGAACTAGAGTTGATTCAAGCATTAGAGGGTTAAATTACGCCTTTATTAACCCCCTGATGCTCGGGACAGCTCTAGTATTCCATTCCAGCTGATCCAGACGATTTTATTCAGCTGAGAGTGATTCACTGAAGCCTGAGAGTTAATTCACTGCCACCTTTAACCCCCACATGGCCAGAAGAACTCTAATATATTCTCTTCCACCTGACACCAGACGATTTGGTTCAGCCGAGAGGGTCATATGAGCCTGAGAGACATGGTATATAAAAGTAACACAAAGGGGGGGGTAAGGAAAGTATTGAAGATTATTCAACATTAAAAAAAAGGAAAATTAAAGAAATAATACCAAGTTCCAATGTTTTATTTTCTGCCTTTATATAAGTAGATGCACTATACTCTTCACATCTTCTTGACCATCATTAAACTGCTGAGATTTCGTAATAACTCGTACTTAGCTCATCAACCTTCTATGCACAGTATACATTAGTGTCCCCTTGTTTATTATTAATCACAAATAACTAAAATACAGTAGAAGTTCCAGACGTTCTCCGGGAGCGAGAGTGGTGGCTGAGTGAGTAGTGCGGCGTATTGCCAATCTGCTGGATCCGGGTTCAATTCCCGGCAAGTTAGAGGAATATTTAAAAATGTGGCAGTGTCCGTAGTGGTTCGATACTAGACCCGGGTTCGACTCCTGGGTGAGATAGAGAGAGGGACACAGGAGGACAACACAATAGAATGTCGTGGAATGAAAGGGGGGTTTTATTTAGAAGTCAAATTTTTCCATTATATGGGAAAATCGAGCTTTTCAGTAAAACCCCCTTCCTTTCCACTCCGTATGTTTGTGCATTTGTTCCTGTAGGTGTGTGTCGGGTGGTGTGTGTGTTGAGTAGAGTGTGGGTGTGTGTGTAAGATGGGACCGTGGGGAGTCTTCTATTTGGGAAAGTCCGCTACGCAAACTTCCCCTTCTTCCATCCAGGAGTCAAACCCGGATCCAGTAACAGGCCACTACGGGCACTGCCACATTTGTAAACATTCCTCTAACTTGCCGGGAGTTGAACCCGGGTCCTGTAGATCGGCAGTACGCCTCTCTACTCACTCTGCCACCACGGCCCCACTAGGATTGTGGCCAGAACTCCTACTGTATTTTATTTATTTGGTAACAGTAATAAACAAGGGGAAACTATTTTTTTCCCTCCGTAATTATCAATGGGATACTGAAGTGTAATGTGCGGAGAAAGTTACTAAGGGAGAGGTGTTATGAAATCTCCTGAGACACTTAGACTTTTTAAGACTAATTTAATGCTAATCACGAAGAAGTGCTACGGAACTGGTTGGGTTACCTATAGTCTTCATTAACCTCTTCACCAGTAGGGGTCTATCCTTAAAAAGGCATATCGTCTGTTGGTTAAAAAAAAAAAAAAAAAAAAAAAAGACAGATTGAAGGGGTTACTTTACTGTCATTCGATTTTTTTTTCTGTAAATAAATATATAAAAAAATCTATATCCCTATGCTGTTTTGATTTACATGCCACAATAATAATAATAATACTAATTCTGTTACCCTTGTTACAAGGAATGAAGGAGCATTTTTTTTTTTCTGTCACCCTTCATCCTTTCCTCTTATCCTCTCAATATCACTTATGTACTCTCTCCTCGTCAGTCTCTTACTCTCCATCCTCACCCCATGGCCAGACCACCTCAGTGTATATCTCCTAAGCCTTCCTATCACACCTACATTTCAATAGAATTTTTACCCAGTTCCGTAGGGTGTAATAAAATCCTGATGTGAATTGTGATTTTTTTTTCATGTATTTCCCCTCCCCCCCCAATTTTTTTCATGCTATAATGTCACTTCTTTTTTTTTTTTGGTGGCCCAAGAGTTCATGTGGAGATCTAGTTTCTCGTGTTAATTTCGTTTAATATATTGTGTATTTTCTTGTAATTCACTTTTGTAATCCTATCTTAGGTCAAATAAACAATTTATAAATTATTGTTTTATTATCTTTATTTCTGAAAAGTGCTCACATTTACAGTCATGTTTACAATGTACCTCAGTAGCTATGACGGCAGCGTGATGAGTTACTCTGGGAGGATGTAGTGTTATCACAATCTCAAATTACAGTAAAAAGTATATGCCAAAGTTTCCAGTATTATGTCGCAAAATTGTTAAAGTATTATCAAAGTATATTAGTCAATAGAATGAACAAGATGGATTTAGATATGACACGAGTCCAATAAGCTATCTCCATCTGCAGTTCCCTCGCGCACTCTCCTACTCTTCTGTCTATCTATCTACCCCGCTCACTCTAGAAAGATAAAAAGATAGTGCAAAGCAAATATAAGATAAAGCAGGGAAGAGATTGAAACACTAGAGCACACAGATAGCATACAGAGAGAGAGAGAGAGCACACCTACAGACAGCACACCTACAGACAGCACACCTACAGACAGCACACCTACAGACAGCACACCTACAGACAGCACACCTACAGACAGCACACCTACAGACAGCACACCTACAGACAGCACACCTACAGACAGCACACCTACAGACAGCACACCTACAGACAGCACACCTACAGACAGCACACACACAGCACAGCCACACCCCCAGCACAACAAGCTGCACAGGAGATGGGTAGAGAGGATAGACGGAGAGGAAGAGGGAAGGTCTACAGGTCTTACGGCAGAAATTCCACCAACATACAGTACAGGTATGGGATCACTACTTGCGGTCCTGTCGGGATCTAACTAAAGGTGTTGCCTCTTACGTGAGAAATTCCATATTCCCACATTGGATCTTTATTTACTGTCCTGTTTAAGTCTCTGCACGCGAATTATGACAAAAATTTCAGGTACAGTACTGTGTAAAAATTCTCTCTCTCTCTCTCTCTCGTCCACCCACCCACCCACTCTCTCACCTGCCCGCCCACCCAGCCACCCACCCACTCACTCACCCACCCATAAACCCACCCACCCACTCATTCACCCTCTCTGTTTCTCTCACCTACTCACCCACCGACCCACTCATTCACCTTCTGTTTCTCCCACCTACCTACTCACCCACCCACCCACCCACCTACTCACTCACCCATCCACTCACTCACTCCTCCCCTCTGTCTCTCACCCACCCACTCTCTCCTACTCATCCACCGACCCACTAATCCACCACCCACTCATTCATTCATTCACTCACTCACTCACTCACTCACTCACCCACCCACCCACCTATTCTCACCCACTCACCCATCTACTCTCTCACTCGCTCACCCACCCACTCTCTCATTCATCCATCCATTCTCACTCACTCACCCACCCACCCAACCACTCACTCACCCACTCTTTCACTCACCAATTCTCTCACCCACCCATTCGCACCCTCACACCCACCCACTCCTCACTACCATCCACCCACCTACTCACTCTACTCTCACTCACCCAACGACCAGTCCACCCACCCATCCATTATCTCACCAGCCCACCATACCACTCTCTCACCCACCCACCCAATCTCTCACTCACCTACCCACTCTTCCACCCACCCACCCAACAGCCCGCCCACCCACTCACCCAACCCACCACTCTCAACAACACAACCACCCACTCACCCAACCCACCACCCTCATACACCCTCCCACCCACTCTCTCATCTACTTACAAACACCAGACGATTTCATTAAGCTTAGGAGGGGGGACTTATCATACGGGATGGGACACACAATAATGGCCTTGCTTCAGTACGAGATCCTTCCTAAGCTGAGTAAAATCGTCTGGAAGCAGCTAGAATAAACCTGGATAAAATCACTTAAGGGTAGCTACAACACATCGAGAAAAGACATCACGGTATGGAAGGGAGTTTAAAGATACTAACATGCACTAGTTGAGATGCCAAAATATCCATTAGAAAATCACATTCAGCTGAGCGACAGTTTTATACTTCTCACCGTAACTTACCTAAATTTGTCATTGTTTTGCAGTTTTTTTTCACACAGCTCGTGGCACAGAAAGACAGTGCCCAATATGACAAGCCCTTTGAACAAATGCCCTTTCAAAAATTATATTGCTTCTCAAGATAAGGTAGACTAAGCTAGGTTTGTAAACAGGGTAGTTAGGGTTTAGGTCAGACTGGGTTAGTTTAAATATGGATAAAGTTAGGTTGTGTAAAGTTCAGGTAGTTTTTTCTGGACTGGGTTAGGGTAAGGTTAGTTTAAATTTGACGAGGTTAGAATAAGTTTAGGTTTGGTTTGTTGTAGTGCTGAGCTTGGTTGGTTAGCTAAAGTTAGGCTAGTGGGCAGAGGGAATTTGGACATTCAAAGGGGGGAATAAATAGAATTAGCCAAAATAGCCAAAGAAGACTCAAGTGTTTGTTAAAGATTTGATATATTACATGCTCAAATGCATTTTGGCTTGTGAGTTGTGCCTTTGAAGTGCATGGAAAAAATTTTGTGCTCAGATTTAATGTCATGCAACATAAAAGTACAAAGTCTTTATAATATTCCCAAAGCATAGTAAAAATCTCCATAGTAGTGAAAAAATTTC
This sequence comes from Coenobita brevimanus, assembly GCF_032717465.1. Lineage (NCBI taxonomy): Eukaryota > Metazoa > Arthropoda > Malacostraca > Decapoda > Coenobitidae > Coenobita > Coenobita brevimanus. Next base: position 13,639,108 of record NC_137033.1, read on the forward strand.
ATGCCATTATATTTTAAAATTAACTGCAGTCTAATTACTTAAAATAACTCCCCCAAATGGGAAGGCATCACCCCTCTCCCCATGGGAGTTAGAGAGGAATCATCAGAGATTTTCTAGCAACAATGGGGAGTAACCAAGAATAATCTGGAAACCTCTGGGTTAGATAAATTTAGCTTGTTAGGCCAGTTTAATATTAGGTTGTTCAGTTAGCTTAGGTTAGATTAGGCGTCTAGTTGGTTAGGTAATGTTGAATCATTTGGTTAGGGAAAGTTGCATTGTTTGGTTAAGTTAGGTTGTTCGGTTAGTTGTTGTTTGGTTAGTTTAGGTTAGATGTTTCAGAGCTTAGGTTAGACTGTTGATTTCGGTAAGGCTAGGTTATCTTGCTAGGTCAGGATAGTTTATTGTTAAATAAATAACGGACATAATACGCAATACATTTTCCTAGCCTGGCATTAATTCCAAGGGCTTCAGTTCTACATACTGTACTTTTTGGTGTATAGTAGTGTTCAGTGCAGCGCAGTGTCAGTGGAGTAATGTACAACGCACGCTAACGTCGTTGCAGTGTTGTATAGCTGTAAAGTTAGAGTATAATTGTACAGCTCTGTTCAGTACAGTTCAGGTAGTATACATTACTGCTTAGTAACAATCGCTGTTGGTGTACCACCCTAATCCATCTGACTGAGCAGACCCATCAACTTCAGGCAAGCAACCGCCCAGCAGCGGCATCCCATGTAATGAACTGATGTTCCCATGTGGGTGACGGCGCCTCGCCACAGTGAGGTGCAGGGATAAGTATGGAGGTTTGGTTCTTGGGTGGATACGCATTTGCATCTCTCCACTCAATTAACAGGAGCGCCATAGTAGGCTCCACTTCACCCTGCAATCTGGCTATACGGTTAACACCCAGTATGATAAATGGTTTTCTGAATTATATACAGGAAATCATTTGATTTGTTACACTGTGTAGAGCCACCAGAAGTTCAAAGAAGAGTAATAAATAGCGACAAAAACGATGGAAGAAATGGGGATAGAGGAGGACAGACACAGATAAAGGATGATAAACATGTCTTAGATCTTTACTTAAGCCAGTTACAACAATGACAAATCTATGCTTTCTGCTTCCACACCACTTGATTCATCTATTAATGTCTAGGATACCATTAGGCATAAATACTGTAAGGGCTACATCGAAACCTTTCAGTTAAGATACGATTCTTGCATTATGCATGAAATTATCTAACCTGTCCCCTTAAAGAAGAATGGTGGACTGCAGAAGGGAAACATTCAGTGGAACCTGAGCCCCGCCCCCCCCCCCAAAAAAAAAAAAAAAGAGTTAAGGCACAGAACTATATTTCATTATCATTTGCAAACCAAAATTTATGTTAAATTAGTAGAGCTATATTACATTGAATTACTGTAAACACAGCAGCTATTCCTATACAGTACGAGTATACTTCCCAAGCTCAATTACGCTTATGCAAACCGTATGTGAAAGATATAATGACAAATTCTACCGAGTTTTAATCACCCATATCTTTTTCCACCTAAGGATGGCGTGGGGAAGGGTCCTCAAAATAAGAAAACATGACAGAGGGAGCTCTAGTAAACAGCTCCCCTAATGAAATCGGCCACACAAACGTGTAACTTTTCTATTACTACATTTACAGACAGTAGATATATCTTACATTACCTTTGCTCCATGGTGGTAGATTGTTACCAGCATCCAGTCACTTAATATGGTGCTGCCTACTTTTACCTGAACCTTTATCGTTCCATTTTTACTCCTGCTTTCCACTCTTCCTACTTCTCCCATTCTTCCGGTCATGTTTTATTACTCTTTCCACTTCATGTGACTCTACACTGAGTGACAAACCTAATGATTCCTTATAACCCAGGAAACCATTTACAATGCTGGGTGGTAACTGTACAGTGTAACAAAATAACAGGATGACTGCTTGACTACCGTTGATTGCTATGCTCAGTCAGACAGACTGGAGTTACCTTACTACAACAGTACTACTATCTTGCCTATTATTACCACATTTATTTTGGATATCATAGTTGTAGTAAGGACGTCAACACTAAGGTTGCAATGCCACACACAAAGTGCTATGGTATGAATGTAGTCATTATAAAAGTACTATGCAGGCAGGGCCTAATTATCGTCTAAATCTATAAGGCTCATGACATTCTGAGGTGATTAATCACTTACATGAAAGAGCATATAACAACAATGACCAGAATATGTCAAGTAAGCTGTATATATGACATCCTGCAGACAGCAGGTTTATTGCCATGAGGTAGAATCATCTGGGTTTCTTTCAAGCATGTACTTTTTAGATAAATAGCACATCCATAATACAACTATTCTTATATTAATCTATGATTAATGTGCTTAGAAAGGAAGAAAATCTGATCCAAGTTCAGGTAAAAAATGCTCAGGATAACTTTCGAACTTCAATCTTTGAAAAGTTACTAGAAAATTTCTCAACTGATTAGTTTTTCGCCAGACTGAACTGTGCCTACTCACAATACCGCTGCTAAATCATGGTTGCAAGAAGTTAGGCTGGAGTAAGTTATGAGGTAGGAATGGCTCCTTTGCTACTATTCAATTCAGACCTTCCAATCTGACCATCTTTGGCCATCACTCGAGCTGTAAGGGGTTAGGAATATGTCAGGTTACAAAAATGTGCTATAGTTAATACGCACATACTTCTTCCATCACTGTTCTCCAACCAGATCAAGCCTCTCCCGTCACTCCAGGCAGCCTCACTCCCATCACTCCAGCAGTTACGCACAGACTATCTTGCTTCAGATAATTTGTTCCCGTCCACATCAGCTCAGGACCAATGCTGCAATGTAAATATATATATAAATATAGACAGTACTTGAAAAAGTCAATATACAGTGGAAATGCATGGTTATAGCAGAAATAGACTACTTTGTCCAGATTTGTACTTTTCCAGCCAATTTCATTTTCGTAGCAGAATGTCACGAGCTTTAGCTTGGAGAGAGAATGAGTCCTTGGTTACTATACTGCTTTTACTCTAACTTGTTCTAAAATTGTCATACAATCTTGAATGGTAAGTATTAATACTTGATTAATACCAGAATATGAAGTTTATCATGGAGAAGTGTTATGGGGAGAAAGTAAAGCCAAATCATTCTCTCTTTCTGTCAAAGAGCTATGTGATACAGGCTACAGAAGAACGACACTGTTAATACAAGAATTTGAGGTGTCATGAAAAAGTGCTTTGGAATGAATGTGGAGCCATACCAATATCTTTCTGCCAGTGAGCTACGTGAAATACACTATTAAAAATCTGTCCCAAGTTACTGTAAAAGACTTACCCTCCCAATGTAGCATTTGGTCATCAAGTAAGTGAAAGGGGGCTAGGGATCTTTACGACTGTGTTGCACAGAATTTGAAAAGAGTTAGTTATGGGATAGGAATGGGTCCTTGGCTACTAGTTAAAATTAAACTCTGAATCTAACAATGCTTGGCCATCAACTAACTAAAAAGGGGATAGCAATAGATGTCACGTGAGAAACTTGCCACACCAAGTGATTTTTAGAATTTTGTTGTGAAAGTTAACATATCTAACACCACTAGAAAAGCCTCTTTTAAGCTGAGTAACGCCAAAAGGAAGTATCAAAAGACAAAAAATATATATAGTGATCCTTTGGTTACCAGGCACTTGGTTATAGCTGTTTTCGTTATTGCTGCGAGATTAAAATCTGCACTCCTGATCTTACCGCGTGTGTGTTTTTTTTTTTTTTGAGGGGGGGGGGGGCTAAAAACTTATTGCTCACCTGAGCCGGCTTCTACCGACAATGATGGTGCAAAATCTGTGGTTTCTGATGGCTCTTAGGGATTCAAAGATGAAGCCCTACTCGAGGAGTTAATCGCAAAGGGTAGAGACCAGTAACTCCTCCCCCTTGCCTCAGAACCTCTCACTTCAAGCACATCTCAGGTTTCTATATGGTAATACTTCTTCCTTGTTGTGCCCATTTCATCCTTTTCTATTAACATATCCATGCCTGTGTGTTTTTCATTCATACTTAGCGAGTCTAAATTGCCATAACAGGAAAACTTTGGGTTTACAAGTGGAGTGCCCGTACCAATTACGATGCTTTCCATGTCATACAGTTTCATTATCACGCACTAGGCATGATACAAATTATGCGGCATAACCAAAGTATCAATATATATACTGCATATTGAACTGAAAAAGCATACTCAAAAATTTAGTATTCAGCTAAATGTCCCAGTCAACAATAGCACAAATCTGCATATACTGTACAATAGTGCTGGTTGTGATTATGTTAGTAGTGGTAGTTGTAGTTTTGGTAGATGTGGTGGTGCTAGCCCTCGACAGCAACTCGCTTTCATCTGGAATGGGTTCCCACAAAAGAAATACTGTCATTCTTCTTCGCCTTCAAGCTGCCCTTTCTCCAAAGTCTGCCTCCTGAAATACAAAATATCTTTATAAGCCGTCACACTAAAACTTCATTAAAAGCGTTAACTATAAAATTTCCATGAACATACTGAAAACGAACACTCCACACCCAAAACCTAAGTTCAACACCAGCCCCAAAACGCAGACCCCAAACTCCACAGACAGACCCCGCCCCTAACTCCACACACAGACCTGTCCCCCAAATTCCACACACAGACCACACCCCAAACTCCACACACAGATCCCACCCCACTCTTCACACACAGAGCCCACATCAAACCCCACACACAGACCCCACCCCGACTCCACACACAGATCCCATCCCGAACTCCACACACAGATCCCATCCCAAACTCCACACACAGCTCCACCCCAAACTCCACACACAGACTCCTTCCCCCAAATCCCACATAAACACACCACAAGCTCCACGCACAGAAACTCCCCTAACTCCACACACAGAAACCCCCCTAACTCCATACACACACGCGCACACGCGCACACGCGCACACACACACACACACACACACACACACACACACACACACACACACACACACACACACACACACACACCATGCATAGCCTTCCAGTAATCACTATTTCAGCCATCTGTGTAATCTTTAGAAATATTCAGGAGTGATTACGATACAAACTAAAATTATTAACAAAATCATACAAAAAATTAGAGAGAGAGGAGAATGGATACACAGCTTACCAAAGAGTGGAGGGATTCGTCTTCAGTCACAGTTCAGGGCACACTGACCCAACCGGAAGGTTCACTCCTCCCCCTCCCTCCCACTAGTTTCCTCCCTCCCCACTAATTAGCGATCAGTTACTAAATAAACAATGATAGGAAAGATCTAAAAGGACCTTTAATCGTACCTGGAACTTCAGGTTATGAGAGTGTTGCGTAAAGAATGTAGGTGGCGCTGGCGACGGTTTGTCGTCTGCACGTAAGCAAAGTACAGGTTCGAGGAACAGACGTTTCGCCACTACCATACCTCGGCTGTCGCCATTTTAGACTCTGTATAGCTCAAAAATAATTGTTCATAACTCGATAAAGCACATCAGATACAAACATACATATATATATATATATATATATATATATATATATATATATATATATATATATATATATATAGATATATATATATATATATATATATATATATATCTATCTATCTATCTATCTATATATATATATATATATATATATATATATATATATATATATATATATATTGCCAGACGCCTCAATCCCGTTTCGGGTAGCCACAAACAAATCGCCTCCAAGTCGCCATGTCCCCCGCCATTTCACTGCCTTGCTCCCAACTCACACCCCTCTCTCTCATATACCTCTCCACCCCATCCCTCCATCTCATCCTCGGCCTCCCTCTTCCTCTTCCCCCCTCCACCTCACTCACATACACTCTCTTCGTCAGTCTTTCACCCTCCATCCACTCCACATGGCCGAACCACCTCAGTGTGTTCCTCATAACGCTTCCTATCACATCCACATCCACACCACAACGTTCCTTTATATCCTCATTCGTCAGCCTGTCTCTCCATGTGACTCCACAGGCTACTCTTAAATAACTCATTTCCAATGCTCTCACTCTTGACTTGTGTCCTTCCAACAACGTCCAAGCTTCACTTCCATACGTTAGAGTTGGTATCACAATACTGTCATGTAGTAACTTTTTCACTTCCATGCTCACTTCCCTGTTTCTTATCACTGCTTTCAAAGAACCAGCAACCTTTCTTCCCTGCTGTACCCTTTCAAGCACTTCACCCTCCAAACCTCCATCCTTACTCATCACACTACCCAAGTACTTAAACGTACTCACATTTTCCAATTCCTCACCATCCAACCTCGCTGTACATTCACTGACTTCACCTCTCTCAAAGACCATCACTTTACTTTTCCCTACATTCACCTTTAGATTCCGTTTCTTACACACTCTCCCAAACTCATCCTCCAAGCCTTGCAGCTCCCCTTCGTCTTCACTCAACAACACAGTATCATCTGCAAACAACAGTACAGGGAGTTTCCAAACACTATCCTCTCTCACCAGGGCCACTCCAACATCCACTACCCTACCTTGTACCTCTTTTATTACCCCATCCATGTACAGATTGAACAACCATGGGGACATGACACATCCCTGTTTCATCCCAACTTTCAAAGAGAAAAATTCACTTAGTTCACCATCCACACGCACTGCAGCCTTCGCACCATCGTACATACTCTTCACAGCATTCAACAACTTCCCATCTACTCCATATATATATGCAAACTAGCCACAGGAGAAATAAAAAGGAGCGACAGTGAGTACTTTCGTATATTACATCTTCAGACAGAGAGAGACAGAAACATATATATATGTTTCAATCAGATTATATGATAATGAACGGATCAGTATAAAGGAACTCTGTATTTTTTCAATAAACGGTGTGAGTCGAAGTGGCTTTTGCTCACGTGCATATGATACTGAAAGAGGGAAACATGGTCGGAAATTCAGACTCTTGTGTTGTATGTGATAAAGACAAACAGCCACACACACACACACACACACACACACACACACACACACACACACACACACACACACACACACACACACACACACCGACAGCATGTGAATCATCGATTTCCAAAAGAAGATCTGTTAAGTGCTGTTATGTGCTCTTAACGTATGGCTACTTACCATTAGACCCGGAATGACATAACCAAGAGTGGGCCTACCAGGTCTGTGAGCATAACATGTGGATTTTAATCCTCATTTATATATAATAGCTAAGGAATTCCTGGTTTGTTGGGTTTAGTGTATTCATGTATGGTGTGCACCATTTTATTTTGCTGCTTATGCATTATTACCAGTTTGTTGGGTTTTGTACTTTCAGTAGGTATTTGTACTATGTTAAGTCTATCTATCTATCTATTGCCAGACGCCTTAATCCCGTACGGGGTGGCCACAAACAAATCGCCTCCATGTCGCCCTGTCCCCCTCCATTTCATTACCCTACTCCCAGCTCACACCTCCCTCTCTCATATACCTCTCCACTCCATCCCTCCATCTCATCCTTAACCTCCCCCTCCCTCTTCCCCCCTCCACCTCACTCACATACACTCTCCTCGTCAGTCTCTCACTCTCCATCCTCTCCACATGGCCAAAGTGCTTACTGAAAAAGTGCTTGCTGTAAAATTGTGCTTTTGTTGTGCATGTTTTTGAAACCTACAGTGTAGGCCTGTATGTCTGCAGTGCCTAGCTTAACTGCTATATTAGACACGAAAGTCAGTGTTTATTATATATAACTAATGTACAGTGGTATGCAGGTGATTGTCAGAAGTCCTATTAATTTACCCATGATTGAATAAGTCTGTGTGCTTAGTATGCTGTTAACTGCAATATGATAAATAAATATGTACCTGTTGTTGTTGGTTTCATTTTTCATGATATACCGTACTAAATACGATAACTCAGAAATACTTATCATTATACAATCTGATTGAAACATACGTTTGTATGTATGTATCTGATATGGTTTCACGAGTTACGAATAATTACTTTCGAGGTATACAGAGTCTAAAAGGGTGCCAGCCGAGGTACGGTCGTGGAGAAACGTCTATTCCTCAATCATGTACTTTGTTTACGTGCAGACGACAAACTGTGGCCAGCTCCACCAACAATCTTTACGCAACACTTTCATAATCTAAGGTTCCATAATGAATTAAAGGTCCTTTTAGATCCTTCCCATCATCGTTTTAGTGGTAATTGGTAACTTGCCCGTTTCCACCATTCATCCCTCACTTAGTTCCTTCCCTCCACCGTCCCTCCTTTCCTACCCTCCCCTTTCTCCTTTCTTCCATTTCCTTACCTTTACTTTCCTCTCCTTGTCCTTCCACCTTCTGTCTTCCTTCCATCCACCACTTCTTCCTCCCTGAAATGAATGCTTCCTCCTCCCCTCCTCCCACCTAGCCCCCTCCTGTCCACCACCTACTTCCTTTCCCCACACTCTCGTGTTTCCATTTTTTCTGGCTTTCTAAAATATTAGCTAACAGTCTTAGATACGGAATTAAAGCTATTGTAGGTTATAACTGTTTTCGTAAAAAAAAATAAAAAAAAATGGAACACTGGCCTGCTCAAATATCTAAAATCTAAGCTCCATCATTTTCAAAATTATACATGAACGCATTTATACTTAACCTCCCTCTGTCCATAATAAAATACCTAAAGTACTCTATATGTGTGACGCTGACGAGGAGCCTAGATATGGTGGTGCTTTATACCCTGGATGGAGCAGCTGCGGCATCCGTCCGAGAGCCAGTCCTCCTCATATTTCCCTCTACAGTATCTTGCCGCGGGGAAGACCCTTTTCCGACCCTGGTTAGGCTCTCTCTAACAAAAGGGGGCGCCGGATCCCTACACTGAGTATGCATTGTATTTTATCTGTAGGACGACTCCACAGATGTAATATACCTATGGTTGACGCATCTGCTCGGCTAACAACTCTGTTTGGGAAATTACCCAAAGGCTGAGAACCAGTGGTAGACAGATGTAATTACGGGGAGGCGAGGTGATACTAGACTGTCCAGTGTAGGTTAGTATGAACACAAGAGAAAATGCATGAGGAGGAAAGAGTAGGGATATCTGCATTCAGAGTGTCGTAGGGTAGACAGTGCTGAATGACAGAATAAATATAGGTTCTGAGGAGGTATTATACTTGGAGCAGGAGGCTTCAGGAAAGGCAAACTTTGTGATTTGATTTGATTAATTTATTACAACCGAAGGCGACAAACCTAGTACCGGTACAATGCCATGTGGCCATATGTGAGGTGAGTACAGGGGAACTCGTGCCACGCAGGACACGCTGTCGAGCTATAACAAATTAACACCCACGAAAGTGTGGATAACGTATGAGAATAACATCAAGGTTATCATCTTCCAACAAATGTTTACAAGTGTCCACTAAGGTGAGTCCGTGTGGTATTAAATCAGAGAGAAGTGGACATTGCAGGCAGCATACTTTGTGTGTGAATCAGGTATTTGGGGAAAGACTGTGAACATAGACAAACTTAGTGGAGGCCAAAAGTTTCTCTGTTGCACTGCACTGTGAAACATAAAACTATTTACAGTATTATGAATGCTATATAAAGCTGATATATATATGAATAAAACGTACACATGTGTATTGGAGGACACACTTTAACTTTTATTTGAACAATCGGCAAAGTCTTCATCATAAATTACGACCTTAACGCTCAATAATGATAGCCCCATATTGAATCATGAACCTTAAGTCCACTAGGTTCACGTTCGTTTGGGGTTGCTGCCACTACTATTACTACTACTACTACTACTACTATTGATCTTCACCTATTATCATCGGTGGAGGTCTTTGCATCTGTCATCATCATCATCATTATTATTATTATTATTATTATTATTATTATTATCATCATTATAATTATTATTATTATTATTCCGTCACTTTTCGTCTCGGATATGCATCATACTTATTAATGACGTAAAACACCATGACTCTATTACCCTGACCCAGTTTCATTGGCCTTTAACCACTTTTCAAGGTCACAGGTCCAAAAATATCCAAAACTCATGAATTTCCAACGTCACTTTACTCCAAAACTATTATAGATACATGAGCAGGGAAGGAAACCCCGTGATAAAACTATATTCCTGACATATGTATGGAAAAAAATCTGATGCTCATTCATGCGTGATGTTACAATATTTGGGACACCCCATTTTTTTCCCCTCGTGATTTTTATTTTATTTTATTTTGTTCATTATTATTATTATTATTATTTATTTATTTATTTTTTTTTTTATTTTATTTATTTTATTTATTTTTTTGAGAGAGAGAGAGAGAGAGATTTCGAACTGAGGGGAAGGGGGTTAGCTACAGCCTTCATTAACCCCTTCTCACCGATGACGCAGGGCCGGATCCAGCAATTTGGAAGGGGGGGGAGGGTGATTTATAGCGTAATCACAACTTAAACCATTCAACAACCAGATCAAAATGCACTCTCAAATTACTAGTTTTAATCTTGCAAATGGTTCTATGGTACGAGGTAAGATATTTACTCCATTTATTTTAGGAAATGACATAGATTTCTTTTTCTATTATAAGTAAATTGATTTGCCGAAAATAAGTAAGGGGCGCAAGTTCCCTACGCCCCCCTCCTCCTCTGTGCCTGATATTTTTTTTTTCCAGGTTCATTTAAATTTGAACCCAGTGGACTGCAGGTCAAAGATGCCCCCTCCTGTAATCCATCATCTTCTGTTCGGGGGATAGGGAGGGAGCTCAGGGGCGCTTGTGTTTTACGTCACTGGAGCTGCCTGGGTGTATCTGTACCACCACGTGAAGGAGGCCCTCTCTACCACCATTTCTCATATCATTCTCGTATTCTTGCAAAGGAACAGGTGAATGAACTGTAAATGACTGTGAGAATGAACCAGAATATAATGCTGGTTACGAGGAAGTGCAGTGGAAAGGTTATGGATTCGTAGTATTTTTGTATTCTTGCAGAGCCAAAGGAAATAAGCTGAACAGGAAGAAAACCTACGCCAAGAAAATGTGAATGAATTATTGACGCCTGTGAGAATGTACTAGAATATGATGCTAGTCACGAAGAAATGCAATGGAAAGGTTATACTCGTAGATTTGTAGCGTTCTCGTATTCTTGCAGAGCTACGGGAAATAAGACAAATTAAAGAGGGTTATGGAGTCAAATCCTAAATCATACAAACACACATTTTTGGGGAGAGTGTGTTCTTGATGCAGTGTTCTTGATGTAGCGTTGCCTACCTCTTCCTTCACCTTTATCATTCCTTTTCTTTGTTGCCCTCCTCTTTTCCTATTTTTCCCATCTTAACCTGTCACCTTTTATTACCCTTCTTTCCTCTTAAGGTGGCTTACATTGAGTGACGAGCCTAATGGTTTCCTGCAAGCCAGGAAACCATTTACAACGCTGGGTGGTAACCATATATCCAACCATATGTGTTCCCAACGTGTCAACAAGTGCGTTGGTGGAGGGTTAGTGCCCCTAAAAAGAAACAAACAAACAGAGTCAAACGGCCACCCCTTACGGGATTATGGCGTCTGGCTATAGATGGATAGATAGATAAATAGATAGATAGATAGACTGTGTTTCTGCATACTCATTAATCATTATGGCAATTCACACAGAAGTCTTGCTCTTCCCGTACATAAGTGTACTGTGGCTGTGTATACCTCTTACACCCCCCCCCTTCTCTCTCTCCCGGCAATCTTTCATTAATTTTGTTCTCTCCACACGTGTTTATCTTGGATGGCTTTTCGAATAGTATGGGTTAGTTATAATATAAAACACAATCACTAGCAGACATAGCATTTACTTGTCTGCCCTCATCTCTTCTTACTCACTGTCCTTCCTGTCCTTTTTCTTGACTCATCTTACCTCTTCAGGAGGCTCTACACTTACCTGGCAAACGGTTTCTTGTAACTCAGGAATCCATTTACAGTGGTGGATGGTAATCATATAACCCAATCACGGGGTGAAGTGGAACCTAATGAGATGCTCCTGTCAACTGGGTGGAGAACCATAAATGTGGCGTCCACCCAAGAACCAAACCTCCACATCTTTCTCCGCCTTGCTGTGGGGAGACGCTGTCAACCACATGGGGACATCTGTTCGCTGCATGGGCCATCCCTATGGGGGCGGTTGCTTGCTTGTGACTAATGGGTCTACTCGGCCTGAAAGAGATGATTAACAACAACTTTGAACTTAATAAAGCAATAGCTACCCACGATTGTTCGGAAGGTCTGTTCCAAGGTTCACAAGTCTAATGGTAGAATGATATAACGAATTATTACTCTGTAAGAGATTATAGGAGTGGAAAATTACAGGAAGCTGGAAACTTAGTACTAGCAAATCTGAAACTTACGCTGGAAATGATTAGGTCTAGCATATCCTGATTTTCGTTTTACGTTGTTATATTATAATTTGAAATGCTGCATATTAGAGGTTTTGCTCATAAATAAATTTACACACAACTCTCAGGGCCAATCAGGCTAAACCGTCCTATGGAATGTGAGATAAGTTGGTCATGGAGGGGAAAGGAAAACTGGTGGGAGAAAGACTGGGATGGTAAGACAGCATCACTGGGATAAGACTGGGATGAGAAGACAAGGAATAACAGACTGGGAAGGACACGGAAGCCTATTGGTAGAGTATTTTCTGGACAGATTTCTTTCCCAGCAAGACTGACATACTGAAATTAATAAGGTCCAAGAAGCCAGAAGAAATTTTTGAGGACTTTTTTTTTTATTTTTTTTATTTTTTTTAATACAGCATACTAGAGGCAATGGTTTGCATCTAATGAGTCGATGCTAAAAACGGTGAACTGTATCGAATAATGCATTCCTAAAACAAAGTATCAAACGAAAACTTTAAATGCATTCGAGTATAAAAAGATTTTGTTGCCAGTAGTTGTATGACAGCCTTCTTGTCAAAGTGTAGCTCTGGTAAATGAATCATCTTGCAGCTTTCTGTCAGTGCTCTGCTGTAAATTTATAGTGAAGTAGAGCATATGAATACAGGGCAATATTCAGTCATTACCATAAATAATACCCATATACGGCAATATAGTGGGAATAATTACTCTTCCACCTGAACAATTCACCGATGAACATAGAAAATGAGACAAATGGAGATGGAAACAAGACATTAGCTACTTTGATGTGTACGTATTTTTGACAGACATCTGCCATCATAACTACTGCCACAACTTATTGGTAAAAATGCACCATTTTCCCTACACGAAGTCTGTCCTGGGTTGAACGTCACAGACTGGCGGTGGCAAGACTGAAGTAATAAATCTGATCCCCGGGCTGAAAGCTTGGGAGGGGTTTGAGTGATCCTATTAATCGAGAACACAAGTCGCTTTATCATTGCTGCTACCTCCAGACGGCAATATTGAGATTAGGACAGAAACATAACGGATCAGAGGGGCTAGATTTAACCCTTCTTGACCCCTTCATTGCCACGGAGATCCTTCTTAAGCTGAATAAGGTGGTCAGGTGTTACAGAAGAAAGTCAACGATATGAAGGGGTAACTAGTCGAACTTTAAATGTGAGAAACAGCAAGAAGACAAAATGGAACTGATGAAATACCTAATCGGTCTAAATGTCAAAATGATCCAACTCTTAGTCTGTCAAATAGCAAAGAATGAACTGTCGGACTGCAAAGGTACACGCACCAACTCTAAATCAATTCCCCCTACGGAGTGCCACGTTTTCTCTCACTCCTCTTCCTCGTAACCCAGGCTTCGGATTCACAAAAAACGACCAACCCAGTCCCCAAGGATTTATTAATTAATCTATTTATTTTACAGTATTTTTTTTTTCCAGGACGACCAGGAGACATGGGAAGAACCAGTACTCACCAATCCTTATTTTCCCCTCGATAGTAGTAGTAGTAGTAGTTGTACAATACGTCATCGGTCTGAACCTGAAGGGGCGAGTAAAGGACTGGTAGCAGAAAAAACAGGTTACAACATGCGTCAAAGTAGTAAAGGAGTCAAAACTTCAACACTAACTTTACGACCTCTAAGAAATCCCTTCAGACGATTTTACTTTGCATAGGAGAACCATCTTTTTGGGGGGTCAACCTCTTCGCTCCCTGACTTATTGCTCTTCTACTCCTTGCTCCAGACGGCTTTACTTCGCTTAACAAAGATTATCAAAGCTACAAGGGTCCGATATAGCACTAACTAACCATACCGCTACCAGATCACTCTCCTAAGCTGAATAAAATCGTCTGGAGAGGCCACAGTGACGTCAACGAAGTGAAAGGGTTGATGAAGGCTAAATCTGACCCCTCCTGCTCCAAATGTCTCTCCTAAGCTGGATGTATCACCTGAAAATAGCAGCAGCAGAAAAAATAAATAAATAAATACACAAATAAGTAAGAATAAAGTAATGGGGCTAAAGAGGTTAGTTACTCTTTCTATGACTCATTTTAAAACCAGTTATTGCTTCCGCCAGACGATTTTATTCAACTTTAGAGAGGTTTTCCAGGTCATTTTCTGGTTAAGACTGCAAGACTAGGGTTGGTGATTTTCAGATGGGCAAGACTGGGTTGGGTGATTTTCAGGTGGGCAAGACGGGTGGGTGATTTTCAGGTGGGCAAGACTAGGGTGGGTGATCTTCAGGTGGGCAAGACAGGGGTGGATGATCTTCAGGTGGGCAAGACTTGGGGATGGGGGTTCTTCAGGTGGGCAAGACTTGGGGTGGGTGATTTTCAGGTGGGCAAAATTGGGGTGGGTGATCTTCATGTGGGCAAGACTGGGGTGGGTGATCTTCATGTGGGCAAGACTGGGGTGAGGGTTCTTCAGGTGGGCAAGACTGAGGGTGGGGGGTGATGTTCAGGTGGGCAAGACTGGGGTGGGTGATGTTCAGGTGGGCAAGACTGGGGTGGGTGATGTTCAGGTGGGCAAGACTGGGATGGGTGATGTTCAGGTGGGCAAGACTGGGGTGGGTGATGTTCAGGTGGGCAAGACTGGGGTGGGTGATCTTCAGGTGGGCGAGACTGGGGTGGGTGACCTTCATGTGGGCAAGACTGGGGTGGGTGATGTTCAGGTGGGCAAGACTTGGGGGTGGGGGTTCTTCAGGTGGGCAAGACTGGGGTGGGTGATCTTCAGGTGGGCAATCCGGGAGAGGGGTGGGGGTTCTTCAGGTGGACTATGCTAGATTATGAAAAGCTTTGGCAGGTTCCACTAATATTAGGCACTAGCTGATGCGGACAAAAAAGAGTGTACTGAGATCTGATTAATGCCAAAACGAGACGAATTTAGCGAAACACTTCGAATGTAGGGACTTTTTTTTATATGGAAGAAAAAGAAGATGATGAAGAAGATGAGGAAGAAGAAAGAAGAAGAAGAAGAAGGAGAAGGAGGAGAAGAAGAAGAGGAAGAAGAAAGAGAAGAAGAAGAAGAGGAAGACGAAAGACGAGAAAGAAGTAAGAAAAAGAAGAACAGAAGACTGCACCATACATATGCACTACATCTGTGAAGACAGGATCGTTCTTTTCCTTGATCAAGACTCACTTCACACGTGGGTTTCTGTTATGTATCTCGGGAGTCAGTGAAGTATAAAAATAACCGCAAAACCGTCAGTCAGAAAGCCTTGATTGACTGCTATGGCTTTTTGAAGAGGGATTTATGCTTCGTCCTTCCAAGCACATTCATTTCAACCAAGTGATCCAGGCATACAGGTGGAGATCGATGTAATCCTGCGTCACTCCTAAAGTGATACTTCTACGTGGACGTAAATCTACTACCCTAACTGGCCCAAGATTTTTGTCCTCATGCAGCTTGCTTCACGCAGATCAATTGCAGGATAAGACAATACTACGGCTCCACATTCTTTCCATTGCAGTACTTCGTGACTAGCATCATAATCAAAAGATTTATCAATTGCCACAACTCAGTATGAGAGGTGAAGAGACAGCAAGTTGAAGTCAGATTAGAATAAAAATGGTACAACACTCCAGTCTGGGTCTGACATTGTTGACACAGTTGAGAAACTTGCAAGCTGTTGACAACCTCTAACTTCGATCGTCTTTTGTCTTTTATTCTCACCACCGAACAAATGATCTTGTAAAAGTTAAGAGACCTATAAAATACAGCACTTGTTAATGAAGCTTCCCGGTCGCCTCTGTCCCTCAAAGTCTCTCTAAAGCTGGAAAAAAAATAAAATCATCAGCAAGTAATAGGAATAAAGTCTTTAGTAAGTAGAAGAGAATCGTCAGGGGAAAGGGGGGAGGAGTAATAAACTTAGAAATATTTCATAGCAGGGAAGGGGATAATCACGGACAAGACGCCTATGATTGATTTTTAACAGGACGAGTTAAGAGTGGCTGACGAAACTGATGTGGCTGATATTTACACTGGAGAAACTGGGGTGGTTGATCATCTGGCTGGGGAAACTGGGGTGGTAGATCTTTATGGGGTGGCTGATTTTCAGGTGATCCGACTTTTCGAACTCTTATTTTACTGGAGAGGGATGCCTTCACAAGGTGACACAGATATGGCTGAGCAAATCCTCTGCCCAGTTGTGCAAACGCTCCTCAACTCATTCCCTATTCCCCTTCTTATCCTGTGTGACTGCAGGATGAGGGCAATTTCAGCCAGCATCCACCGGAATCACGTTTCTGCTAAGCCTAGAGTAGCAACGACCACAACTTAGCTCGTTCACTGCTAATGGTCCGTCCTTAATTGAATAAAATAGTCTGGTGGTAGCAAGAATACCAAAAGTAATTGGATTAAAGAGGTTAACGATTTGGCTCTAAATCTGTGAAACAGAGGGAATAAAATATAATAAAGTCACTGTATCAGAGGAGTTAAAGGTGCAACTCTAAATCAGTCCTCCTGTCGAGGGTCGTTTTCTCTCATTCACTTCTCGTAACTCAGGGTCCACAGATTCACAAACAAACTTACGACCAACTCCCATCTCGTAACCGGTATTTATATTTGCAAGAGAAATTGGAATCAGCACTCTCCTCCCCTTTTCATTCCTGCAGAAATACATACCTGATTTATGAGAAGGTGATCACGGTGATATTGCTCGATTCAAAGTAGCTTTGTAGATTTCGTACCGCCTCTTACTTAACTCATTATGTCTAGTACACTTCAGTATCCTCTTGTATTTCTTGTATGTTACTGATGGAAACTATGTCGATATTAACATTATATCAGTGGATACAAGAGAATATTTAATCGCCTAATGCAAAACAAATAGCCGGGGAAAACCAGCTCCGAAGGCTCTCATGTTCGGTGCTGCCATCTGTCGGGAGGTGGGAGAGCCAAACTAGCTTATTGATCGTTTTATGCAAAGGAATGCCCCGGCGATTCTCTGAGCCACGGAAATCCATATACTTATATTTTTTCTCTCAACTTATCATCAGATTTTGTAAATAATAGGCCAAGAATGAGGGAAAATTTCCGAAATTGGGAAATGAAAAAGGCGGAGAGGGACGTGAGGGAAGTAGTGTGCTTTGTCCAGTCTCACTCTCGCTGTCTACAGAGAGAGAGAGAGAGAGAGAGAGAGAGAGAGAGAGAGAGAGAGAGAGAGAGAGAGAGAGTTACTGTGAGATCAAGATTAAAGTTGACGGAAAGTTAGGATAGGGGAGGAGGGGGGAGGCGGGAAGAGAGCTGGAAGAGAGTAAGCTAGAGAGTAAGAGAGCAAGGGAGAGTGTGGGAAAAGAGTTCAGGGGGAAAGGATAAAAATGCGGATACAGGAGAGAGAAAGAGAGAGAGAGAGAGAGAGAGAGAGAGAGAGAGAGAGAGAGAGAGAGAGAGAGAGAGAGAGAGAGAGAGAGAGAAACAAACATGACGCCCAACGAAAATAAATAAAAAAATTGTAGCGAAAACGAGAGAGAGAGAGAGAGAGAGAGAGAGAGAGAGAGAGAGAGAGAGAGCTGAATTATGAAAATGAAACCAAGGGGTGAGAAAATCATTAATGTTTGTCCACCTCGCCAGTATTAACACCTTCACCACGAGGATTTTTGTCTCTTACACCTGCTGCCTCCAGACGATTTTATTCAGCTGGGGAGAGACTTTGGTCCTTATTCTCGCCAGTTGAAGCTCCCTTACACCATTTCCTTAGCGATTTATTTTGCTTATTGTATCTTACTGTTCTACTGTGTAATATATATAAACAGTACGTTCTTCTACCATCGCCATACTCAGCATAAATAACGTAGAAAAGGATGTTAACCAGCTGTATCCAAAAATAAATCGCTAAGGATGAGGCGTTCGGGAGTTTTCTTAACCAGAGCAGGAGGGATTTGATTTGGCCTTCCTTAACCCCTTCAACCCGTGGTCGTAGTTTCAGTTTTATTTTTAGCTGTGTACGTATTCAGTTTTATTTCTACCCGTGTACGTAGTTTCAGCATTATTCTTATCCGTGTACGTAGTTTCAGTTTTATTCTTACCTGTCTACGTATTCAGTTTTATTTCTATCCGTGTACGTATTCTCAGGTTCATTCTTTCCTGTGTTTTATCGATTTATATTCCAAACTGCACATTAATATTCTCTTCTAATTTCTTATATCTTTTCAATACCAATATAGATTACATGAATAACAGGAGAAAATAGCAACGGAGCAGAATCAGAAATAAATCGGTAAGGAAGGGGTGTTTGTAAGCTTCCTAACTGCATCAAAATATCAGACCACGACGATTTTTTTTTTTTTTTTTAATATTTCAATCTCTGCCAACACTAGAGGATTTTACTCAGCTGGCGAGAGTACTTTGCTATATCCCTTTCACATTAATTTGGCTCATAATTTTCGTTTTTTGCAGCCTGTGTCACGTAGCTTGGTGGTAAAGAAAGACGATGTTACTGCTCTGGATTCTTTCTACAACACTTCTTCGTGACTAGCATCATATTCTAATGTTCACCTCTGCAAACATGATGTAAAGCTGGTAATTTTAGGTCAAGTTAGAGTGAAAAGGGTATGGTGAAGCGGTTTATGAAGGCCATATACGAGAGAGAGAGAGAGAGAGAGAGAGAGAGAGAGAGAGAGAGAGAGAGAGAGAGAGAGAGAGAGAGAGAGAGTACCCTGGAGAAAACGACACTGAATTATATAAACGAGCTGAACTACCATATAAAAAGAGTTGAGCTATAGAAAAAAAAGCTGGAGAATACTAAACTGACTTCCCTGTAAATTCTCCTTCACTACGATGACACATTCGGAAAATTGATCGCAAGTAGATATATATTATGGCTTCTTATAATGTTATCTGCCTTCATCCAACCCTCATCGTCCCCTCCTTCTCTCTTCCTTCCTACTCCTACTTCCCTCTTCCTCTTGTTTGCTTCCCCTTCTCCGCCTCACTTCCCCATTCCTCCTCCATTCGTCCTCCCCTCATCTTCCCCTCGTCCTCCTCTCTCCCTCCCCTCTCGTCCTCCGCTTGTCCTCTTTTCTCTTTCCCCTCGTTCTCTTCTTGTCCCATCTCCTTCTTTCCTCCATCCTCCTCTTTTCCTCCCCTCCTGCTCCTAACTTATTTTTTTTTTTTAGTTCTTCACCGAGTCCTCTCGTCCTCCCCTCGTATTCTCGTGTTCTTCCCCTCGTTCTCATTTATTCCTCCCCTCTTCCTCTTTCTTCCTTCCTCCATCCTCCGTTTCTCCCCTCGTCTTCCCTTCACCCACCCTCCTTCCACCCTTTGTCCTCCTCTTTTCCTCCCCTCTTACCACTTCCGATTGCCTTAATTTCTTCCTCCTTCCTCACTCTTCACTTTATCTTCCCTTTTCTTCATCATTAAATCTGTCTGTCTGTCTGTCTCTTTGATATAATATGTAAGTTCCATTATTTCTGTATATTTTTTCTCGTTTCTTTTTCTTTTTCTTCCTTTTCTCCTCTCTCTCTCTCTCTCTCTCTCTCTCTCTCTCTCAGAACGCCTCTCACTATCCCGATCACTCTCTCTCCTTTAATCTACCAGGTACTCGTTTCACCTGATATCTTATTCAATTCTTCTAGTTCATCAGTATATCTCGAATCCTCTCTTTTCTCATATCCCTCCCCCCACCTCTCTCTCTCTCTCTCTCTCCAAATATCTTCCAGTTCTATTCTTTTTTTTTTTTTTTGAATTTTTATGTTTAAAAAATTGCTGTTATTTTAGGAAGGTCGTCATTTATCATACAGTATTTTTTTTTTCTCTCTCTCTCTCTCTCTCTCTCTCTCTCTCTCTCTCTCTCTCTCTCTCTCTCACTCACTTCCCGTATTACATTGTATTCCTGAAAAAACCTCTATCCACTGCTTGAATTTTCTCTGCTGAATAAAACAGAATATAATACTAAGTTCTTTATTCTGGGCCGAAAGATAGTCGGAAAAAATTCTTAACCTTGTGTTTAACTGACTTATTTTGACTTGAAAGCGTGCTGAAGGCTATGGCTGACTGAATAATAGATAGATAAAGAAATAGATAGATCAGAGTAGATAGATAGGTAGGCAGATACACAGATAGATAGACAGATAAATGAGTACAAAGAGAGACGGAGCTGCAGATAGACTGAGAGAGAAAAAGCTGCTATGAAAAGATAGATAGGTAGGTGGAAAGATAGAAATAGGAATGGGTAGGAAGAGAGAGAGAGAGAGAGAGAGAGAGAGAGAGAGAGAGAGAGAGAGAGAGAGAGAGAGAGAGAGAGAGAGAGAGAGAGAGAGAGATCACAGATAGATAGATAGATAGACAGATAGAGGGATGGACGGACAGACGGATGGATGAAGAGACACGCAGACAGGGAAATACATATGCAAGTGAATTCCTACTTGAGATAAACATGGAAAAATAGTGAATATAGATACACTGACAGACAAACAGACAGACATATAGATAGATCGATGGACAGACAGACGAAGCCCAGATAGATAGATAGATAAATAGATACCGTAAATAAATAGATAGTCACAAAGGCTGACACATATACATAGATAGGTAGAGATAGACTCAGAGGATAGATAGATCGATAGACAGAAATGGATAGATATATAGACAGATAGACAGAGATAGAGATTGATAGAAAGACATTCAGAGACAAACACATATAGATAGACAGATAATGTAGATAGCCATAGATAGATAGATAGTTAGACAGACAAAACGATGGATAGACAGACAGACAGACAGCATACAAGTAGACAGATAGGTAGAGACAGACAGACAGATGCAGACAGAAAGACAGACAGAATGATGGTCAGAGAGACTGGTAGGTGTGTGTGCGTGTGTGGAGAGAGAGAGAGAGAGAGAGAGAGAGAGAGAGAGAGAGAGAGAGAGAGAGAGAGAGAGAGAGAGAGATGAATTCCTAGTTGAGATGAGCAGAGCACTTGCCTCAGAGTCACCAACACCTGGCCTGCAAAACACAAACATGTTGACGGAGATAAGCATCAAACACCATGATTTGCCATACTGAGGATAATCACACACACACACACACACACACACACACACACACACACGTTGACAGGACTCAGCATTTCACTACTAATCCCAAATACGATTGTTCAGCTTCGTGTCGCTATCTATTTACTCACTGCGTTTCCCCTTCACAGATCAGATTATTATTATTATTGTTATGATGATGATGATGATGATGATGATTACCGTATACATCAGCATCATTACCATCATCATTATCATCATCGTTATTCTTATTCTTATTATTAAAGTTATTATAATTGGTTTATTCTTCCTACCTCCGGACGGTTTTATTTACCTTCGAAAAACATCCTGGTGATCAGAGGGGTTGATGAAGATTAGAATTCACTCCCTCCAGTTCCAAACGCCTATCCAAACCTGAGTAAAATCGTCTGTAGATAGAAGGAATAGGATACTGGTAGCCTAGATGTGACGTCCCCTTGTAGAGAAATCCAGTCCATTTCTAGAAGTAAAATAAAAAGATCAATAGGAAGATAGATGAAAAGATGGACAAGTAGATAGATAGATAAATAAATAAATAGGTAAATGGATAGACTGATAGAGAGATAAATACACAAATACGTACATAAACAAATTATATAACAAGAAAAGAACATGAAGAAATCCACCATTAGTAAAACAACACTTGCCAAAGAAGGAGAAAAAATCGCATGGAGAACAACAAAAAACTTATATTTTTAAAGCATCTATTTTAAATCCCTCTCATTTTTAGGATCCAACCCCCTTTTTTTCCTTTTTATAAATTCCTGAGGCTCGAGTAGGTTTTTCATTTTATCTTATCTATTCATTTTTTTATTTATTGTTTTGCTGTTGTTGTGTGATTTTAATACATGTTAAGAGGAAATCTACAGTACTGAAGGAGTTAATGGAGGCTATTAACTGAGCCAGATTCAAAATTTTTACTCTCAGCTGAATATAAACGAAAGGAAGGACAAAAAACTGAAAATATAAGAAAATAGAAAAAAGGGAGAAAAACATAACTAAAAAGATAATAAAACTTATGTCCTTAGGCTGAAAAGGTGAAGATGCAACATGTGGCGTGGGGTACAGTAATCTTTTATACTGAGAGAGAGAGAGAGAGAGAGAGAGAGAGAGAGAGAGAGAGAGAGAGAGAGAGAGAGAGAGAGAGAGAGAGATGAATGTGTGGAAATAATTGAGACAGGGATACGTAAAGATAAAAATAAAAAAAAATAAAAAAGGGAGAGAAGGAAGTGGAAAAAGGAATAGAAGGAAGTAAGAGAAGGAAGAATTGGAGAGAAGAGAGGAAAGACTAGGAGGGAGAGAAGGAAGAGGAGAAAAAAGGAAGAGAAGGAAGGAAGGGAAGGAAGAATAGGATAGAGAGAGAGAAGGAAGAAGGAAAAGGAAGAGAAGGAAGAAAGAAAAGAAAGAATAGGAAAGAGAGAGAGAGAAAGAAGAGGAAAAAGGACGCAAAGGAAGGAGGAGAAGGAAGAATAGAGACAAAAAAGGAGGGAGGGTTGGAGAGAAGGAAAGGGAGGAAGTGATGAAAAGCAAGGGGGGAAGGAGAGAAGAAGAGAAAGGGAGAGGATGAGGAGGTAGGGAAGGTAAAAACGAAGAGTAAGAAGGGAGGGAGAGAGGGAAGGAAAGGATGTGGAGTGAAAAAGGGAAAGGCAGAAAGGGAAGGGAAGGGAGTGAAAGGGTGGTAAGGATGCTGAAGGAAGGAAGAACGGAAGGAGTGAAAGGAAGGAAAGAATGGATTAAGGAGGGGAGAAGGAAGGCCGAGAAGAAGGAAGGAAGGAAGAACGAAAGAATGAAGAGGATGAAAAGACGGGGTACAAAGGTGGGGAAGGGAGGGAGAGATGAAGGAGATGGAAAGGAAGGAGAGCAGGAAAGGAAGGAAAGTAGGAAAAAGAAGAGAGAAGGAAAGAAGGGAGCGAAGGGAGGAGAAGAGAGAATGAAGTGGATGAAAAGAAGGAACAGCAGGAACAGGAGGAAGAGAAGGAGGAGGAGAGAAAGATGATGGAGGGGAGAGAGGGAAGGAGACAAGGACGAGAAGGAGGAAGAAAATAAAGGAATGGAAGTGGTGAAGGGATGGCTAACGAGTACGTAGAAAGAGAAGGAAGGAAATGACGGAGAAAGACATAATGATGATAGGATGATGAGAGGAAGGAAGAAGGGAAGAAAGGAGCTGGAGAGAGAGAGAGAGAGAGAGAGAGAGAGAGAGAGAGAGAGAGAGAGAGAGAGAGAGAGAGAGAGAGAGAGAGAGAGAGAGAGAGAGAGAGAGAGAGAGAGAGAGAGAATGTTGATGATGAAAGCAAGGAGAAAAGAAGGAAGATGATGACGAAGATGGAATGAACGAAAAAAAATCCATAATAATGACAACATCAGGAAATGAGTGCAAGAACGATGGAGAGGGAGTGAGTGAGGGAGGGATGGAAAGAGGAATAAGGAGAGAAGGATAATGATGGTGGAGGGAGGAAGAAAATGACAGAAAGAGGGAAAGAGAGATGGAGAGGAGAAGGATGGTGATGATGGAAGGAAGGAAGGAGAGATGAAGGATGGACGGACAGTGATGATAGGGGATAAGAGGGAGAGAAGGAGGGAGGGATAAAGACAGATAATGATGGAGGAAGGAAAAGTATAAGAGTGAGAAGGAAAGAGAGGTGAGGGAGACAGGGGTACCGTTCGTGGAGGGAATAAGGGAGAGAGAGAGAGAGAGAGAGAGAGAGAGAGAGAGAGAGAGAGAGAGAGAGAGAGAGAGAGAGAGAGAGAGAGAGAGAGGACGAGGAAGTGAAAGAGAAAGAAAAAGGAACAAGAGAGTGAGAAATATGAAAGAAGGAACTATGAAGGAGAGACAGATATTGATGCTGGAGTGAGATAAGGAGTGAAGAAGAGGAGAAATGAAGGAGAGAGAGCTATAATGATGGAGTAAGAGGGAGAGAAGGAAAGAAGGAGGAACTAAGAGAGATACAATAATGATGGAGAGAGTAAGTGAGGGAAGGATGGAGTAACGGAAGGAGAAATGGACAGAAAAAAGGAAACGTGGAGAGAAATATAATGACAGGGTAAGTGAGAGGGGGAATGGAAAGGAGGGATGAAGGAGAGAAGGATAATATGGAGGGAAGAAGGGAGGAAGGGAAGGGAAGAAAGTGGAATGGAAAGAGAGATTATTGATGATGGAGGAAGTAAATGAGGGAGGGAAGGAAAGAAAGAGGAATGAAGGCGCGAGAGATAATGATGGAATGATAGTGGGAGCGAAGGAAAGAAGGAGGAATGAAGGAGACAGGGATAATGATGATGGAGGTTGGGAGTGAGGGAGGGAAGGAGGGAGAGGGAGGCAAGGGAGCGATAACCCAAGCCTCGTGAGCTCTGGTGGCCTCTTAAGTGGCCATCACATTGGTACTGGGGGCTTAAGTGATCCTCCCCTCCCAGCTCCTCTCAGCCCTGCCCTTCTCAGCCCCACCTTGCTCCTCCTGGTCCTGTCCTGCCCTTCCTGCTCCGTCCGGTCCTGTCCTGTCTGCCCTTTCCTGTGTCCCGCTCTGCCCTACCGTGTCCTGACCTGCCTGGCTCTGTCCCGCCTCACCTCGCTCTGCACCCTTCTATTTAGTCCCACACTACCATATTCCCCTCCTCCAAAACTGACCTGCCTCGCTCTGTCCCCCTCTGTCCTGTTTATGCCCTAGTTTGTCTTGCCCCGTGCTTTTGTCCCACCCCAGCCTTCTTAATCCCACCAGCTATGTCCTGCCTCAGTCTGCCTCTCCGTCACCTGTGATGCCCATTCCCGGTTTTCAATGTCGTTCTCTTCTCTTTCCTTACCCTGTCATGTCGTGTCCTGACTTATTGGTTTCTGCTCCACCTTACCTAGTCCCTACATATCCCACCCTTCCCTCTCCTGAGCTGTTCTCCTCTGCCCTTCTCTGTCTATCACTGTCCCACTCTTCCCTGCCCCGCGCCACCATGCTTGTCTTGCCTGCCTGTCCTGCACTGCCTTACACGTCCTACCCTGCTCCACCCACACCCACCTGACTCTCACTAGCTTTCTCACGCTCATTTCCTTCACTCTTCTTCACACACACACACACACACACACACACACACACACACACACACACACACACACACACACACACACACACACACACACACACACACACACACACACACGCATATCTAACTTCATCTGCCTTACCCACATACACCTGCTATACTCTAACGGCCTCATTCACATCCCTCCTCTGCTTGACGGTTATCTGCCTCACCTTCATCCCCTGCCTCATCCACATCCATTTACCTCACCCTCACCCCCAGCTTCATCCACAACCATCCCCCTCACCCCCATACCTCTACCTCATCCACATCCATCTCTCCCCCTCACATCCACCTGCCTCACTCACTCCCCTTGCCTCATCCACATCCATTTACCTCGCCTTAAACGCTTCCCTTCAATACTGTTTCCTTGACTTGTAATCTTGTGTCTTTCCTTTGATCTATCTCCCCTACTCTGCTCGGCCGTGTTCCGTAGTGTATTATTTTCTTTGCCCTGCTGTGCCCTACCCTGTCTTTCCTTGCCCTATCTTTATCCCGTTCTATCCATTCCTGGTATACGTCCCTATGTCCCGCCTTGCAGACTCCCTTGTGTCCTCCCCTTCCTGCCGTGTCATGTGTCACCTTGTCCTGCCCTGCCCTCCTATCTCATATCATTCTGTCCCTTTATTGAATTAAATGGGCGGCCTTTGGGATGAACACATGCGAGTGAGAATATATACAACATTGCCAGGTGGTAATGGCACACAGTAATACTAACTAACACATATTGCCTACGAGAGATTAAGTCTTATTAATTGCAGAGGGGACACTGATTGCGTATTTTATTTACTAATTTAAGGCCTACAATCCAGTGACGTATATCCTGCTTTATTCTTTGTATTTTCACACGATTTCATTCACATTAGGAGAACTATTTGAACTGGAGATGAGTATAAGTTTCAAAAGCCCTTTTCACCACTCCAAATACTTCGTGCTTTAATAAAAATCGTCTGGTAATGGAAAAGACATCGGGGTCAAAAGGTTAACTCTCTCTCTCTCTCTCTCTCTCTCTCTCTCTGCAGGCAATTATACTCAGATGGCCTAGATCTGGTTTGCTGGTGATGAAACAATGATATACTGTAATAGGAAAATGTTCATTACTGAGGAATTTTTGTCGTTGTTTATTTGCCTTACTCTGGCACCGACACACACAGGCACTGCTAGGCAAAAGTCCCTCAGGTTCCTCCCTATCACTCGAAAGGAAGATAGTGAACATCAGAAGGGTAACTTGAGCCTGGAGTCCTAATATAAGAGTTAACCGCTACTCTCAGCAGGTCATCCCTGGAACTGTCTTCCTTTGTCTGTATTTCCTACTGCCAATGACCACCAGTCTTTCAAAAGCAGTGTGTTCAACCATCTCAAAATGAACAGATCTTGAATTTGGCTCTTATCTTTGTATGTTTTTTTCTTGGAGGGAACAGTACGAGCTTCTGGCCTTTGGTTCTTTCTTCTTTGCATTACAAAAGAGTTCACACCGAAATGGAACAGGAATCGCCACAACAACAAGTACAACGCTGACTACCAACAGACAATTCCATGAAGATTGCTTAGGTCTAGTCTAATGGAACTGAAACACTGATGGGCGATGGAATGCGAAAGGCTACGACACTTTTTTTTTATATGTCTTCTTACTTAAATTCTAGCTGTTTGCAGACGATTATATCAAGATTGCTTAAGTCTCACTTGATGGGTCTGGAATACTCATGTTTCCTAGTCCGCACTGCCTTATTTTTTTTGCCCTACCCTGCCCTATTTCGTTTTCTTTTGTCCTATTCTGGCCCATTTTCTTCTGTCCTGTCCTGTCCTAACTCCTGTCTTGTTCTGTCATGTCCCATTTTCTTTTGTCCTGTTCTGTCCCGTCCTATTTTTCTGTCCTGCCCTGTCCTATTTTGTCCTGTCCTGCACTATTCTGTCATGTTTTCTTCCCTCCAGTCCTGTCCTGTCCAGCTATGCGATGCCCCCCTTCCTATCTGTCCTTCCCTCACTCATTTTCTTCTGTTCCATCCTGTCGTGTTGTGTTCTTTGTGCTTCTCTCCTCTCATCTGTTCTCTTATTTTTTCTCTCTCCTTGTACCATGTTATACTTCCTACCCTGTTCATTTGTTCTGCTCTCTCGTACTTCTCTTAACATAAGGCATAGGAAAAACTAACGCACCTTCCTTCTCGGGTAACCAGTTTAGCGAATATAAATTAAATCTGAAACATTTAAATCGCTTATTGACATTTTTTGGGGGGATCTTTACCATATTCTATAAATCATCTGACAATTTTAGCTCATTTATTTTCCTGAGACTTTATTTTTTTGAACTTACCGACTTTCGAACGCAATGGTCTAGCAGTTTAAGTTTATTTTTTGGAATTTTTTTGAACTTAGTGACTTCCTAACACCTTCAG
The DNA here is from genome assembly GCF_032717465.1 of Coenobita brevimanus. Lineage (NCBI taxonomy): Eukaryota > Metazoa > Arthropoda > Malacostraca > Decapoda > Coenobitidae > Coenobita > Coenobita brevimanus. The sequence goes on from NC_137033.1 coordinate 13,667,015, forward strand.
TGAGCACGTTTAGCGGTCTCTGTAATGCTGGCTTGGCAACTCTGCTTTCTTCCATCCCACCCAGCCTCAAGAGAAGGAGCAAGGCGGAGAGAGAGAGAGAGAGAGAGAGAGAGAGAGAGAGAGAGAGAGAGAGAGAGAGAGAGAGAGAGAGGAACGATGATAAATATAACCACAGGACTACAATAAGTATGTAACGACAAAAAAATATTCCTCTCAACACCATACCACTGTATTCAGTTCTGGATAGAATTTTCGAACTTGGGAGGATAGATTTAGCTTTAATTTAGTTTAACATTACTAGGGTCCTTATGTGAGTAGAAAAAAAGAGAGAGAAAATAAAACGCTGCCTGGTGGTAGTCTAAATAGGAAAAAAAATAAAAGATGAAAAAAGTCCACGGCATTCAGGGGTACGTTTTCATGATGGTGTCTTTTTCCCCCTATCCCCCCCCCTTCTCTCTCTCTCTCTCTCTCTCTCTCTCCCTACCTATCTACCTACTTACCTACCTATATACCTACATTCCAACATAATTTTTGCTACATGACGAAGATACTTATACTGTTCAGCCTACGCCAGACTTCAGTAATTCATTCACTATTTGGAATCTCCACCTAATTAAAAAGAGTCTGATGGCAAAGTGAATGAACAATGAAGGAAGTCATAGTACTGAAATGATTAGTAATACAGAAAGTCACCAAAGAAAGACTACTGATTTCTCTACAATGAAATAAAAGGACTGGTAGTGGTTAGAAAGAACTTTAGAATCATGCTACAAAAGGAAACAAAATGTTTCACTACACACACACACACACACACACACACACACACACACACACACACACACACACACACACACACACACACACACACACACACACACACACACACACACACACACACACACACACACATCTAGGAGACTTTTCTGAGCTAATTAGAATAGTTTGGTCGCGGAAAATTAAAGCTAAAAATGGATGACACTGAGGCCAGGAGATGAGAGAGAGAGAGAGAGAGAGAGAGAGAGAGAGAGAGAGAGAGAGAGAGAGAGAGAGAGAGAGAGAGAGAGAACTGAACAAAGGGAAAGAAAGCCCCTGTGAATGAAGACAGGAGAGTAGCCTACACAGGAATGGACAGACACGGGGAGACTACACAGACACAATAGGAGGAGGAGGAGGAGGAAGAGAAGGAGGAGGAGGAGGAGGAGGAGGAGGAGGAGGAGGAGGAGGAGGAGGAGGAGGAGGAGGAGGAGGAGGAGAAGAAGACGGAAAAGAAGAAGAGAAAGACAAGGAGGAGGAAGAAGAGGTGGAGGAGATGAAAAAAGATAAGAGGAACGACATTGATATCGATGAGGAAAGAACACGGACCTGATAATGAAGACGAGGAAAAGGGAGAAAGGAGGAAGACTGGAGGACGAAAAAAGAAAATGCACAAAACGAACATAAAATACCTAGACCAGGTGACTTTTTTTTTTTTTTTTTTTGCCAGTGGGTTAGAAACGATACAAGAGGATAATGAAGTGTAATTGTGAAGAATAAATCACTAAGAAACATATGCTTCGATGCTTCCTGTACCACCTAGAATACGTTTTTAATGTCGAATTTATGGGAGCACGATTTTTTCCCTTATTTTCTTCCTTTCTTACGAACTCTGGGCACAAAATTGATAGCCCGTTCATTAGGTCAAACAGCTCTCCTACGTGCTAGACACCTTCACATGTCATCACTTCAGCCCTAATGCCCGCGATCCATATCAATTACACGCCAGAGATGCACCACGCAGAACTGGTGTGATGATATTAAAGTGGTTGCTATTACACTAAGTCGATGGGTCTTGTGGGGGATCGAACTAGCGGTCTTTTAGATCGAATACCACTTATATGACTACCAAAAAAAGTAAAGGAAGAAAATATGAAGGAAATAAATGAGAACAGGGAAGAGGTAAGAAGAGAAACAAGAATCAGGCATACAAACACCATGAACAGAGGAGGGAGGAAAGAAGTGACAGACAGGGAGTAAATACTGTAAGAAGGCAAGAGAAACTGAAAGCAGAAATAGGGGTAAGAGTAAAAAACGACGGAAAATTACCATGAAACGTAAGAGGAGCGGGAAGAAAAAAAATAGGGAAATGGAAGCTAATACAAAGACAGGAGAAAGAACCAGAAGGGGAAACAAAAAGGCAAAAGAGAACATAGAAAAAACACGAAAAATGCCACAAAAATTAAGAGAGAGAAAAAAAAAACGGATGGAAAATATGAAAAGTAAGAGATGAGGAAGAAGCTGGTTAAGGAATAGAAGAGGAGGTGATGGAACAAGGAAACATGCTATAACTTTGAAAAATCAGATAAAAGAGTAGAAGAGAATATAGGAAATGGAGAAGATGGTGATATTACAAAGGAGAATAATAGAGTACAAAGAAAAGCAAACAGTAACAGAAGCATTTGTCCTTTCGGGGCTGTTTGGTAGATGGAAGGTATAACTAACGTAATTATTTCATGAGAGGTAGAACAGGGACACAGTAGGCAAACGAGGAGGAGAGAGAGAGAGAGAGAGAGAGAGAGAGAGAGAGAGAGAGAGAGAGAGAGAGAGAGAGAGAGGATCAAGGGAGACACGCTAATGAAAGGACAAAGGCAGGATGTGTAAGAGAGAGAGAGAGAGAGAGAGAGAGAGAGGGGCATGCGAAGGAAAGGACAAAAGCAGGATGAGAAAGGGAGACGGCAGAGGAACAAGGGAGACAAGAAAGGATAAAAGTATGATAACAGAGAGAGAGAGAGAGAGAGAAACACATGAGACACGCTAAAGAAAGGACAAGAGAGAGAGAGAGAGAGAAGAGAGAGGAACAAAGGAGACAAGCTAAGGAAAGGACAAAAGCAGTATAAGAAGCAGAGACATCGAGAGAAAGAGCGAATGAAAGCCAAGTCAGGGCAGGTTCCCTTAAAAGAGTAGATGCTGGTGACTTAAAGGGGCACCTGCGTCCCGCTCACCTCCTCAAAACAACGCCTCCAGGTTACCACAAAAAAATGCCAGTGAAAAACTAATCCATGGGCACATTATGGGTGGAAAAAAACATATCAACAAACTCATTATAGGGAAAAAATCTTATCCATAGACTCACAGTGGAAGACATGCGCCTGTAGAAGCCCGGCATGAACACACACAAACACACACACACACACACACACACACACACACACACACACACACACACGTATACTGTAGATATGAGAGGTTAAGCACGGTACTGGAGGGAGACACCTTCACGTGGTGGTGCCGATATAGGATGGCGGCAGCTTCAATACTAAATTTTAATATATTGATTAAGTAATTCTATATTAAGCTATTGAATTTAATATCATAAATACTAGAAGCATAATTTCGAAAACCATCTTTTAAAAATATCAACAATTCTACATATGTACTAGCAAAAATAAGCAAAATATACGCAATAAAGTTGGGCGATTGACTACCACTCCTGCTTCTCCTTCTACTGCTACTACCATCAACGGTACCACATCTACCACCATCACCACCACTACCACTACCCCACACGCTAATCCCAGTCCCCCACCTAATCCCACCACAGCACTGAAAAATCGCCACAAAATCCACAAATAATCGGGAAGCGAAGATAGGCTACCCACTATATAACTACCCTCGCCTGCAGACTTAACGGAGGATCGTAAACATTGATAAGGAATTTCGATAAACGATGAGGAAGATTGGGATGAGAGAGAGAGAGAGAGAGAGAGAGAGAGAGAGAGAGAGAGAGAGAGAGAGAGAGAGAGAGAGAGGACAAGTGATATGAGGGAGACAAGAAGACAGAGTGAGGAAGGGAGGGAGGGGGAGAGAGGAAAACAGCGAGTGAGGGATGGATTGAGGGTGAAGAAAAGAAGAAGGGAGTGTGAGGAAGTGAGGCAGGGTGAGTGAGAGACAAGGGGAGTGAGGAAGGCAAGGAGGAAGGGTGAGGGAAGGAGGCAGGAAGGGTGAGGGAGGGCGGCATAGTGAGGGAAAAAGTCAGGAAGGGTGTGTAAGGCTGGAAGGATGAGGAAGGCAGAGAGGAAGGGTGAGGGAAGGAGGTAGGAAGGGTGAGGAAGGATGGTAAGGTGAGGGAGGAAGGCTGTGAGGATGAGGAAGGCAGGGAGAGGGGTGTGAGGGAAGGAGGCAGGAAGAGTGAGGCAGGTAAACAGGGCGAGAGGGTCAGGGATGGTCATGAAGGGTTGTTTAAAGTACAGGCTTTGTATGAATAATGAAGCACACTTGATTAAGGAATATTATCGAGGATGAGTGTATGGTGACAGGATGATGATGGTGTGGTGGCAGGATGGTGGTGGTGGCAAGGTGGCGGAGGCGGCAGAGTGGAGGGGATGGTGATGGTAATGGTGGTGTAAGAGTGGTGGTGTGGTGGCAAGATGGTGGTGGTGGTAGGGTGGTGGTGGTGGTTGGATGATGGTGGTGGCAGAATGGTGGTGGTGGTGTTAGTGGTGACAAGATGGTGGTGATGATGGTGGCAGGGTGGTGGCAGTAGTGGTGGTGGCAGGGCAGTGGTCTTAGGGTTATAAAAGGTCTGAAGTGACTGTAGTAGTGGCAGGGTGGCAGTGATGGTTTGGCTGAGGTGGTGGCAAGGTAGTGGTGGCAGGGCTGTGCTGATGATCAACGACTGTGATCCGGGAGGTTGGCAGGTGGGATAGGCAAGGTGACGGTAAGGCCATATGTCTGTAAGAAAGACGAAAGGAAAAAGAGGCAGGCAGGGTAAGGTAGCTGTGGCAGGCAGGGTGAAGCAGATGTGGAAGGCAGGGTGAGGCAGTTGTGGTAGGGAGGGTGAGGCAGTTATGGTAGGGAGGTGAGGCAGTTGTGGTAGGCAGGGTGAGCCAGTTGTGGTAGGCAGGGTGAGCCAGTTGTGGTAGGCAAGGTGAGACAGATATCGCACTGGAAGAAGGTTGTAGCAGGCATGATTAGGCAGTCATAATTTACAGTTGACATGGAATGGTAAAATCCTTGAATCTGTGGACGTTTACCTAGGTTTATCCACTTTACTTCCAGACAAACTTATTTAGCTGATGGAAATATCGCTCAAGTGGAAGGGATTAATTACTTTTATATCAATTTCCTCCAGTTTGAGATATTTCCCTTTAATGAAAAAAAATCACCTGTTTGTAGCAAGAATAAAATACATAAACGTCCTTGGGTTGCAGGGGTTAAATGATGGCAAGCGGTAAGGATTCACTGGCAGAGAGCAGGAGGAAGGAAAAAAGTACGGCAGGGAAGGCAGAGAGGAAGGGAACGGCAGAACGGTAAGCAGAAGAGGTACAGAGGACGGCACAGAGGCAGAAAAGGGAAGGAAGGGGAAAGGCATGACAGGGAAGCGGGGGAGGCAGAGATGAGGGGAAAGACAGGGAGAGGCTACCGAGGCGGGAAGAAGTAGGGGAGGCAACTGTGAGAAGAAGAGCAGGGAGGAGCAGAAGACAACAATGGCAGCAAGGAAAGCAAGGCAGAGGAGAAAATTATGACAGGGAGGAAGGCAGGGGAAGGCAACCATAGTAGGTAAGGAGAGGGAGAATAAGCAGGGAGGAAGAGGCTATCCATGGCTGAGGAAAAGGCAGGAGGAAACGTGAGAGGTAGGGGAAGGTACAAGTGGACAAGGAAGGCACGGATAGGCACTTACGGCAATCAAAAGGAGGCACGAAAAGGCAGGACTGTCAGGGGTTAGAGACAGACAGACAGAAATAGATAGATAGATAAACAGATAGATAGATAGATATATGGATAGACAGATAGACAGATATCTATCTATCTATATTCATGTATATATAATACAGTATATCGAGAGAGAGAGAGAGAGAGAGAGAGAGAGAGAGAGAGAGAGAGAGAGAGAGAGAGAGAGAGAGAGAGAGAGAGAGAGAGAGAGAGAGAGAGAGAGAGAGAGAGAGAGAGAGAGAGAGAGAGAGAGAGAGAGAGAGAACAAAATTTTAAAAAGGGAAAAGCAGAGAAAGACAACACTTGGGAGTGCGAAAACAACGAAAGGTAAGAAAATGCTGAGAATGGCAGGGAATGGTAGGGAAGGTACGGGAAAAGCAAGAAAGGGTAAGGGAAAGGCAGGGAAAGACAAAAAAACAGGCAGAAAAAGGCAAAGAAAGGCAAAGGAAGCTGAAGACAGGCAGGGAGATACAAGGACAAACAAGGAGAGTCAAAGAAAGGCAAGGAGAGGAAGAAAACATTAGAACAGGCAGGAAAAGACAAAGAAAGGCAGAGAAAGACAAGGAAAGGCGAAAAAAAGCAATGAGATGGACAGGGAAAGACGGGTCAACGCAGTTAAAGGCAGGGAAAGGCAAGGAAATACAAGGACAGGGAACACCGGGGCAGGAGGAAAGACATAGAAGTAAGTAGTTGGAATGGAGTAAGGCAGGGAAAGGGAGAGGAATATAAAGGTGATAGAACGGGAAATGTAAGGCAAGGGTGATTGGAAGAGAGGCAGAGCTAGGGTGTTAGAAGGGAGACATGAGAGGCAGGAAGTGGCTAGGGTGACAGAAGGGAAGGGAGGGGGTCTGGGGAAAGCAAGGGTGGTAAGATGAAAGGCAGGGGAGAACGAGGGTGGGAAGGGGAAAGTGGGATGGAAGGAGAAAGCAGGGGTGGTCAGAGGAAAGGAAGGCGGCGGCAGGGGAAAGCAAGAGTGGCAAGAAGAAAGGCAAGGGAGAGCAGGGGTGGTAAGAGTTAGGAAAAGCAGGGCTGACAAAATTTAAAGGAGTGGCAGGGAGAGGTAAGGGTAGAAAACTATCAGGAAGAATGACAGGGGAGGCAGGGTACAGAAAGATCACCCAAGGATTGGCAGGGATAGGCAGATGAGGACAATTGCGGAAGGAGGGAAGGAAGGAAGTGAAAGGCAGAGATGACCATAGAGTAGGCAGGGAGATGCAGGAAATCAAGAAGAGAGAGAACAGCTGGAGATGCCAAGGGTAAGAACTGGGGACACAGGCAGGGGGGAGGGGCAGGGAAAGGCAAGGAGGCAAGAGGGAAAGGCAGAAGAAAGACAAGATGACTAGAGGAGAGGCAGGAAGAGGCACAGCGAAAGCTGGAGTGACAAGGGGAAAGGGAGGTAAGGAAAGAAAGAACAGCTGGAGAGCAAGAGGAGAGGCAGAGGGAAAGAGGGTGACTAGAGAACAGGCAGTGAAAGACAGAGAAAACAAAGGGAAGAGGGAGAGGGAGAGAAAGGGATGATTGGAGGACAGGCAAGGGAAGAGAAAGGAGACAGGAGAAAAGGCAGGATAGGCAGGGAGAAAGAAGTCAATGGAGATGGCAGAGGGAGACGGGGACGACAAAAGGGGAGACAGGGAGAGGCAAGGAAAAAAAAAAACAGGAAGAGGAAGCAGTCAAAAACTGGAATCAGAGAGAAGCAGGGCTGAGATGAGGGAATGCAGGAAGAGACAGGGATACAAGAAGAATGACAAAGGAAAGTAGAGGGATGAAAAGGAGAGGAGAGAGGAGGCAGGGATGAACAAAGGGGAGGCATGGAAAGCTAGGGCTGAAATAGGGAAGGACAGGGTAGACGTGGACAGGTAGAGAAGGGCAAGGGTAACAACAGAAAAGGCAGGAGGGGTAGAGAAGAAAAAAATGAAGAACAGGGGAGGAGGAGAGAGACGGAGCAAGGCAAGGGTAACAAGAGGAAAGGCAGGAGAGGTAGGGATGAGAAAAATAAGGGCGGAGCAGGTGTGGAGAGGCAGAGAAAGGCAAGGGTAGCCAGAGAAAAGGGAGGAGAGGCAGACAGACACGAGGAAGGCAAAAGATGGGAGGAGGGAGGGCACGTGAGGGCAAAAGGGGTAGGAAAGAGAGGGCAAAGGAAGAGTGTGGACAAAGGGGGACAAAGGGCGACAAGAGGGGGCGAAGGAAGAAGCTGGGCAAAGGACGACGACGAAGGGGGGGTGCAAGAGAGGGCGAAGTGGGGGAGGGAGGGCGAATGAAGTGTGGTAGGGGTTAAGAGAGGACGGAAGGGGGGAGGGGGAAGGGAAAGGGGGAAGTCGGAGGAACAGAGGGAGGCTGTGGGGGTGAGAGTGACTGCAGAAAATCCCATGGTGCCCTTCAATATCAGGCTGGGCTGGGATGGGAAAAATCAGGCGTGTGGCGGCCGTGACACTCCGCCAATAACTTTCATTTCCTACAGAGGGGCGTTGACGATAGCACAGGCGGAGGCTCATTCAACGCTCCGGGCCAGGGGAAATGGAGGTGAAAGGGAGGAGGGGGGGTGAGGTCAGGGAGGAGTGGGGAAGGAAGAGGGAAAAGAAGGGAAGGGAGGGAGGTGTGGATAGGCTCTAAGCGACGAAGGGGAGAGAGAGAGAGAGAGAGAGAGAGAGAGAGAGAGAGAGAGAGAGAGAGAGAGAGAGAGAGAGAGAGAGAGAGAGAGAGAGAGAGAGAGAGAGAGAGAGAGAGAGAGAGAGAGAGAGATTGGAGGGAAACCTAAAAGGAATGCTTGTAACGCTAGAAAAGGCCAGGGAAGGAGAGAGGGGCTAAGGGAAGTGTGCGAGCAAGCATTAAGCGGTGAAAAGTGAGCGAGAGAGAGAGAGCCTGGTAAGGAGAGAATGCTGGGGAGGAGAGGGGGGATGGAAGGAAAGGAGGAAGAGGGGTAATGTCAGAGAAGGAGAAGGAGGGGGAGGGGTGACGAGAGGTATGGAAGGTAGGGTGAGAGAGAGAGAGAGAGAGAGAGAGAGAGAGAGAGAGAGAGAGAGAGAGAGAGAGAGAGAGATCTGAGGTTCAATAAGGAAGACAAAACTACTGAGGTGATCTAGTGTGAAATAAGGGTGAGGTTGCGATGAGGGTGAAGGGAGAAAAGAGAATGATGTGTGAATGAAAGAATGTTTGGAGGTGGGGAAGGAAGAATGAGAAAGGGAATACAACACATGAATAAAAGAATGTAAAATGTGAAAAAGTAGTTCTGGTGTGTGTTGCAAGGTAAGTTAGATAGATAAATAGACAGATAGATAGACGGACAGACTGAATGATCGCTTAATTGGTAGATAGATGAACAGATAGATAGATAGATTGAGAGAGAGATGGATACTTGGATAGATGGACGGATAATTCAAAAGCTAGATACTGTACGTGAAAGGGGCAACAAAAGAATGGAAAAAAAAATTACTGAGGTTGGCTGTATGGACATCTCGGCCATCACTCGAGCTTCTCTTTTTTCATTTTTTTTTTTTTTTGAAGGGGGGGAGGACCCAGCCATTCAATTTTCCTTTATTCTGCCTTTCACCCACCCTTTTCTCCCCTCTTCCAGACACTCTTTCACTCCCACTATGTTCCCTTTTCTCCTTTCACTCTCAGCTTCATTCTTCTCTCACCTCACCTTATCTTTCCCTGTGATACCTTGTTACTTTTTACTCTCAGGTACTTCACTTTTTGTTCTCCTTTCTCCCGTTCCCTCCGTCTCCCTGTTTTCCTCCTTCCAGCCCAACTCTCCTCATAGGCTCACCCTTATGTCCACCTAGACTCCTTCATCCTCCCCCGCCTTTTCCTGGGCTTATATTTTGCTTCATATTACTTTTGTGTATTCATCTTCCTTTTCTTCCCTCCCTCATTCATCTTTCCCACCTTCTCTAATTTCTTTCACTTAAACTTAGTTCCTTTTTCTCCTCTCACACCGTCAGCCTTACTTTCACATCACCCTGGACTCTCTCACTCTCATCTTTTTCTTACTTCCCATTTCGCTTCTTTTGAATCTTATGTTTCTTTATCCTCTCCTCATTCCCATATTCGTTCCCCCCATCTCCCTCTTCTCCTTTATTGTCCTTAGTCTCCTACTCTCAGTTTTTCTTACCATCTCGCTTCGTTCTGTTCTTATGCTTCTTTCCCCTTTCTCTCCACCCTCTCGTTCCTGCCATCTCCGTCTGCTCTCTTCAACTTCATCCTCCTCATATCCTCACTCATATCCCACACTAGACCTCCTCCCACCCCCACCTCTCTTCGCCTCCATATCTTGTTTCATTTCACTTATCTATAAATATTGGAATTTGCTCTGTTCTGTCTTTCATTCTTCCTTCCCTCACCTCTAAACTTTATTTGTGTTTTATTCTCTTTCTCATTCTTCCTTCCCCACCTCCAGACGTCTTTCCATTCACACATCATCCTCTTTTCTCCCTTCACCCTCATCACGTCATCCTTATTTCACTCTAGATCACATCAGTATTTCCCTCTCCCTTCTTGCTCCTCAGATCTCTCTCTCTCTCTCTCTCTCTCTCTCTCTCTCTCTCTCTCTTACACACACACACACACACACACACACACACACACACACACACACACACACACACACACACACACACCATCGCTTAACACCTACCCTTCATATTTCTCTCACCCCTCCCCCTCCCTCTCCTTCTCTGACATTACCCCTCTTCGTCCTTTCTTTTTCCCCCCGCCGCTGTCTCTCCTTACCAGCCTCTCTCTCTCTCTCTCTCGCTCACTTTTCACCGCTTAATGTGTACTCTCACACCTCCCTTAGCCCCTCTCTCCTTCCCTGGTCTTTTCTACCGTAACATGTATTCCTTTCAGTTTTCCCTCCAATCTCTGTCTTTGTCTGTCTGTCTGTCTGTCTATCTGTCTGTCTGTCTGTCTGTCTCTCTGTCTCTCTGTCTGTCTGTCTGTCTGTCTGTCTCTCTCTCTCTAGACATGGCCCGAAGCTATTAACTTTTAGAAAAATGGGTCAAAACTGTTATAAGTGTCTGAGCAAGTAGACAGACAGACAACAAGACAGACACAACCAGAAGCATCATCTACTCAGTAAAATGTTAAAGTCATCTTAACTGCATCTCACGTAAGAGTAACTCACCTTCTCTTTTAGTTACGATAATTTCCACTCTAGAAGGACACTATTAGACTCAGTTCTTAAGCTGTGATGATGATGATGATGATGATGATGATGATGATGATGATGATGATGATGATGATGATGATGATGATGATGATCTTGATGATGATGATTCAATGCAGATACTTATGATGGAAAGTGGGCAAATAATAACTCTTACCTCTTGGGTGGAAGACGAGGGAGTGGAGACTGTGGAGTAAAGTGGGGCAGCCAATCCTCTGGTGCTGGGAATTGGTCGAAACAGAGAGAGTGAAGGAGTTTTACTATTTAGTGTTCATAAACTACGCGGCTCCAGGATTTTAAGCTCCCTCCCCTAGCACACACACTTTCCTCTCGTATAACAGCGTAGCTCAAAATCAAACGAATAAATAAATGAACAATATAAAATAAATGAAGGGGGACCGAATATGCCTTCAGCTTTTCCGCCAGAGAAACGCTTTATATTTTTCTTACAATCACTAGTCAGATTTATTCAACGTCTAAGAGCCGCCTAAGAATGAAGCGGGTAATGAGACAGATGAAACAGTTCGGTGGTAGCAAGAATAAAATGAGAAGAACGTCCTCAGGCTGAAAGGAATGATCTGTGTACACTTAATTTCCTGCGAACTGAATACTTGTAGGCTACTTGTTTTCCACACTTTTCCCAGGCTGAAAGGAGGCGTTGCTAGAGTTCCACGCTAAAGAAACACGCTTTATTGGTCGCCTTTACAGACTGCGCGAGTAGCAATGAGATCACGAAGCAGTCCCTGTGTAGTGCTTCGAACCACCACCCCAGCATGGGAGAATACACCATCGTTCAAGATGTACCGGTATCTTTACATTATATTTACTGGAATTTAATCATCACAAGATAACGAGTACGTGTAAAAACGACATCGTAACAAAAGGGTCAAAAATTTAGTCTGGTAGGAGCATGAAAAAACTATACAGACGTGTACGAAGGTCTAAATCCAGAATGAACTAAGAACGGTTCGAGAAATATGTAAAAAAGGACTGGAAAGAAAAGAGTGAGGAAGGAAATAAGTTACTAAGAATGAGTAAGAGAGAGAGAGAGAGAGAGAGAGAGAGAGAGAGAGAGAGAGAGAGAGAGAGAGTTCCCCACATATTTTTTAATATCATCATCATTATCATCATTATTATCATCATCAGCACAGTTATTATCTCATTCTCTTTCCTCCGCCAGCTATTGAGATATGAGTGAGCCGGGAACTGAGACGAAAAAAAAAGGTGAGTGAGAAAGTGAGAGAGTGAATTATCAGGAAATCATGTGATTATGTTTCTTGCCGCTCGGGATTGGTTGGTCATTAGTGGCAGTTAATTGGAGGAAATGGGTAATTAGCAGCCGTCTGTCATATTTCCTTTGTAAGAAATGTTTTAGACGGAGCGGCCAAGAGTCGTATTCTCGTCGGCTCCCTAACGCCTTCTCCTTAGCGATTAATTTTTGGGTATGTGTGGTTTATATCCTTCTTTACTTTATTTATGCAGAGTGTGGCTCCCTATCACCTTTCTCTTAGCGATTTATTTTTAGGTATGTGTGGTTCATACCCTTTACATTAATTATGCAAAGTATGGTTCCCTAACACCTTTTCTCTAGCTATTTTATTTTTGGATACTTGTGGCTTATAACTTTCTTCACGTTATTTATACAGAGTATGGCTCCCTAACACCTTTTCCTTAGTGATTTATTCATGGATGTGTGGTTTATATCCTTCCTTACGTTATTAATGCAGAACATGGCTCCCTATCACCCTTTTCTTAGCGATTTGTTTTTTGGGTATGTGTGGTTAAATCCTTCCTTACGTTATTTATGCAGAATATGGCTCCCTAACACCTTTTTCTTAGCTACTTATTTATGGATGTGTAGTTTATATCCTTCTTTACGTTATCTATGCAGAGTATGGCAATACCGGAAGGATTTTATGTATCACAGAGGAGGACAATACGGTGTAATAAATAAAATAAATCGCTCAGGAAAAGGTGTCAAGGAGCTTCCTTGCCGACGAGAATACAGGCCCGTGAGTCATTTTTATATTGGATCCGAACCGACTTGTATAATAATAGTATTTTCCTCTAACTTGGCATAAAATTACCATCTCGAGAAGTTGAATGCCGATTTGTAGCAATAGAAAAATACTTGAACATGATGCTAGTCACGAAGATGTGCTCTGGAAAGGATGCAGAGCCGTAGCATTACCTTTTTCTCCTACTGGGCTACGTGAAATAAGCTGCAAAAGAACGAAAATCTGGGCCAAGTTAATGTGAAAGAACTATAAACACTGGTGCTGGAGAGTGACGCCTTCACGTGGTGGCACCGATATAACCGGGCGGCGCAACTGCCTGGCCATACAAACGTCCTCCTTCTACTTCCCTATCCCCCGAAAGAAGGATGGTGGACGGCAGTAGCAGGGAAACTTCAGCCTGCAGTCCACTGGGTTCACATTTCTCACGAACCTGGAGGTACAACAACAACAACAACTTACTACTACTACTACTGCTGCTATTCTAACTTGGCCTAGAATTGCCGAGTTAAGGTGAACTAGGTAGAGGAGAGAATTTAGGCCAAGTTAAGGAGACAAGAGTCAAGGGTAAAGGGTTCATGTCTCTAAAACAGTTACCTGATATCACATAGTTTCGTTTGTTTTCGTTTTTTGTCACTTTATTATTCACTTTGTCTCAGGAGTTGTACGTGGAAAGAACCTTAATTAAATTTTACCTAACCAGTCCATTCTGATTACGCAATTCTCTCTCTCTCTCTCTCTCTCTCTCTCTCTCTCTCTCTCTCATTCAATTCAGGAGAGACTTTTCGAATTTGAGTGTCTATAGGATTAGTAAATAAATCTATCTTTCTATCTATCTATTGCCAGACGCCTCAATCCCGTTTGGGGTGGCCACAAACAAATCGCCTCCAAGTCGCCCTGTCCCCCGCCATTTCACTGCCCTGCTCCCAACTCACACCCCCCTCTCTCATATACCTCTCCACCCCATCCCTCCATCTCATCCTCGGCCTCCCCCTCCCTCTTCCCCCCTCCACCTCACTCACATACACTCTCTTCGTCAGTCTTTCACCCTCCATCCTCTCCACATGGCCAAACAAATAAATAAATAAAACTTCCATGATACTGCTGAAGAAAATCGTCCATCAAAATCGTCTGGAGTCATTTTTTTTTTTTAATAGTCAGGTGGAGATTTTCGTCCTTTTGCTGCTAATATCCCGTAGCTCAATGGCAGACGATGACACTAGTACAGCTCATTATCATTTGCATAGCACTTCTTCGTGACTAGCACCATATTCTAGTGTGAATCTCTTGCTACAGCTCGGTATGATAGTTTCACGCCAAGTTAAAGTGAGCAGGTTGTAGTGTGATTGGAATAATAATAATAATAATAATAATAATAATAATAATAATAATAACAAACACCATCATCATCATCATCATCATCATCATCATCATCATCTCATCATCATCACCGCTATCATCATCGACATCATCACCATCATAATCATCCTTCCTCCTCCTCCTCCTCCTCCTCCTCATCATCATCATCATCATCATCATCGTTATCAACACCATCATCAGCATGATAATCATCCTTCTTCCTGCTCCTCCTCCTCTTCCTCCTCCTCCTCTTCCTCTTCCTCCTCCTCCTCCTCCTCCTCCTCCTATTCCTCCTCCTCCTCCTCCTTCTTCTTCTTCTTCTTCCTCCTCCTTCTCCTTCTCCTCCTCCTTCTTCTTCTTCCTCCTCCTCCCCGTCATCATCACCATCATCACCCTAATCATCCTAATCCTACTTCTCACTAATTAAACGAGGTAGTTCTTAATATCAGGGCAATTAAAAGTAATCAAAGGGGAAATTCTACATCTCAGCTCCTTCTCCGCTATGACGTCACTTCAGTTAGATCATTTTCTTTTTTTTACTGAATTTCGGAAGGAGCTGTCGTTGTGATGGGGTTAATGGGGGATATAATGGAGGATTTATTTAACCCTTCAAGCTCAGTAAATCCCTCCTGGGCTGAATAAAATCGTCTGGGAGTAGCAATGATGAGAGAATTGAGGCGTTCTGGAAGTGAGGGTATAAATGAGATGAATAGGTGTTTTGTTTCTTAGTCATACCTGTTATCCCGCCCTCTCTCTCTCTCTCTCTCTCTCTCCAGCTTGTAAACGAGTCATACCTATACGAGCTACTGAGGCATCGGCCAGTATCTCTACCTACCTATCTATCTATCTTATCTATCTATTTACCTATCTAGTCATCAGTCTATCAGGTAAAGAATCTGTCAGTGAATCTATCAGTCAGAAAATCTCTCCATGACTGTCTCTTCATCTATACACCTATATTGTTGCCTACATTATATGCTTGTCTGTCTATCCATTCATCCATCCATTTATCTGTCTATCTGTTTATCTATCTGCCAATCTATCCATTCACTCCAGTTCACTTTTCTATCAATTTATCTACCTCTATATCTATCTCTCCTATCTGTCTATTCATCCGTGCCTTGGTAGGAGCGATTTAATTACATCAACTGGGAATTAGATCTGATTAATGAGAAGAGGCTGGAATGAGGGAGTGGGATGGGCAGTGGGGAGGAGATATGTGAGAGTGGGGAGGAGGGATAAGTGGAATGGGGAATGGGGAGAAGAGTTGGGGAGTGGAATGGGGAGTGGAGAAGAGGGATGTGAGTGTAATGGGCAGTGGGGGGAGGGATGGGGAGTGGAATGGGGAAGGGGATGGGGAGTGGTATGGGAAGTGAAAGGGAACAATGAGGACTGGGGAGGAAGGATGGGAGAATTTCCAAAAAAAAAGGGGCACTGATGAGGGAGAAGGCCCGAAATTTACATAAAAATGTTTCTCGATTGAAGAAAGAGTGGCGAGGAAGGGAATCCAGCGTTTACAAATTATAGCAAAAACTCTCAAAATACAAAACGATCATTATCATCATCATCATCACACTAACCTTTGCTCCCACATAACATGAGTACAATTCAGTGCTTCAGAATAGCTAAAACCGATGTAGGTGAAGAAAGAGGAATGGGTGGGAGAAGAAAGTAATACTGTCTTGGAAGTAGAGGGGAGAAGGAAGTGGAGTAGCACTGGCGGATACTACCACCAAGTTGGGGAGAAAGTTTGGAAGGAAGAGTAGTGGACTTTTAAGAGGTGAACAAGAAACTAACTCACTCTCACTGTGTTTCTGTTTCTGTCTCTTGCACTGACACACATTCTCTCTCTCTCTCTCTCTCTCTCTCTCTCTCTCTCAGCTAATGGGAGTGATGGTGGGGTGGGCCGGGAGGGGGAGGAAGCTACAATGAAGGACACTGCACTCGAGTGGTTGCTTCCTATTCCCAACTCCTTTTTATTTTTTTATTAGACAACTACGTAATGAGGGAATGAGGAGTTATATTTAAAAAGTATCTCTCTCTCTCGCTCTCTCTCTCTCTCTCTCACACACACACACACACACACACACACACACACATACACACGCACACGCACACACAACTAGGACCACCATCATCCATTTTCAGCACATTTCGACATTTAATTCTACCTCCATGTCCACTTCCATTTACCCCTTCACTACGATGACGTCTTCTGTAGTGCTTCCTAATCACCAGCTGCTGGAGAGGGATGCCTTCACGTGGTGGCACAGATATAACTGGGCGGATCTACTGCCTGGATACTATAAAAATCACTCTGCACTCTCCCAGTCCCCTGAAATGGAAGACGGTGGTTCCAGGACTGTAGCTTCAGCCATTTTTCCACCGGGTTCACGTTTCAGATGAACCTAAGGCTACTACTACTACTACTACTACTACTACTACTACTACTATTACTACTACTCATTACCATCTACCGATTCTATTCAGCTATTTGAGTGATATTTGGCTGCGAGGAGGCTAAATCTGTTTATAACCAACTTCTTCAGTCTATAAGTTGTCTCCAAATCTAAAGAAAAAAACAGTAAGTGCATATAATAATAATAATAATAATAATAATAATAATAATAATAGTAATAATAAAGTCACTGTATTTGAAGACTTAAAAAGGCTACAACTTAAAAATTGGGACTCAGTCATCAGGAGGGTACTTGAAAAAAGAAAAGAAAAAAAAGAAAGAAAAGAAAAAGGAAACGTACCAGATGAGCTTAAGTAACACTAATGAATTTTATTACGGCTCGCGTGGAGGGTACGTAAAGTCGCTTGTGTGTGTGTGTGTGTGTGTGTGTGTGTGTGTGTGTGTGTGTGTGTGTGTGTGTGTGTTTTCATATGAGGGAACTGGGCCACTCTCAAAACTGGGAATACTAAATCGTGGCTGCATAAAATTTGACAAGCCTTGATGACGAGATAGGAATGAATCTCCTTGGTTACTAGTGAAATCAGCCCTCCAATCTAACTACACCTGACCTCTTGTGAGGTCAGTCTGTTCAGACGTGCTAGAGACCTGTGGTAGTGTTGTGCTAGTGTGTTTTAGTGATCTGTGTTAGTGTGTTGTAGTGATCAGCGATAGTGCTGTGCTAGTAATCCGTGAAAGTGTTGTGCTAGTGTGTTGTGGTGACCCGTAGTGACCCGTGATAGTGTGTGCTACCTTGTGTGAACTAGTGCGTAATGGCTTCCTCGGCAGAGAGCTGTGTCCCCACTGCAGGTATTGAAAAGGACTACCTTGAATTAAAGGAGGAACTTCTCGAACTGAAGCGGGAGGTACAAATTCTCAGGCAGGAGAAGGAACAAATGAGGGAATTGTTGGAGGAGATGTTGGTGGAGAAAGAGAAAAAGGCTGAAGGTTAGACACTAGTTAACAAGGGTGCAACGAAGTTCACTCTTAAGAAGCAAACGGAAGTTAAGACCACTAATGCCTTCGACGCACTACGGGACGAATGTGAAGGGAAGACAGAGAGGGAAATAGAGGAGAAGGAAGGTGAGAGAACTTCCAGTACAGGTAAGTATAATCAGAACAAGAAAGGTAAGAAAAATGTTGTTGTTGTTGGAGACTCCCAGGTGAGATATCTGAACAGGGCCATGTATACTCCACTCGCTAAACATGTGTGTCTTCCAGGGGCCAGGGTGGCTAATGTGGTAGAAAAAATTTCAAATATCGTAAAGGAAAGTGGTGACAAACCCACTGTGTGCCTCAGTGTAGGAGGCAATGATATTAGTAGCCGTAAGAGTGAGGTACTGTGGAAAAGGTACAAGTTGATGTTAGAAAAGGTTAGGGAGAGGGGAGGAACCCCTGTAGTGCTTGGTGTTTTACCAAGGTGGCGGGTTGGAAGGGAATGGTTGAGCAGGGCAATAGGGTTTAATTGCCGCCTTGAAAGGTATTGCAAAGATAATGCAACACCTTTCATAGACAGCTGGGACCGGTTTTATGGACGGAGTGCCTTGTATAGTTGGGATGGGACTCATCTTAGTAGGCAGGGAGTTACTGTTTTAGCTGGAATGATAGATAGGGAGTTGGAGGGATTTTTTCGAGATTGAGAAGTAGGTGTACAGGAAGATGCAGCAACTACACTCAGAAATCATTATTACCATGTTTGGATAGATGCATCAATACTTGCAAAATTAAGAACAAAAGTTCAACCAATAGTGTAGATACATCCACTCAGGCACCTCAAATTGAGCAGGCGATGATAGATGATAGAACAAGCGATGATTGAAGGGCGATAAGCGATAGTACAAAAAATTGTTATATTAGTAAAGTAAAGGGTTTCCCAGTTAGTAATAAAATAAATAACAGCAAATGCCAAGGTAGAGGCATAACTACTAGTAATAATCTGAAAGTGTACTACACAAACAGCCGGAGTTTACGTAATAAAATGGATGAACTGAGGGCTTTAATTTGTACAGAGAAAATAGACATTGCCGTTATTAGTGAAACTTGGATGAATACAGACACTCGAGAATTTTTAGCAGAATATCAGATAAAAGGCTATAATATTTTTGTGTCAAACCGTCAGGGAAGAAAGGGGGGAGGGGTAGCTATTTATGTAAAGGATTCATTAAATTGTTACAATAAAGCAGACATTAAAGTAAATAGGGACACAGAAAGTGTATGGGTTGAAATTAGTAACAATAGGGAGAAATTAGTCTTAGGAGCAATTTACAGATCTCCTAAATTAAGTAGAGCTGATAGTAAATACCTTTGGGAGGAAATTAGGAAAGCATCACAGTCCAGCTTAGTAATAATTGTAGGGGACCTTAATCTGCCAAGGATAGATTGGAGAAATCAGACAGGAGATGCAGAGTCAGAGGAATTTCTAGAGGTAGTACAGGATAATTTCCTTTATCAGTATATCAGGGAGCCCACCAGAGGTAATAATATACTAGATTTGGTTTTAGCTAATAAAGAAAATATCATTAGCGATATAGAGGTTGGTGGACGATTTGGTAATAGCGATCATGAAGAAATTAAGTTCAAATTTATTTGGGATATCTGTTCCACTGAAAATACCTCCACCGTTCCTAATTTTCGTCTAGGAGATTTCGATGGCTTAAGAGCTTATTTTCGAACGGTATTCCACAGGGAGATTAGCTATTTGAGGGAATGTCAGGTCAGTGGGGAACCCCAGGTCATAGGTCAGGCGCAGGAAACACCTGGGGATGTCCGTCAGGTGTCTGTGAGGGAGGAGGTGGTAGATAGGAATGTAGTCCAGGTGACAGAAATTAACTCAGCTCCAGTACCAAACAGACGTTCGACCAGTGAGAAGTATACAGAGTTAATAAATATAATACACGGAGGCCAAGATAGATATATTCCTTCAAAACCGTTTAGAACTAATAATTCAGAACCTAGATGGTTAAACAACAGATTAAAATCTCTCATAGGCCAAAGGAAAGGAATATATAGAAAAATTAAACGTGGACAGGAACACTTACGTAACCGGTACACAATTTTAAATAGAGAAGTAAAGAGGGAGATAAGAAAAGCAAAGAGAAGTTATGAAATTAAGGTTGCCAGTGAATCAAAAGAAAACCCCAAGAGTTTTTATCAAATGTACCGAACGAAAAATAAAGATAGGATAGGACCACTCAGAACAGAATCAGGTGACATTACCAGTGAAGATAAAGAAATGTGCTCCATCCTAAATAATTATTTCATATCAGTATTCACCAAGGAAAATGTAAGCCTGGTCCCTCAAGCAGCAAATATTTACCGTGAGAATACGGAAAATATTCTTAGTAAAATAACCATTAGTAAGGAGGACGTATTGAAAGAAATTAATAAGTTAAAGCCTCAAAAATCGCCAGGTCCGGACGATATATATGCAAAAAATTATAAAGGAGACCAAAGAAGAATTATGTCAGCCACTTTTAACGTTATTTAATGACTCTTTTAAGTTCAGGAGAAGTTCCAGAGGCGTGGAAAACCGCAAACGTAGTGCCCATCTTTAAAAAGGGTGATAAATCAGCTGCGTCGAATTATCGTCCGATAAGTCTAACGTCAATAGTAGGAAAAATGTTAGAGTCAATTTTGGCAAATAAGATTAGAGAACACTTAGAAAAATTTAATCTTATAAACGAAAGTCAGCACGGATTCAGGCAAGGACGATCCTGCCTCACAAATTTGTCATTCTACTCGGAGGTCTATGAGGCAGTAGATAGCGATAAAGCTTACGATGTTATTTATCTGGACTTTAGTAAAGCTTTTGATAGGGTCCCACATGAAAGGTTAGTTAGAAAGGTTCGAGCACACGGTATAGACGGCGATATCTTAAAATGGATAGAATCCTGGCTGAAAGGACGAAAGCAGAGAGTATTAATAAATGGAACTAAGTCGGACTGGGGATTAGTAACTAGCGGTGTACCACAGGGTTCAGTACTCGGTCCCTTATTATTTATCATATATATAAATGATCTAGACTTAGGAGTCAATAGCAGCATCAGCAAATTTGCCGACGATACAAAAATAGGGCGTATCATTAACTCGGCTGACGATTGCCATAACTTACAAAAAGACCTCGATACATTGTCCAAATGGTCTAAAACTTGGCAAATGGAATTTAACGTTGAAAAATGTAAAGTACTTAACGTAGGCAAGACCATTGGAGATACTAAATACAGCTTAGATAACAAAGAAATTAGCCAATCGGAATGCGAGAGAGATCTAGGAGTTATGATTAGTAACGACCTTAAACCAAGGCAACAGTGCATTAATGCGAGAAATAAAGCAAATAGGGTCCTAGGATTTATTTCGAGAAGCGTGAGCAATAGATCATCTAAAGTAATACTAAAACTTTATCTAGCATTAGTAAGGCCACATTTAGACTACGCAGTACAATTCTGGTGTCCTTACTATAGAATGGATATTAATTCGTTAGAAAATGTACAGAGAAGAATGACTAAAATGATACATGACGTCCGGAACCTGTCATATGAAGACAGACTGAAAAGACTAAGTCTGCATTCGCTAGAGAGGCGTAGAGTAAGGGGAGACTTAATTGAGGTGTTTAAGTGGATGAATGGTATAAATAAGGGAGATATTAGCAAGGTACTTAAAGTGAGCATACAGGATAGAACTAGAAATAATGGTTTCAAACTAGAAAAATTCCGTTTCAGTAAGGAAATCGGTAGAAATTGGTTTGGTAATAGAGTAGTAGACGAATGGAATAAGCTACCTAGTAAAGTAGTTGCTGCCTCTTCCATTGAGAGTTTCAAGCATAGGCTAGATAAGCATATGACAAATAAGGGGTGGATATAGAATAAAGAAAATCTTATAACCAATACTAATTCAAAAAAATTTTCTTTTCAGGTTACACTATGATAGTCTCTATTCTCCTTTCACACTTTCCTGTAAAATGTCCACGCCAGTTTTTCTATACGGCGTGGTGTTCTTTCTGACTTTTTCCTGCCGGCTTCGGCTGGAGGGTTTGGAGGGCGGGGGAGAGCCTTCTTCTTTGCTATCCTTATCTCATTCTAGTAGTTCAGTTACTCTTCTAGGAGCTGCCTAGCATGGGCCAAACGGCCTACTGCAGTTATCCTCTCTTCTTATGTTCTTATGTTCTTATCAACAGAGCATGTAGGGGACTAGAGATCTTTGCCAGGTTGGAGCGAACGCACTACAGAAAGAATGAAGTGTTAAGGGAGGCTTCTTACAGTATAAATCTAACATCTTCCATTTCTCCTACTTACTTCCTCATTAATTTCATTTTTTTCCACTTACGTCCTCATGTATCTTCCGTTTCTTCTTATTTCCTCCTCTTCCTTTTTCCCTACTTACTTCCTCGTATCTTCCTTTTTTTCTACTTCCTCGTATCTGCCTTTTTTTTTTTCTACTTCCTCGTATCGTCCGTCTTTTGTATCCATTGCCTCAAATCTTCCGTTTTTTCTTCTTACTTCCCGGAATCTTCCTTTTTTTTTTTTCTACTTATTTCCTCATATCTTCCGTCTCTTCTCCTCATTATCCTTGTATGCCCGGAAATATACTCTAAATATAATATTGCCTCTTTTTTCATATATAGAAATACCTTGGACGTTGAACTAGATCAGGGGTTCCCAACCTTTATTTACCCATTACCCCATTTTCCACACCTCCCTTCACTCATTACCCCTCATTGCTTATGTTTCCACAATTGCATTTTAGCTGCTTAACATTTTGATGCCTAGATTTTAGTTTGAATGTAGGACTTAATTAAAGGTTAGGCTAAAACCAAGAGAGTTATTGCAAGGAGTAATTTATTTTTATTATTAACACTGATACCAAATAAACATGATTTAAAACATTCATCTCTGAATTTTAGTATAGGTCTGAAAGTCTATCATAACTGGTATGATTTTTAGATTTTTTTTTTTTTTGTTACCTCCCTCATTACCCTTCACAAAAGACCAAATTACCCCACTTGGGGTAATTTACCCCAGGTTGGGAACCCCTGAACTAGAGTGATTGGTTTTGGTTCCGTTTTCTTTGTGTTTAATTGTACTTTTTTTTTGAGGACTGGTAAGATTTGGAGTTCTTCGAGGAACTCTCTCTCTCTCTCTCTCTCACACACACACACACACACACACACACACACACACACACACACACACACACACACACACACACACACACACTACCAGAGAGAGAGAGAGAGAGAGAGAGAGAGAGAGAGAGAGAGAGAGAGAGGTATAAAACAATGTGTAGGCCTGCCACCAGTATATCATTGCTCTAACATCCCCACCCACACCCACATTCCCAGTGGGACCCCACCCTACCCCACCCAACACACCCTAAGATCTATGTTAGGCCCATCACCCTCTCCCCCTCCCTAATTTTCTCGTCCCCTCCCCTTCCCTTCCTCTTTTCCCTCTCTCCCTCCCCCTTATTCTCCATCAACCCCCACCCCCTTCCTCACTTTCTCGTTCCCTCCCCTTCCCTTCCTCCTTCTTTCCTTCTCCTTTATCCTCTCTTCTTACCTGGCCATTTCTTTTTCCCTCCCTCCTTCCCTTTCTTTCCCCCTCTCTTTCTCTTTCCATATCTCCTTGTCACTTTACCTCTGCCCCTTTATTCTTTTCTCCTTCCCTCCTTCCTTCCCTCCCACTCTCCCTACCTTGGCCCTCCCTCCCTCTCTCTCTACCTGGCTCCTTCCCTCCCTCCCTTTTCCTCTTTCTCTCCCTCTCTTCCTTTTTCCCTCCCTCCCTTCCGACACCAGATTAACTTACCTCCTCTTCGTGACCCAGGCCACATTCACAAACTTTCTTCATCTAAAGTTTCGTGTGAGACCGTTTGTACATGCCATCATCTTTACTCTCACAGGCGTCAAACATGTCTCAACCACTGCAGAGTGAATAGTATCGTTATAAATACAACTATGCATAATGATTCACGTAAGTAATGGACATCTTTGGAGAATAAGCGTAAAAATTGGTTAAGATTCTTTATGTATCGCGAAAATAATGAACAGCTATGGACAATAATCGTAAAATATTGGTTAAGATTCTTTATGTATGCTTCTCCTGGACGTCGTAGGGGTGGGGGGATGGAGGGAAGGAGAGTGGGGGGTCATTCTGCAGTGTTTCCTGGAGGGGGTGGCTGGACATGGTGGAGGTGTAGGGCGTAGTAGCGGTAAGAGTGAGGGAGGTGCTAAGGAAGTGTGCGAGAGAGGAAGGTGAGGCATTGGAGGTATAAGTATGGGAGACGAGGATGAGGAGGGGAGGATGAAGGAGAATGTAATTGTGGGAAGGGGGGAAAAAAGGAGTGCGTGATTAACGGGAGAAGAGGGAAGAAAGAGGAAAAGTGGGAGGAGGGAAAGAGGTGAGGAGGAAGAGGAAGTGTGGGAGGGGAAGAAAAGGGAATGCTGGAGAAAGTAAAAGGAAGAGGGGGCATAAAAGAGGAAGAGAAAGTGTGGGAATAGAGGGAGAGGAAGCATGGCAGGAAAAGAAGAGGGGGTAAAGGGGGGAGAAAGCGTGGAAGAAGAGAAAAATGAAGTTTGAGAGAAGAGAATGAGAAAGTGAGGGAGAGGAGGAAGAGGAGTTGTGGGCGAAGAGGAAGAGGAAGTAATATAAAGTCTGGTTTACCGTTATCAAAGAAAATTAAGGTTCATTATAAAGTTTTAAAAACGATGAGTGACTTTTGAAGTAAATTATCCATCCATGGTGTACACCTACGACCGCATGTTGCCCTATAATACATGCCTGCTTTTACTTCAAACGACACCCATCGTTTTATAAACCTTTACGATCAGCTTTAATTTTCTTTGAAAACGGTAAACTTTTAAAGGTAATTTTAACCTCTATAACTTCGAAAATTATTTCTTTTTCAAACTGGCTGTTTATATTGCAAGCAATTTACAAATATAAGTATATATATATGTTTTAAAATAAGAAGAGCTGTTGATTTACCACTCTCCTCAGTGTTGCATCAACCAATTAGCAGCCTTAATTCAAACGTTTCTTGGCTCCAGCTATCAGAGCCGAGTGAACAGGGTCTAATCACCACCTCTGTCTGCGCTGTACAGACAGAGACACAAGAATATTCCCAAAGTTTGACGAACACATAGAGGAAAAATCGAACCATATGACGCACGCCCAAGAAGATATTGATTTTTCACTATAATTTGCCAGTTGTAGATTTTATTCAGACGGAACTGGGAAATAGAGTTGTATCTTTCTTTTCTGTGAGTCTCATTTGTGACATAAGAATTTAATTAGTGTTTGTTTGCAGCACTTATCTCGATCGATCGTTCCTTAATCCACGTACTTACTATAATCCAGCTTGAAGAGGGTAGGTTATAGCCTCTAATATTAAAATGATCACTCGCTTATGGGTATAAATTATGGGAAAGTCGAACAAAAAAGAAAAGGGAAAACTAGATGATTAAAGTATAATGAGGGAAAAGGAAGAAAAATGGAGAGGAACTGGAAGTTTCTAAAGCCTTCAGAGTGAGTGACAATGAGTGAGACTTAATAATGCTCAACTTTAGCCTGTGGGATGTTTGCATAGTGTTATTATAACCAAAGATAAGCGGTTTTTCCAAATAATTTAAGTGATAACATTACAAAGAAAGACTAAGAAACACACACACACACACACACACACACACACACACACACACACACACACACACACACACACACACACACACACACACACACACACACACACACACACACACACACACACACACACACACACACACACACACACACACACACACACACACACACACACACACACACACACACACACACACCCACACACACGCAGTTTAGAGGTGGCAAGCATAAACCACAGCTGACTTGCTTTAGATGATGAGGTTAAAGTAAGAAAACGGTGACAGGGAAGATAAAACAGGAGAGAGGAAAGTGGCCGAAAAATGGTAAAAGAGGCGAAGAGAGAAGAGAAAATGAGAGAAAAGAAACAGAGAGGAGAGAGAGGACAAAGGAAAAGGTAAATGAAAAGAGAGGAAAAAGAGGAAAAAGGGCAGGGAACGAGAGGAAAAAAAGAGTAGTGGAAAGAGAGGAGGAAGTAACATTATCCCTAAGCCCGACTCGTCAAACTGGAGGTGTGAGGTGGTCTGGAGGGAAACAGAGAGGGAAGGAAACTGGAGGAACAGGTAAAAAGAGGGAGAGAACAGACAGAAGAGTGGGCGAGAAAAAGAGAGTGAGGGAAACAAGAGGTACAGGAAAAGAAAGGGAGAGAAAAGAGAGAGAAAAGTGAGAGAAAAAAGAAAAAGAGAAATAGAGAGGATGGAAAAGAGGGAGAAAAAAGAAGAGTGGGGCAAAAAGAGAGAAGATAACTTGTGGAAAAGGAAAACTGAAGAAGGAAAGGAGAGGGAGAGATGAGAGGGACAGAATAAAGAGTGAAAGAGAGGGAGAAGAAAGAGGAGTGGGGGGGGGGGAAAGAAGCAGAGGAAGAAACCATAAAAGGGAGAAAGAATGGGGAGAGAGGAGGGGGAAAGAAAAGATAAAGAGAGAAGAAAAAGATGCAGATTGAGGGATAATAAAAGAGAAAAAGAGGAGGTCTATTCGGCCGACTCGTCAAACGGAGAAAGGCATAGAAAGGCTGACGGGAAGTGGAAGAGGAGAGAGGAGGAAAAGGAGGAGAGAAAAGGGAGGGGAATGGAAAAGAGAAGGAAGGAAAAGGAGAAGGAGGAGAAACAAGGAGAAAGAGAAGAAAGGTGGAGGACGAAGGAAAACTGGAGAAAAAAAATGAAGCAAAAGAAACAGCAAGAGAAAGGAATACAAAAGGGAAAAGAAATGGAACATGAGGAGAGAAGGACGCTAAAGGAAGAAGGGGAAGAGGGAAGAAAGAGAGGGAGAAGGAAAAGGGAAAAATGAAGAGAAAGGGAATAGAAGAGGGACACAGATGAAGTAAGGTTCTCACTTCAAACAGGAGGAGTGGGATGGTAGGAGCAGAGAAAGGGAGAGGCACAGAGAGGAGGGGGAGGCAGGAGAAAAAAAAGAGTGAAGAAGAGAAAAGGAAAGAAGAAGAAGGAAACAGGAAAAGGGGACTGGAAGAAGAGGAAATGAAAACTGAAAGAAGAGCAAAAAGGGAAGAGGACGGCAAGTGACAAGCGGAAGAGGAACAAGGAAAAACAAAGAAGAGACAAGGCCGAGGGAGAGAGGAGGAGAGTGGAAGAGGAGAACCGTAAGAAAGACGAGAAGAGGAAAGAGGAAGAGGAAAAAGGAAAGCGAAGGAGCAGAAAAGGAGAGGCTGGAGAAGAAGGAAGAGGAATCGAATAAAGAAAGGTAGAGAATGGCAAGACGAGGAGAGATGGGCAAAAGAATGAGAGACGAGGATGTTCGATGCATCAAGTGGGAGGGATGTGTTCGTCCGGGGAGAGAGAGGTAGAGAAAGAGGAGGAGAGAGGAAAGGAGGGATGGGAAAGAGGAAAGAGGAAGAGATGGAACTGGAGGAAAGGGGAGAAGAGGAAGAGAATAGGGAAGAGAAGATATATGGAAGATCTATCAACTGGGAAGAATGTACTGATCCGGGGAAAGAAAGAGGAGGAAAGAGGTAGAGGCCGGAAGTGGTAGAGGGAAGAGAAATGAGGACGAGGTGGGAGTAGGAGGAAAGAAAAGGTGGAGAAGAGGGAAGGGAAGAGGAAAGATGACAGGAAGGTAAGAGGAAGAAAGTAGAGAAAGAGAAGATGGATGAAGGGCAGATACGGGGGAGTAACATTTTGCCTTTATCCGACTCATCAAAAGAAAGGCGTGTGCAGGTCCAAGGGGAGAGCAAGTTAGAGGGATGAGGGTGAGGGAGGGTGCGCTGAGTGGGGCGGGGTTGGGTGAGGGAGTAACTGAGGGTGGAGCAAGGAGCATGGGGCAGGGACGTGGGAGGGGGGAGGGGGATAAGTTCGAGAAGGGGCGGTGTAAGGGCAGGGTGGGCGAAGAGTAGGTCAGAAGAAAGAAGGGCTGGGTGAGATGTTAAGGTAGGGTCATGGGGGTGGAAGAGTGGGGTTTCGTGGGGTGGAGTGGTGCAGGATGTAAACGAGGGCGGGACAGGGAAGGACGGGGTGAGAGGTAGCTAGGGTTGGAGTGGGAAAGTGAAGGGAGTACCTAAAGGAGGGGCGAGGGTTAGGTAGGGTAGAGTGGAGGGTGGCTGAAGGGGGTGCAGGGGCTAGGAAGGATGAGGTAGGTGGGGTGGGAGTTAACTGAGGGAGGGCCGGGGCGGATCAAGGCGGGGTGAGAGGAAATTGAGGGAGCAAAGTAGCTTACGAGGTCAGGATGAGAGGTGAGGGGGAGGAAGGGCTTACTAAGTGGGGAAGGGGAGAAGAGGAGGTGGGAGTGGGAACGAGGTGATATGGTGTAGTAGTGAGGCAGAGCACAACCATCTGAGTATGGGCCGTGTTGTTAGTGGCACTGTAGGCCTCGTAGCACCATTTTCTCAGCGATTTATGGTACCTGTTACTTCCTTATTTTTCCTTTTATGTTATCCTTATAGTTTCAGTAGAGACAATGTTTCCATCAGCAGCACAATAGAGGGAGTGAGAAAATAGCCAATAATTTCCTTTTTCAGTCAGTTCAGTTTTGCATATCTCATTTTTACGAGTATTTAGTTTCTTTTTCTTTTTTTCCCCATTTCTCTTAGGACACATTTTAGTCCCGTTCATCCTCTCAATTCATTTCCGTTTTTCAGGCAGGTGATCCGAGGTGATTCATTTCTCACCTCAGATCTTCAGCTTCAGATTTCAGTTCACTTCAGCTGATTTTTAAGTTTGGCTCATTCCACGTTTCAGAATATCAGGTTCATCCCGCATTTCAGGATTTCAGGCTCAGGTTCCAGTGATCTCAGACTATCATTTCCTCTTTCAGCCGCTCAATTCTTACTTCAGGCATGGCAGTTCACCTTGATATTCATTTTTTCTTACCTCAATCTCAGTTTAATTCGTCCAAACGTTATAGAACTTCAGGCTCTAGTTTCAGTGAAGTTAGGCAATCATTTCCTCCTTCAGGCAGCTTGTTTCAGCTTTATTAGTAATTTTCATAAGTTCAGTCTTTCAGGATTTCAGGCGCAAGTTCAGTGAGGTTAGGAAATCAGTCCTTCATTCAAACATCTTTTTTTTTTTTTTCAGTCTTCAGTTAAGTTCATCCAGATGTTTCAGAATTTTAGGCTCAAGTTTCAGTGGGATTAGTCGATCATCTTCATTTCAGAATTTCAGGCTCACGTTTCAGTCGGGTTTTGCGATCATTCCCTCCTTCAGGCAGCTCGTTTCAGTGCTCCATCTCTCCTGCCTGGGTTCCCTCCTTCATCGACTCACAATATGTATGTTTACCTTCCACTCGGCCCGCTCCTCACCTCCCTCCCAATCTGCCGCTGATAGTAAAAAAATAGTCGAGAGAGAGAGAGAGAGAGAGAGAGAGAGAGAGAGAGAGAGAGAGAGAGAGAGAGAGAGAGAGAGAGAGAGAGAGAGAGAGAGAGAGAGAGAGAATAAAAAGGTCCCCCCCAAAAAGAGAAAAATCAAGAGAAAAAGGGAAGGCTCTTGAAGGATTAATATTGGAGGGAGACCAGGATGCATAAATTAGTGTGACATTCGCTTTTTTTTTTTTTTTTTTTACTCTGCTTCCTCCTTTTCTTCTAAAACAACTTGGCCTGCGGTTAGTTGGGGGGGGTGGGGAGAGGCCGGCGGGGGGAGTGAGGGTGAGGAAGGGAGAGACCCGGGAGGGGGGAAGAAGGGGAGAGGCCGCAGGGGTAAACTTTTTTAATTTGGCCCATTCTATATTTCCCGCGGTTGGGGGCGTCTCGAGGTCCTAGCCACACTTACAGGAGGGAAGGACGGAAGGAAGGGAGTAAAAGAATGAAGAAAAAGAAAAGCCAAATGGTCTTCACCCCACTTTGAGGGAAAGAGTGGGAAAAAAAGTAACCAAAAAGTAGAAAGTAAAGATCCCATCTATACTTATGAGGGAGGGAGAGAAAAAGTAAGATAAAACGAAAAGTAAAATGGTCCTAATTCCACTTTGAGAAAGGGGGAGAAAGGTGTGATTAAAAAGTAAAAAGTAAAGATCCCACATGCGTCTACGGGGATGAGAATAGTAAAATATAAAGTAAATAAAAATGGTCTTCGCTATTTTGTCGTGAGGAAGAGCGAATCAGATGAAGTAAAGTAAAAACTAATATGAAAAGGTCCTTCTATGAAAGGGGAAAAAGTAAAAAAAAAAAAAGTAAAAAGAAGAGATCGTTCTTATTCTTGCAGGAGGAAATTAGGTCAGGGAGAGAAAAAAAGGACAATAAGTAAATGAAGAACAAGCTGGTAGGCGACAATGGGCAGCTCTAATCGGACCAAATTTTGTCAGCGACCGGAAGTGAGTTTCATCACTAAAAGTCATTTATAAATGGCGGTACTCCAGGACAACATTCCACCTAAGAATCATGGCCCTGGCTTGATAATCTTTGGAGCCTTAGAATTTCGCGCGGGCAAGGTCGTAGTTTTAGCGCTTTTCATATTTTCTGCACTTGATGACCTTTGGCCCCTGACCTGGTGAATATAGATCAAGTATGTACGACGCACGCTTGCAGTACACATTAATGTCTATAAGCATGCAAAGTTTCATTCGATTCCATCAGCCCACTGTGGAGCTTGGGAACTTGATATTCGCGGAATGGTCCACCAGAGGTACAACTTTTAGGTGACACTGCCAACGACTGGAAGTGAGTTGCGACACTAAATGCCATTTTTTGTGCGGAGGTACTCCAGTGCAACGCTCTAGTCAAGAATCATGGCCCTGGCTTGATAATCTTCGGAGCCTTATCATTTCGTGCGAGCATAGTCGTGATTTTAGCTATTTTCACCGTTCTCGCATTTGATGATCTTTGACCCCTGACCAGGCCAATATAGCACATAGGTGCACATAGAAAGTTGTAGTACTGGTCAGTGTCTATAAACATGCAAAGTTTCATTCAATTCCATCAAGCCACTGGGGAACTAGGGGAGCATTTTGGAAAATCGGTGCTACTGTAGTTGCTAGGGATACTGAAGCCAGTCATCGCAGGGTTGCCACTCGAAAATTAGAGAGAGGGAAAAAATGGATGGAACACTTCCGATAGGGACTGACCTCAAGATCACTCCTAAAGAAGTCAGAGCTTTCTACGCCCATTAGTAATGCTTCTGTAACTCAAAACGTGAAAAGAAAAAAAAAAAAAAAGCGTTTCTTGGCCGTTGCTAGGCAACAAATAGTTGCCTAGCAACCAAAACTTAGCTGACATAACTAGGTCATAGGCTGGTTATTGTGTCCAAGGTTGGTCGGAATCGGTTAATTATGAAGGGTAGAAATGCCTGTCGCTATTAAACAAGACAAGAAAGAATGAATACAAGAAAGCAGGAAAGAAAGAAAGAAAAAAAGAAAACGCGACTAACAATAAGGGCAGCATGGAGCCTGCCAATACTTTCGGCTCATAAACAGGAGCCGCGGAGCCGAGCGACGCACCTGCCGAGTCAACCAATAAAGCAAGTTCCCGCCACAATTGTTTTTCCCCTCGCGACTTTACTTATTTTCTTTTATTTTTATTTTTCCTAATTGTACAGTCTGCGCCGCTGCCTCTCGGGACTCTTGCCAATCTTCTTTTGACGCCTTTTCTTTCTTTTTCTTTCTTTTCTTTTTACTGCTGGGCACGAGCGTGGAATTGTGATCACTCGTATATATGCTAAACTGACACCTGATACATTTTCTGGGATGAATGGTGAAATTATTGTTGAAAAACTGACGGATATAAACAGGTTGCGCAAAAAATGAAAGTATGCAATAGATAAAGAGAGAGAGAGAGAGAGAGAGAGAGAGAGAGAGAGAGAGAGAGAGAGAGAGAGAGAGAGAGAGAGAACGTTATTATTTTTAGGTAATCCCATTTGCATACTAATATACAGACTTATTTTTTAATATAACAAAATCCAAGAACAAGATACCAGAGGGAAAAGTTTTATCTCTAACGTTACCAAATCTTCAAATTCCAAAATATATAGAAAAATTAGCAGGAACAACCTTTGGATCCGTAAAGTACATGACCAGAATTTTACTCTGGGATGGAACTCAGTGGTAATAAAAGTAAAATAAATCAAAAAATAAAAGTAATCTTCCTTTTTATGGAGTCTCTAAGGATTTTCTGATGGTCTTACGGTATCATCTTACACTGGAAGCGAGTGATTTTTCTTTTTTTTAAGGGAAGGTTGATAATTCACTCAAAAAGATAATTATGCAGTCAGTGTTGGAGGGCTGAAGTAAAGACTTCATTTCTGTTTAAGTACATTCTTAAGGGTGTAACTACTTCATGAGGACTTGCAAAGCCTCATGAAAAGAAGATGTTGAACTGACTCCCAAACCCAAAATGACCTCTGCTCAGGTCATTTTCGGTTTCGCGTAACAATCCCTAAACAAACACACACACACACACACACACACACACACACACACACACACACACACACACACACATGCTACTCTCTCTCTCTCTCTCTCTGTAACCTCTGTAACACACACACACACACACACACACACACACACACACACACACACACACACACACACACACACACACACACACACACACTAGTTTATACACTTCCCAACGCCTGGAGCAAATGTTCTCCACTCTGCCCTCCTGACTTGTTAAACCATTCATGTAAGGGTGGGGTCACTCCCGGCTCAGGCTCTTGTTTTTTTCCTCAGTAAGGGGCCCCGTCTAGCGGAATCCAGGTTTATAGTATACACATGTTAACCCTCCAATGCTTGGGATAACTCTAGCGCATACAATTCCTAAACCAGGCCTCTACCATGTTACCTCTAGACTTACCTCATTTTCAAAGTTCCTTCATTTTTGCTCAGGAAAAACTTTTGCGTATCATGTTTTCTTTGTGTATTTTTTTTTTATTTTCACTATTTCATCTGCATTAGTGGGATCTGTCTTTGTTCTTACGGTCTTGCCTAAAATTAAGGATGCTTAGAAGAAGTAGAGCGTATCATTTATCACATTTATGAGAGACACATCATAATACGTCCATGTTCAGTCACTGGGGTCAAAGTTAATTATCTGGGTGCCCTTGTTGAACATAGAAGGGTGGATGATTTTGTTTTCTGTTCTCTCTCTCTCTCCCTCTCTCTCTCTCTCTTTTAACCTGACAGACCCCAGGGTACCTAAGCTGTTCTATAGAAAAAGGATTACCTGGGCAAGACTGACTTTCATTATCATGTGACCTCGATAAGACATATCTGCGTTATGTTATCACTGTTTCTGACATGTTTTGGTGCAGCCTATTCCTGCAAGGGTCCACGGAGCAGCACTGCAAAATAGATTCTGGGAGTTGTTCCATTCCTGTACAATGACTGTACTATAAAACGTTACACAGTAGTATTCATATATGCACTCAAATCATCGAGCTTTAGTCAAATGCCTACTGTTTTTAGATCTTCACTTGATATTTCCATCAGCCAATACATTACCAGAGGAAAAGAGTGGATTTATTTTTTTTTAGCTTGTCTCATATAATTTGTTTCGGAAATGGTAACAGGTGTGTAAATCGGCTGAAATAAACTTAAAATCAATAACACCCTTGCTAAAACGGGGATCCCTGTATTGTATAGAACTGTTATTGCGAGCATGGTCAAACAACACATTTTGTACTTTGGTGTTATATCCTTACCCTTGAACTATTATTGCTTGTGTTGCATAATAAATCGCAAAATACTAGAAGTGCTTTTATATATAATTTTTGCAAAGCGCGCGCGCGCGCGCGCGCGAGAGAGAGAGAGAGAGAACCCCTTCCATCCACCCTCTAAGGCTAATTTCCCTTGGTTCTTTCCCTCAGTCTAGGATCTATGCTGGCAGCTGGGACTAGAGACGTGCGTGGACTCTCTCTTTCTCTCTCTCTCTCTCTCTCTCTCTCTCTCTCTCTTACAGACTTGCTTCCCGTTCCACTGTTCACCATTTCATTTTTATATTTCTCTATTTTCTCCACTCATTCCCTACCAGTTTCAGTATTTCCTCTCCTCTGTCTGTCCGTCGTCTGTCTCTGTCTGTCTGTCTGTCTGTCTGTCCCTGTCCTTTCCTCCTTTCCTTTCATTTCTTTCTATTTCTTTTCCATTGCTTTGATTATTCTACTTTGCCTTTTTTTGGTCCCTCTATATCCCTACCCCCCCCCCTCTCTCTCTCTCTCTCTCTCTCTCTCTCTCTCTCCAGCTGCAGTGGTGAGTTAACAGCAATTCACCGTAGGATGGTCCTCAGGGTTCAGCCACACCAAGGGTCAGATGGCTTGGTCTGCATGAGATGGCTGTGTGGTGGACGGAAATGGCTGGATTTTTGGAATGGCTGTGTGGCTGTCTGTCTGAGGGGGCTGTGTGGCTGTGTGTCTGACTGTGTGACTGTTTGAGTTGGCTGTGTGGCTGTCTGAGGTGGCTGTGTGCCTGTGTGTTTGGCTGTGTGGCTATTTGAGTTGGCTGTGTGGCTGTGTGGTTGTTTGAGGTGGCTGTCTGTTTGGCTGTGTGGCTCTTCAAGGTGGCTGTGTGTTTGGCTGGGTGGCTGTTTGAGGTGGCTGTGTTATTATGTTTGGCTGTGTGTCTCTTTGATGTGGCTGTGTGTTTGGCTGGGTGGCTATTTGAGGTGGCTGTGTGTTTGGCTGTGTGGATATTTGATGTGGCTGTGTGTTTGGCTGGGTGGCTATTTGAGGTGGCTGTGTGTTTGGCTGTGTGGATATTTGATGTGGCTGTGTGTTTGGCTGGGTGGTTGCTTGAGGTGGCTGTGTAGCTGTGTTTGCTTGTGTGACTATTTGGAATGGCTGTGTGACTGTGTGGTTGGCTGTGTGGTCGTGTGTTGGTGATTTTGACGGCTATGTAATCCGGAGGTGATGTCAGGGTGGGGTGATGGTGTGGTTGGGGTGATGTCAGGGTTGGATTATGTCATGGTAGGGTGATGTCAGGGTGGGCTGATGTCAGGATGGAGTGATGTTAGGGTGGGTTGATGTCCGGGTGGAGTGATGTCAGAGTGGGGTGATGTAAAGGTGGAGTGATGTCAAGGTGGAGTGATGGCAGAATAAGGTGATGTCAGGGTGGGGTGATATCAGGGTGGGGTGATGTCAAGGTGAGGTGATGTCAGAATGTGGTGATGTCAAGGCTTAGTGACGACTACAGTGATGTCTGTGATGGTCGCACTCTGGGTCAGGGAGTCCGGGTATCTTGAAAAATTTATTGCACACTGGAAGCAGGAGAAAGAGGAGGAAGGCAAGGAGAAGGATAAGGACTACGAAGTAAGGCGAGGAGGGCAAGGAGGACGACGAGGAGGAGGAAAAGCATGAGGAGGAGAATGCATAGGAAGCTAAGGGGAAGGAGGTCAGTGAGGAGAAAGAAGAAAGAGAGAAAAGGAAGAGGACACGAATTTAAAGAAAAATGTAAGCTAAAGAATCAGGGCAAGATTAAGAATGGAGATGTAGTGTGTAATAGTAAGAATAAGTGTAGGACGAGCCAAAAAAAAGTTTAAGTAAGAAAAGGTCAAAATAAAAATGACAACGATAAAATAAGAGGAACGTTTCTCTTAGATGATGGTTTTTCTTATTTCAATTTTTTTTTGTCTTATTCTAACATTATTTACTAGACATTCAAGCTTATTCTTTCGTTACTTAATGAATATTGTGCTCGTTTTCTTCTTATTTGCTTGACATCCTGAATATTCCAGTTTTATCTGTTCAGTGTTTCTACCTATTCAAACTACAGTAGTTTTTTTACTCGTTGTTTCTTCTCAGTCATCCACTACCTACTTGGCCTCTCTGCTGAAATGACTGCATATTTACTCGACGTCTGCTTTATCAACTGCTTGACATACCTACTTAGTCGACTCTAATTTACTCGACATCTTGCCCTAAGGTCCTCGTTTACTCAACAGTTCTGCTTAATATTAACTCAGTCTGCTTTAATGACTCCGGTAAAGGGGTTCTTTATTTATTCTGCGTCTGATTTATTGTGCCATAAATACTAAACGTCTCTGCTTAATCTACTTTCATTTATTCGATGTCTCTGCTTAATCTGCTTTCATTTATTGGAGGTCTCTGCTTAATCTGCTTATATTTATTCGACGTGTCTGCTTAATAATGATATTTACAGAACATCTCTTCATAAGCCTCTCATGGTTTCGACAACTCTAGCATTTATTTCCAGCTGAAGTCAGACGATTTTATTCAGCTGAGAGTGAGTCATAGGAGCTTGAGAGTGGAAACCGACAATTATCCATTCTCATCTCCTTCCCTTACATTGTGTGTGTGTGTGTGTGTGTGTGTGTGTGTGTGTGTGTGTGTGTGTGTGTGTGTGTGTGTGTGTGTGTGTGTGTGTGTGTGTGTGTGTGTGCCATTTTCCGCGTTCTAAAAAGCTTTGAAAATTGAGATCTGCTTTAAAGTTGAGGGGATGTTTGCTTGACTGTGCTGGCTGTTACGTATGCGGAATAGACACACACAACTATACAAGCGCAAACACCAGTCCCCAGTCTCTCTCTCTCTCTCTCTCTCTCTCTGCTTGTCACATCAAACTGTCTGTCATATCTATCTATCCATATACCTCACCTGTGTCTTTCTGTTTGTCAATTAGCACCCTTCTCTCTCTCTCTCTCTCTCTCTCTCTCTCTCTCCTTTCACACGCGTGCCCTAGTCAGCTCGAGGCTCAGGAACTCAAAGGGTGAACCAAAGAAGCCGTATGTCCGCAGTCCTACCTTGGTCTGCACCTGGGTCTGACGAGAGAGAGAGAGAGAGAGAGAGAGAGAGAGAGAGAGAGAGAGAGGAGGGGGAGGGGACTCTGTGGAGTGTTTGTTTTAATATGAAGGTACCGGAGGACAAGAAGGAGATGAGGTAGGAGGAGGAGGAGGAGGAAGAAGTCCTTAACCCTTTACTACAAGAGGCCTTTAACAACTTATAAATCGTCTGGAAGTAGAAAGGATTAACTACTACACACTTTACGTTATTCATATGGCCAGCTTTAGAAAAAATAACTTTCTTTCCTATTCTTGTTAATGGTAGACAATTTAATTACACTTAGGAGGACCTGTGTTACTAGGAAGAGTATTGAAGGCTTCATCTAACCCTTCCATTTCATAAAGACTCTCAAGATACAAGTGAAAGTGCTTGAAGATAGCAGGAATGAAACAGAGATATATTGCATGGGTTAAAGAGGTATGGTAAGGGGTTAAAGGTATTGTATGGAGCTAAAGAGGTATTATTAGGGGTTAAGGAGGTATGGTAAGGGCTTAAAGAGGTATTGTAAGGGGTTAAAGAGGTACTGTGATGGGTTAAAGAGGTATGATAAGGGATTAAAGGTATTGTAAGGAGTTAAAAAGGTATTATTAGGGGTTAAAGAGGTATGGTAAGGGATTAACGAGGTATGATGAGGGATTTAAGAGATATGGTAAGGGGTTAAAGGTATTGTAAGGAATTAAAAATGTATTATTTTGGGTTAAAGAGGTATGGTAAGGGATTAAAGAGGTATTGTAAAGTGTTCAGTAGATATTGCATAAGAATATAGAATAAATATATTACAAAAAAAACAGAATAAATATATCATCTGAACACACACACACAAAAAAAGAACAGCAAAAACAGAATAAGCAGTATAAATACCTCATCTGGAAGTATCAGAATAAGAAAAAAAAAAAAGGTGTTTGGTACAGAGAAGGGAGGCGAGACCACGAGCAGGAATACTTTAAGGAAACGGACGCAATAATGATTTCTTCTATTTACCTGGGGTGTGACATTTCAGCAAGTGGAGGGGAAAAAAAATCGTACGAAAATAGGATAACCAAACTAAAATAGCCGTCACGAGATTCATGAGCATATTTACAGGAAGGGAATTTTTTGAGCAAGCAGACTGGATGCAAGGCGAGGCAATAATGATTTCTTGCATTTACGCACTGGCTGACATTCCAACCACTTGACTGCCGCTACAACACATCTATTATTATTCCACACGCAAACCTAATTAAATGAGGCTAGCGGCGGGGGCGGGGCATGATTCAGAAGGGGAAGGAGGACGAGAGATAAGGGAAGAGGGGAAGATAGGGGAAAGAGGAGACATAGTGACATAAAAGAATATTTGAGAAGAGAGTAATAGAAAAGGGATGGAATGAAGGAAACTAACAGAGACGGAAAAGATAACAGAAGACAGGAAACACACACACACACACACACACACACACACACACACACACACACACAGAAAGAGAGAGAGAGAGAGAGAGAGAGAGAGAGAGAGAGAGAGAGAGAGAGAGAGAGAGAGAGAGAGAGAGGACGAAGACGACAACAAAGACGACTATGCCAACGACTAGGCCAACGAAAAAGACTATGAAAACAACAACGAACACGACAACAACAACGACGATGACAGCGACCACGACGACGATCGGGAGACGGTTCGGCGAAACGTTGATAATGCTGCTGAGAAAAGAAAATACCATGGGATTCCAGACGTGTTGGTATTCACTGAAGGATTACCAGTGGCGAGAGCGCGTTAAATCCACACCCAAGTTCCACGAATTAGGAGCTAACTGGAAGAAACAAGAGACCAGACGCCATCCACATCCTGATTAGCTCTGCAGGGACGGGCAGGGACGAGTTCTTTCACATCTCAGCTTTCATTGGCCGTGAATTAAATGGAAGGAAGAAAAAGACAGAGGATATCATACTCAGGTTGCTCATTTAGAAAACAACTGGGAAACGTGGGAAAAGAATGGAAACAAAAACGCTAAACACATCTGCACAGAGGAGGTGGGGTCATGTGGTTAGAGAAGTAGTCTGTTGTCCAAAGAGACTCGAGTTCGATTTCAGGTTTGGGCGGGGGACAGACAGACAGTTTGCTTTCACTAAAATACACTTCACTGATCTTCCACAACACCTACCGACATGCCACTTAAACACCAGCTAATACCATCACACCAGTCCTGAAACCAGCAGCCCTAACACGTACCCAATAAGGAGGGTGGGTATTAGAGCGAAAGTGGTGACATTTGAAAGAGTCTGGCACGTAAGAGGACATATGAGGACTGCTGGGCGTAAGGAACCGGTCTGTCACGTCTATACCGAGGGCTGAAGAAACACACACACACACACACACACACACACACACACACGAACAAAGACTAGGGAACAGAGTACAGACTTTATCCATTACCCAGCATTGTGCAGAAAAGTCTCATTCCCATCCATATATACAGTTCATCTCTTCAGTCTGATGATGTCTTCCATTTCAATCACGGCACCACTATAGTCTTTTCACCTTAACTTGTCCCAGAGTTTCTTCCTTTTTATTTAGCTTATTTCACGTAGCTCAGTGGTGGAAAAAGACAGTGCTTCATTTCTACATCCTTTCCATAGCACTTCTTCGTGGCTAGCATTATATTCTAGTGTCAATTTTGGCTTAACTCAGCAATATACACAGAAAGATGACAGAGTTAGGCCAGGTTAAAGTAAAATGAGTATAGGTATTTCTATTTACCTTACAGTAGTCAGTAAGGCCTCTAATCCCTCGAGTTCAAATCTAATCCCTTTAGTTAAAAAATCTATCAAAATCGTCCCTAGAAAAAATAAAATCCAATCTACATCTTCAGAGTAATCCCTCGATCCTAGGAACATCAATTCATATTATTCTTGATGCTCCTGACGATTTTTACTTATTACTAATGGAGAGTGAGTGGTGAATATATGGCCTCCGTTAACCCTTTAGTATCGTAGCACTTTCCCCTGGTTGAATTGTTTTGTCGGTAAATAACTGGAATTAATATAGTGTGACATACAACATCGGATTAAAGGAGGGAGGAAGAGAGGGCATAAAGACTAATCCGATTTGCAACTGAGGGAATGAAATAGGGAACAGCAGGCGTCCATTACAGACACACATATATACATACGTACATACATACATACATACACACACACGCACACAAACAGTTTCTTTCTCTCTCTCTCTCTCTCTCTCTCTCTCTCTCTCTCACACACACACACACACACACACACACACACACACACACACACACACACACACACACACACACACGCACATATCATTCTCCCCTCCACCCCGCACACATACACACATTGCACCGGTGTTGAAGTGGGGCAGGCACATGTATCACCCCAGCATCCCCAGCCCGCCTCCTGTCGATACTATTCCATTTTACACTCAAATAAATTTCACCATCCCCCGCTAAGTCATTGTCGCCAGAACTGTCACTGAGGTCGTCCAGGCTGTCCCAGTTTCGGCCATTCGACGATGAAAGAGATGGTTCTGTTTCAATCGTTTTAGTTCACAGGCGCTGAGAGAGGTTGTAGTTTCAGTGGAGGGATGGGAGGGAGGGTTCCTGCTGTTTCGGTCACTGAGGTGAAAGAGTGACAAGTGTTTCAAAGGAGATAATGCTGTTTTAGTCCTCGGATGTCCAAATGTTTCACTCCATGATGGGTAAGAGAGCTCATACTGCTTCAGTTTTTAAGGAGTACTACTGATTCACTCCACAAAGGGTACAAGATTTCCTGCTGTTTCACTTGTTTCATTCCTCGGGACTGCTACTGTTTCATTCCTAGGTACTCCTACTGTTTTATTCCTCGTGACTGATACTGTTTCATTCCTAGGACTACTACTGTTTCATTCCTCGGTTCTCCTACTGTTTCGTTCCTCTGGACTCCTACTGTTTCATTCCTCTGGACTCCTAACCGTTTCATTTCTCGGGACTCCTACTGTTTCATTCCTAGCTAGGGACTCCTACTGTTTTATTCCTCGGGACTCCTACTGTTTCATTCCTAGCTAGGGACTCCTACTGTTTTATTCCTCGGGACTCCTACTGTTTCATTCCTCGGGGCTCCTTCTGCTTTAATCCTCGCGGTTGGCAGACTTACTACTGTTTTAATCATCGCTGGGTGAAAGATCTCCTCGTACTGTTCTGTTCTCGAACGGTAACAGGATTCCTATTGTTTTTGCCCTCCTACTGTTTCGTTGCTCGGGGTGGAAGATCTCCTACTCTTTCAGTCCTGATATTTGAGTCCTCCGAGGATGGAAGAGTTTTCATTGCCTCAGTCTTCATATAGTCGTCTGCCTGTTTACATGGCCCGCGTTACGATCTCCCCATTACTCGTAGGACCTCGGCTGCCCCGCGTCGCCAGCGTGTACGCCAAATTCAGGGTCACAGTGAATATTTGCAACAGTAAACTCAACCGAGGCGTCTGCCACTACCGTTCCATTTGTTTTCACCTGGCGGAAGTGGGCCCCTCTCACTACATAATTACTAAGTCGTGGTTGCATGAAACTGGATGAGGTTTAGTTATGAGGCAGAAAGGAGTCGCCTTGGCTAGTAATCTAACAGACCTTTCAATCCGACTGCTTTTGGTCATCAAACTGAATCAGATGTTTAGGCTTTGCGTGAAGCAACAACATACGCCCTGAGGTATAGCTGTCACTGCAGCCATGACTACTAGCACCAGACCTACCACCAGAAACAAAACTACCACCAAATCTGTTATCACAACTGCCACCACCACAATAACTTCTAAAATCACAACTTCCACCGATGATTCCACTGTCAAAATCTGATTCTTATGTAAACATTTTCACTTCTCTGATATTTATTCCCTACTGTCAGTCATCTTTCCCTTATCCACCTTTACCCTTGACTATCTCCCTCTATTCTCACATTGCCTCTCCCTTCATGCCTGTCACCATTCTCTCCCCTCATCATCAACTCTTCCCCTCTCACCCAGTTCCCTCATTATATCTCCTTTCCCCTAAACCACCTACTCTTTTAACTATCCGCTCTCTCCTCTCCCTTCTTTCATCACTTCTCTTCTCCTCTCCAACTCCCTCCCCCATAACCACCTCTCTCCCTGTCCTTTAACCCTCTCCCTCTTCTCCTTCCTCTCTTCCCCTCTCTCCTCCCACCAATCCCCCATTACTTCTCCCCACCTCTCCACCTCTCTCCCCTTATTCCTCTCTCTTCTCCCTCCAACTTCCACTAAAACTCCCTGCCTCTTCACTTTTCTCCTCGTTAACCCTTCTCCTCCCTTTCCTAATCCCCCTCCCCCTCTCCATCGCACACCATTAATTCCTTCCCCTTCATCTCTTTCCCCTGATTTCCTCTCTCTTCTCCCTCCCTTTTCTTCTTGCACCTTCTCTCCCCTCCGCCTCCCTCCCCTTGAACCACCAATCCTCCCTCCATCATATTTCTCTCTCCTCCCTCCACCCAACTCCTTACCTCCCTCTACATATCCCCTCGTCCCTCCTTTTCCTCATCACCTCTCCCCTCCTGCTCAATTCTCTCATGCCTTTCAGTGTAAATATACGTAAGTTAATTCAGACTGGGAATATCAGTAGAGGAACCGTATATGAGAAGATTAATCATATAATCAATGGCTCTCTGTGTTAACCAAAGTCATCCCGAGACAACCTTTTTTTTTAATTCATGCCACCCACCAGACATTATTCTCAGCTTTGAAGAGTGTCCTCTAGTAATGGAGGGATTAAAGAAGGCTGTTTCTCACCTCTCATGTAAAAATATCTCCAAAACATATTAATATCGTCAAGAGATAGCAAGAATATTATGAAGCCACCATAATGAAGATAAAGACATGCTGAATTAAGTAATGAAGCTCCGAAACACAAACACTAAAAGAATATTGGCATGAGAAGAAAAATATATAACCCAAGAAGAAGGATATCTCAAAGGGTGCAACACCCCTGCGCACCGGCTTGTCTATGGGAGAAATATATAACTTTCCCCTGTGATTTTGACCATCAACAAATTAACCTCAAAATCGAATTCCCTCATCATTGCCTAACTCTTAACCTTTCACTATCTTTTGTTCAAACCAGATCAGATTTTTGGGGGTAAATTTTGCCCAGCGACCTTGATATTTGGTCTTTCCCTCTGACCTTGACCTTTGACTGACTTCTCAAAACTGAATATCCTTGTTTTATCCTGAACTCTTCCACAGGTTTAGTCTACGTCGGATGAAAACAGCTTAAATTGTGACCCTTGCCATGTGACTTTGACCTTTGACCTAATGTTCTCAGAAACAATAGGTCAACCTCTTTGGGTGATCCGACTCTAGGCAGGGATCTGAGTTCATTTCCTGAGGTTCAGTACTACCTTTATGTTGCACACACCTTTGCATGTCATCACACAG
>NC_137033.1:13717395-13734895 GCF_032717465.1 Coenobita brevimanus
TCTGCCTGTGAGCCGACTCTCTGATAAGGGGTATAAATCCAGCTCGACCAGCCATTCCACACACGCACCGCCACCACAACCACGTCCTTACCCATCACTATAATCTCCACCACCACCACTATCACCACCGCAGCATATTATCGCTACTCACGTGATCCACTCTCTCTCTCTCTCTCTCTCTCTGTATATATGTAATGTCTATCTATGTGTGTGTGTGTGTGTGTGTGTGTGTGTGTGTGTGTGTGTGTGTGTGTGGTTATAATCATCTTCACTTACGCTGAATGAACTCGTCTGGAAACAAGAAAAATGCAATACAAAACAAGAAACCGTACTGGAGGACAAAATATCTACGAAATGGATAAAAATAGTAACAGACAAATCATTCTACAATTACCCTCCAATTTATTAAGCCTTCATCTGTCTCACCATCACCACCACCACCACCACCGTTCCCCTCCATCATCGCCACCACCATCACCACCTCCACTAACACCACCTCAGGTCCCCTTTCCATCATCACCACCTCCACATCCTATACCATCACCAAACATT
Source organism: Coenobita brevimanus (assembly GCF_032717465.1). NCBI lineage: Eukaryota > Metazoa > Arthropoda > Malacostraca > Decapoda > Coenobitidae > Coenobita > Coenobita brevimanus. Next base: position 13,717,948 of record NC_137033.1, read on the forward strand.
CCCCCTCACTGTCACCACCACTGCCACCACCACAGTTCCCCTCACCACCACCACAACTCCCCTCATCCCCACCACTCCCCTCCCCACCCCTGCCTTCCTTCCCCCACCCTCCTGCCCCCACCCCACCGCCCGCACCTTTCATCAAACATAGCCCAATGAAGCACACAGGGGGAGCGGCGCATAACACACCCACCTTTATTTCTGATAAGGGGTGTATTTTTATGTGCCTAGTTCTGTCTCGGCACATTAATTGCTAACACATAGGTAGGCACACACACACACACACACACACACACACACACACACACACACACACACACACACACACACACACACACACATACACACACACACACACACACACACACACACACACACCTGAAATACACTCATACATGAACACTCACACACTCACAAACAATTTCCTAAACCTCTCTCTCTCTCTCTCTCTTAAACAACGATTCACAGGGAACAAACACTTCCTAAATTTGATCTTGCGTCATATATATCTCTTTCCACATCATCAAAAATGTAATGGTCTTTTCTTGGAGTGATGGCTACCTCTTCGACACAGAATTCTTGGAACATATATAACGAAAACTGACATATTCTTTTTCTTTTATATGCTCACTTAGGTAGGTTGGGGAGCTCAGGGGAAAATAAAAAGGGACAGAAAAGGGCGGGAATAAATCTAGGCTGATCATTTTCCTCACCCATCCCTCCCTATTTTTCCCCGCCTTCTTCCTCCCTTCCCTTCAAACAGTATCTTTCTTTCCTCATCCCCTGCTGTTTTTTTTCCTTCCTTCTACTTTTTTTTTTTCTGAATTCTACCTCCTCAGTTTCCTTCAACGTCTTTCCTTCCTTCCTCACTTACTGCTATTAACTCATTCATTCCTTTCCTTCTCGCGTTTTTCCCCTTCATTCTACGTCCTTCCTTCCTTCAACATTCTTCCTTCAATATTCCTCCCCTCCCCCTTTCCTTTTTATTCTTTTCCTTCCTTTCTCACTTGATATCTCTCCTACACCTTCCTCTCCTCTCTCCTTTTCTAATCCCTCTTCTTTCCTTCAATACATTTCGTCCCCTTACTTCATCATTGTTCCCTTTTTCCTCTACTCCTCTCATCATCTCTCTCACTCCTCTCTGCCTCTCTTTTGTCATCACTTCTTCATCTCCACCCCTCACCCCATTACATCACCTCTCTTCTAAGCCAACTCTCCATCGTTTTCCCTTTTCTCCACTTACCAAATATATTCCCCCTCCCCTCTCTCTCTCTCTCACATCTTCCTTTCTTCACGACCTCTCCATTCTCCTCATTCTTTCTCCCTCACCACCTCCTCCCTCTTCAACATCACCTTCCTCCTCAATCCCTCCTCCTGTTCAACTTGCCTTATCTCCTCCTTTCTATGTTTTTCCTGACGCCAGCACTGTTCAAAGCTCATATATTTCATTCCCTGGGTAATTAATAACTTCTAAAATACAAACAGACTGATAATGCTAAAAGTGCTATGAAAGATAATGCTAAAAAGTGCTATGAGAGATACTGCTATGGAACTCAGATGGTTGGTACTATGGTGCATATTTTGGGAATTTATTTTAATATGTAAGTAATGTTTCAGGCGTCTGTCTCTCGCCTCTGAAAATATAGATTGATTATGCACACACACACACGAGAGAGAGAGAGAGAGAGAGAGAGAGAGAGAGAGAGAGAGAGAGAGAGAGAGAGAGAGAGAGAGAGAGAGAGAGAGAGAGAGAGAGAGAGAGAGAGAGAGAGAGAGAGAGAGAAAGACTGATGGAAACAATCGGAGTACGCCACATTTTGATCACACACACACACACACACACACACACACAGTTTCCCATCGTTCGGGCGAGTTAAAATATTCCCCCAGTAAAATATTGCAGTACTCTCTCCAGCCCTCCATCATTCGGCTTAAAGGGAGCCGGAAATACCCTCCTTTCAGCAGCGAGGGGGAAGGGGAGAGGGGGGAGAGGGGAAGGGGAAGGGAGAGGGAGAAAGGAAGGTGGAGGATGAGGGGAGGGGGAGGGAGAGGAGAAAAGGTTAAATGGAAAGGGAGAAGGTACAGAAAGGGGACGAGTGATGTGATGGGGGAAATTGGGAGGAGAAGGAGATAGGGAAAATGATAGGGAGAGAGATGGAGATAGGGAAAATGAGAGGGAGGGGAAGGGAAATGGGGGGAGAGGATGGGGGAGAGATAGGAAGATGAGAAAGAAGGGGAGAGAGAGGGGGACGAGGAAAGAGGAGGGAGCAGGAAGAGGGGTTAAGGATGGGGACGGGGAGGAGAGAAGATGGGAAAGGAAGGAGAGGAGGAAGGAGACGGTGAAAAAAAAAATGAGAGGAGAGCGGAAGGGTAAGAATGAAGGGGTGGACAGAGGAAGGGGAAATTGGGATAGGGGCAGGAGGAAAGAGGGAGGGTGGGAGGTAAGGGGAAGCAAGAGGGAGGGGGAAAGGAAGGGGAAAGGATGGGTGAGGGGGAAGAGGAACAGGATGAGAGGGGATGGAGGAGAGCGAAATGAGAAGGGGCGGTGGAGGGACGAAAGGGATACAGGTAAGAGAAATGGGATAGGTGGATCTGTAGGGCAGGATGAGGGAGTGGAAAGAATAAAGGGGGAGGGAGGAAAGATGAACATGATGATGATGATGATGATAGTGCTGGTGATGATAACGATGAGAAATACTATGCAGCCTTATCAAACTTACAAACTCTTACAGGGAGATGCCATATCAAAAACAGCCGAGATCTGCCCTACGACCCGCCTCTCCCATTTTATTAACTATGAACTGTCTACGTAGGGGCCTCCCAGTAGCAAAGTTCTAATACAGTGGCTTCCCTTCTTCTCACCCAAGGACCCCAATCTCCACAATGAATGCTGGCTAAAGCTCTCCTACCTCAAAATTAAGTAATTAATTATTTTCTCTCGGTAGTGATGGAAAGGAACCATGTTAGTTAAATCATGTTCAAGGGTTATTTATTTAAACTTTGAAAATACATGCAAAAGAGGGTGAAGCTTAGCGTAAAACATAATTCGTATATCACGCTACTATTAAAGCGTCACTTCACAAACCATGAAAATACAAGTGACGCTTAGCACTCTGAATACGGGTGACGTCCTGATTAGTTTATTCTAAATATTACCAGATGATTTTACTCAGCTTGGGAAAGACCTCTCGTACTGAAGGGGTCCATTAACGATATGTCTACTTCCTCCCTGGTCGAAAAATTTTCCCTAAGATAAAAACAAGAATCGTAAGAAAATTGCAAGAATAAAATGAAACAAACACCCCCGTGGTCAAAAGGAGATGTTCGGTCTTTACATAAAACAAAAAATCCTCGTATATAAGGTCATATTCAAGGTTTATGTATAAAACTAATAAAAAAATGCGAAAGAAGGTTGATAAGAAAACAATTATATACAGTAATACATCCAAATCAAACCTTGTAAACAAGTAATTAACATACGTGAGGTAAGATGAAGAATGACAGTATAAACACACCATTTATTATGTTTAAAAAATGTGAGGGAAGATTATGTTTACCATTGAGAAAACTTCCATTAATAGGTAGAAATAATGAAAATACGTGAGAGAGAGAGAGAGAGAGAGAGAGAGAGAGAGAGAGAGAGAGAGAGAGAGAGAGAGAGAGAGAGAGAGAGAGAGAGAGAGAGTATTTAAAAAGGGATAACTTAGGATCATGAAAAAAAAAAGGTAACTCTTATTTGCTCAGTATAAGGGGTGGAGGAATAAGTTGCTTTACTGAGAACACCGAGCCTGTTAGCTCCACTGCATGTTCCAATTAGGCTAAGAGGACTTATGCAAAATTTTCAAGGACTCATATTACGAGGAAACGTGGACGTGATATAATTCTACACCAACAGACACGCAGACACATTTCTATATATAGGGTCAGGCAGGCAGATTCTTTATGATTTATTTTGCGCATATACTTAGAGACATCGATATATTTCTACACAGAGACAGTTCTAAATAAACGTATACATAGTTACACTGCTACCCATACTCATTTCAGTAAGCACACTTACATAGATATATCGCTACATAATACAGATATATTTTTACCTTGCAAGACCACAGATAAACAATTATAAGTTATGCTTTGCTCACGGTACACCTGCTGACAAGGGGCCCTATAAATCAAGTTTTGCTAACTTAATAATTGAGTTATCCAATTTATCGAGGTACGTAACTTGGGTAATAAATGCCTTGCCCTGTTTACAATATACCTGGCTTTCCTGACACCTGAGATATCCAGTATATTAAGGTCCCTAACTTTATTAATATCAGCATCACCATATCAGTCACAACAATAACAACCACCAACCAAGAACACTAATAACAACGGCACTTAAAAAACAGTATCAGCATCCACAGTCACAACCACACCACCAACAACTATTACAACAACAGCAACATAAGCAACAAAATCATCACCTACACGAGAATATTAATAATTCATACCTACAAGAACAAGAACAACAACATCAACAACATACACAGCAACAGCAACCACTACAACAAAAACATTGAAAATCACACCACCACCACCACCACCACCACCACCACCACAACCAACCAACAAACACAAGAGCAATCACACACTGCAAAACTTCATCCTCCCTCCCCCAATATGTATCCAGTTCACCAGGAAAGGCAGCGAAACTCTACGGTATTCGCTTGGCAGGTTTCATCACCAAGGCCATGCCCGTCGAAATTCTTGCCATTTTCACAATCCCAGCCTTAATCCCTGAGTCATAAAACGTACTTTTAATATTGTTCTTGCCACAACCAGACGATTTTACTCAACACAGGAGAGCCCCCAAGTAGTGAAGATGTTAATGAAGGCCTTATCTAATCCCTCCAGATCGAAAACTATCTTCTACTGTGAGCGCAATTGTCTAGATATGGGAGAATAAACAGCAAAAGACTGTGTATTTTTTTATTTTTATACAGTGAACTCTATGGTACTCGCTTGCCACGTTCCACTACCCACGCCACACCAGCTACATTCCGCGGTACTTCAGCACTCCATGCCATACTCAATTCTTTTTATTCGTAAGCTGGCGTAGGGGACAACAAAATGATCTGTGCCAATAGTTTCCTGACACGCTTTTAGAGTGAATAATTACGGGAGGTATTAAGAATGATAATATCTGTGTGATAATAGTTAAACGGTATGGAGACTTGCAGAGTAAAGAATAGGATGGCAGAATATGAAAAAAAAAAAAAAAAAATCTGATTATTGTTAACTAATGTGGATTTTTTTTTTTTTTTTGCACAAATAAAAAGGTGAGAAAATATGAAAATACAAAATAATCACTGAATAATTGGAGACTTCTAGAGGAAATATGCTGATAAAATATGAGGAAAAATATAAGACCTTTGATAATAGCCAACAGGGAGAGTTATTTATCCCGTAATCTGGCTGGGATTCTTCGTAAATATTTCGCAAGAGAACCAGATTCAACCCGCTACGCAATCCACCCGTGTCGGTAAGGGTCGAGTTGCCCTTTAATAACGGCACCACTTTGACCTTTATGTAGTTCTTCCCTGCGGCTTTCCTCTCTCTCTCTCTCTCTCTCTCTCTCTCTCTCTCTCTCTCTCTCTCTCTCTCTCTCTCTCGGGTACTCTAAACCAAACTCCTCCATCCTAGCTTTAATTGCACTTCATTCCCTTTCTTACTTTCTCGATTTGCTTCAGCACCTCCTTTTCAGTTCTCTCTCTCTCTCTCTCTCTCTCTCTCTCTCTCTCTCTCTCTCTCTCTCTTTCTCTACTTTGTCTCCTTTCTTCTCCACCACTCACATCACTGTTTGTCTCTTCTTCTTCGCCCAATTTTTCTCGTGACTTACAATCACCTTTCTTTTCCCTCTCTACTTCCTTCTACAGCTCTTCTTCTCTTCCTTCATTTCTGCTTCTATTTCTTCCTCCCTTCCATTACCACTCCTTTCCTTTCCCTTCATCCACCTACCCTTCCGTCCCAGCAGTACAAAAGGGAGCAGATGACGGGAATAATTCGTCTGCAAAATATCGATCTCTTTTCAAATTTTCTCTATTTTCTTCAGTTTCTCTTCCTTTCTTTTTGTTCCTTATTGATTTTAAGTCTTTTCTGTCTTGCCCTTTCCCATTCTTCTTTTCCCTTCTTTCATAAGCCATCTTTTTTCCCGTACCATCCATCCACCCTATTGCTCCTCCTCCTCCTCCCACTCTTCCAAACCATCCTCCTTCCATCCATCCATCCATTCATCCACCTATCTATTCTTTACTTCTTTCTCCTCCTCCTCCTGCTCTTCTAAACCATCTGCCATCCATCCTTCCATTCATACATCCAGCACGACAAAAGGAATGAAAGAGCTAGTACAAGTATTCCCAAATTTGTTTCACTATTAATTTCTTCAGTCTTTCTCTTCCCGCTTTCTTCTTCTTCTTTTTCTTCTTCTTCTTCGTGCATCTTCCTCAAGCCATTTCTTTCATTTCCCTTCCATCCAAAGAAGTATCCACGCACGACATAGGCAGCAAAAACAGTAACAGTGGTATTAGTTGTTACCCGAGGCTCATCTCAATGTGAACCCAGTGGACTGCAGGCTTCGGATGCCCTCCTCCTGCTGTCCACCACCCTCCTTTCAGGGGATGATGAAGTTATTGAGGGACGTTTGTATAGCCAGGCAGTCGACCCACCTAGTTATACGAGTATCGATACCACCACGTGAAGGCGTCCCTCTCCAGCACCCCGACATGCGACAGTGGGAGGGAACAATTATTCATACTCACAAAAGCTCATCCCCCTTTGTAATTTCACTTATTTCTCTCCCCTGTCTGGTATTTCTCCATACTTCATTTCTTTTTCTTTTCCAAACCATATTCCTTCCATTTTTCCTTACGTCGTAGATGTATATGCAGCAGTAGCTAAGGAGTACAGTTATTCATATATTTAGCTCGTTTACTTATCATATCAGTCAATCTGTCTATCTATGTATCTACCTATCTATCTATCCATCTATTTATCTATTTGTCTGTCTGTCTGTCCATATCATTCTTCCCCTTCCTACTCTTTACTCTTACTTTTCCTCTTTTCCCGTCCACTGATAAGCCAGACAGACCGGCACTAAAAAGTAAAATACACTTCTGTACATTTTACCTAGTTCATATCTTTGTTATCCTTTCTTACTCTTTACTCTTGCTTTTCCTTTTCCCTTGCATTCCCTTCAACCCATCCGCCCCTCCATCCACCCGACCATCCCAAACCTACAAGAGGAAACAGCAAGAGAGGATCATTCAAATCCTCAATGCTGATTTCCTTATTAATATTTCCAGTAATTTCCTTATGCCTTTTTCCATTCTCTTTTACCTTTCCTCTTCCTCTTTTCCTTTCCATCCAGCCACCCGCCCCAGGATAACAAGAAGCAGCAGCTAGAGGGAATAACTCATCTCTTTTCAAGTCATTTCCCTTAATTTTTCCGGTATTTTCCTTTCCCCATGATTCCTTCGCTTTTACCTTTCCACTTCCTCATTTCCCTTCCCGCCCGTCCCAGGATAACAAGAGGCGGCAGCAAGAGGAAACAATTCATATCTGTAAAAGCTCATTTCCTTTTGGCGTGAGTGAGGGAGGAAGGTATCAGGGTATCATCAGAGGGTGTAATTTTGGGTGGGGGCAGAGTTAGGAAGACGGAGACGCTCATGCCAACTTGTAATAACAGTTTGCTGGTGGGAGTGATGGTGGGGGGCGCGGGGAGGGGGTTGGAAAGAAGGCTGTGGGGAAAAAGAGCGAGGGAGAGGGTGGGGGTGATGACGGAGGGGAGAGTATGGGGAGGCTGGGGGGAGGGGGTTGGGAAGAAGGCTGGGGAAAAAGAGTGAGGAAGAGGGTGGGGATGATGACGGAGGGGAGAGTATGGGGAGGCTGGGGGGAGGGGGTTGGGATGAAGGCTGGAGGGAAAGAGAGCGCGGGAGAGGGTAAGGGTGGTGGGGAGAGGGTGGGGAGGCTGGGGAGAGGGAGTTGGGAAGAAGGCTGGGGAAAAGTAAGTGAGGGAGAGGGTGGGGAGGCTGGGGAGAGGGGGTTGGGAAGAAGGCTGGGGAAAAGTGAGTGAGGGAGAGGGTGGGGAGGCTGGGGAGAGGGAGTTGGGAAGAAGGCTGGGGAAAAGTGAGTGAGGGAGAGGGTGGGATGATGATGGAGGGGATAGTGTGGGGAGGCTGGGGGGAGGGGGTCTGGATGAAGGCTGGGGAAAAAGAGAGTGAGGGAGAGGGTGGGGGTAATGATGGTGGGGAGGGGATGAGGAGGCTGGGGAGAGGAGGTTGGGATGAAGGCTGGAGGGAAAGAGAGCGCTGGAGAGGGTGAGGGTGGTGGGGAGAGGCTGGGGAGTCTGGGGAGGGGGTTGGGAAGTAGGCTGTGGGGGGAAAAGAGAGAGGGAGAGGGTGCGGGTGATGGGGACTGTGGTGGGGAGAGGATGGGGAGAGTAGCTGGATAAGAATGGAACGAAGGCTATGAAGGGAGGATGGGGTACAGGGGGGAGAAGAAGGTTAGGAAGGTGGAATGTGGAATGAGGTGATGGTTGTGATGGGAGTGGTTAGGGAGGGTGAAGAGTGGGGGAAGGGAAGGTGGGGGATAGGGAGGGGGGATGTGACTAGGATAAGAGGATGGAGGAGAGGAAAGGGGGATGTAAGTGAGAAGGGAAGGTGGAGGGAAAGTGAGGGAGGGAGGGATGTGACTGGGAAGAGAGAGTGGGGGAGAGGGAAGAGGGATGTAAGTAGGAAGGGAAGGTGAGAGGAGAGGGAGGGGGGATGTGAGGTAGAAAGGGTGGGGGAGAGGGAGGGGGTATGTGACCGGGAAGAGAGCGTAAGGGAGAGAAAGGGGGGATGTAAGTGGGAAGGGAGGGTGAGGGAAAAGGATGGGGGATATGGCTGGGAAGGAAGGGTGGGACTGACGGTGTAAAGTAAAGAAGAAGAGAAAGATGTGGGGAAGAGTAGGAGAATGACGTTGGGATGGTGGGAAGGAAGTTGGGGAGGACAAGGGGGGAGGTGGAGAATGAAGGATTGAGGGGAGAGGAGGAAGAAAGTGGGGGAGAGGAAGGAAGGAAAGGGAAGAAGCGATAGGAAAGGGGAAAACAAGAAAGGGACAGGAAGAGCGAGAGGAAAGAAGGGAGTGGGGGAGGACGCAGAAGGGGAAGTGAGATGGGGAGTGGGAGGAGAGGAGAGGGAGAGAGAGAGGGAGGGGGAGTCGGAGAGGTAGGAAGGGAGAAGGAGGGAGAGAGGGAAGGAGGGAGTGGAGTGGTAGAAGGAAGTGCGAGAAGCAAGGGAAGGAAAGAAGAGAGAGAGAGAGAGAGAGAGAGAGAGAGAGAGAGAGAGAGAGAGAAGAGGAAGGGAGAGTCATTCTTCCTAACTCCCTCCCTCCCTGCCTGTCATTCTACCCGCCTACCTTTTCTTCCTCACCGCTTTCTTGCCACACTTTCTGTCATCCTGCCTACCTACCCCCCGTTTACCCTTCTGCTATCCCACGTCTACCTCCCTGCCTAAACAAGATCCTGCCTACCCTCCTGCCTATTCTCCTGCCTACCCTCCTTCCTACCCTTCTGCCTACCTCCCTGCCTGTTCTCCTGCCTCGGGTCCATCTTATTCTTCTGCCTACCTCTTTGGCTATCCTCTTGTGTCCGTCCCTTTGTACTTATTCCCCCACTTCTTCCTTACCTCCCTCCAGGCTTATCTTCCTATATATGTGTATTTATCCGCCTAGCTCCTAGCCTGTTCTCCTGCCCGTCCTTCTACCTGGTTCCATGCCTGTCCTTCTATCTCCCTTCTACTCACCTGCCTACCTATCCTTCTATCTGACTCCCCGCCCACTTCCCTTCATGTTATTCTGCCCTCTTTCCTGCCTAACCCATGACCATCTTCCTACAATTTTTACTTGGTTTCTGACTCCCTGATATTCTATTTCCTACTTCTCTGCTTACCTTCCTCCTTTCATTCTGTCTACCTTATTGCCTCTCTGCTTTTCTGCTTACCTCCATTCCTATCCTCCTGCCTCCTTTCTAGCCTCTTCGTCTGGATGTCTGACTCTGCTTGCTTAGTCTCGTCCTGTCATTCTTGCTGCCTGATTGTTTGCTTTCCCCTCTTTTTCTCTTTGCCTCCCTATCTGCCTCTCATTCTACCTGCCTAACTTTCCACAGGCCTAACTTCCTACCTATCTAAGGCTTGTCTGATTACTTCTCCTCATTCTACTTGCCCATTTTCGTACCTGCCTACCTTCCTGCCTATCTAACTGCCTGCCTCATTTCTTGCCTGTCATTCTACTTGTCCAACTTCTTGGCTATCCATGTGACATCCTACCTGCCTAACCTTTTGTCTGTCCATCCTCCTGCCTTACTTTTGGCTCTTTCTTCTGCCTGACATACTACCTGCCTGCCTGCCTACCTGTCTTGCTACCTGCCTGATGACCTGCCTTCCAGTTCTTGATACCTAACCTATCTACCTCCCTGTCTATCTGTCTGACTTTTTGCCCCATCCTTTGGACTGATTCCCCGCCTGTTCTCCTGTCTGCCTCCTACCCATCCTTCTCTCTACCTCCTCCCCCCCTCCTACTTCATCCCCTATCCCCATACCTGTTTCCCTGGCTATCCTCCTATCTGCCTAGTTTACCGCCTATCCTTTTGTCTGCTTCCCTGCCTATCCTCCCGCCGATCCTCGTGCCTCTCTCCCTATCTATCCTCCTGCCTGACTTCCTGCCTATCCCTCTGCATACCTAGCCCAGTACACTGAAGGGTAGATGACCAACTTATTTTCCTTGGCTGTACTACATTATAAAAAAAAAAGCCGCCAATTACCTCCTAGGGTTGGCCTCTACCCCATAAAGCCGGACTGTAACTCTAACTGGAACCTTCTAATCACGGGACTGGTATACTGTAATGCCAGTTCGAGACTCTTATGATTTCAGAGGAATTAAATATGGTTCACTTGTCTCTTACACAGTACGTAAGTATGCAACTCGATACGTTCTTCTTCTTGTTCTTCTCTTGATGATGATGATGATGATGATGATGATCATTATTATCATTATTATAATAATAATAATAATAATAATAATAATAATAATAATAATTATTATTATTATTATTGTTATTATTATTATTATCATTGTCAGTATTGTTATCATCATTATCATCATCATCATCATAATCATTATTATTATTATTATTATTATTATTATCATTATTATTATTATTATTATTATTATTATGGGTGTTATAGTCGCGGCGCATGACTCTGAGGTTGTCATTATCGTACCCTGGCAACCTACCATTCAAAAGTGCGTCCAATTTCGTATCATATTTTACACGAATCATATTATTATGCACGAATACACTATAAAGGAATATTATTATACACGAATATATTATACACGAATCACATGCGTCTCATATTATACAAGAAATCAGACGCACTTTTGAATGGTAGGTTGCTAGGGCACGATAATAACAATTTCAGAGCAGCGCGCCGCGACTATAGTATCATAGCAGTAATTGTAATAGTAGCAGCAGTAGTAGCAGAAGCAGCAGTAGCAGTAATATTAGTAGCAACAGTAACAACTGCTATGCCAGTAACAGGGGGAACATGCTAAGGAAAAATACAAAAATGGAAAGAGCAGTGCATGTGCACAACTCTCGTGGTAGTGGGGTTCAGGTCAGTGCTGGTGCTGTGTTTGGAATGTTTTTTTTGGTTATTTTGAGTTGTGTGTGATTTTATTTCCCCCATCCTTTTAAATATTGTTTTGGAAAGGGAGGATTTGACTGTGAGCAGCTGTGGTTGCTGAGGAAACCTGGAGTGATTTAAGGCATTTAGTTATTATCAACCCTGGGTTCTGTCCTAACCTGTGGAAAGTAGTTTTGGACGTTCACTAGTACGCCTTTGCACTGTCAGCACTTTGCCATGTTTGTTTCACAGTGACGTACACATACTCGCTCATTCACAAACGCTGCCACTCAAAACACGAAAAATGCCCACACGAACTCTTTTCCTTGCACTTCCAAAGCACGACACATCTGGGTTCCTAATTTAATCGGCAAAGAGGGGTCACCTGCATCTCATCCTTACCTGTATATTAACGCATTATTGTTTTCATTCTAACTTGGCCTAAAATCATCTTCACCCCACCTTGAATATTCACATGTAGATTATTACTGGAATATTATGCTGTTCATGGAGAAGTGTGCTGTGTGAAACGAAAGCAGAGCCCGTTTCACTATAATTTTCTCTGTCTCTGAGCTACGTGAAACAAGCTGTAAAAGGGCAACACTTTGGGCTAAGTTAAGGTTAAGGAACTTTAGTATTCTCCGACAAGAGTTTTATGCAAACTATGGCTAAAATAAAATATATATTACACGAAGGAATGTATAGGAGTACAACGGAAAATAAATCGCCAAGGAAAAGGTGTTAAGAAGCGCCCTTACGACAACAATACGACCCCGTCCCCTCTATCCATGCACGTAACACAGTGGTCGTGGTCCATCTGTCTTGTATTGTAGTCGTGGTGGTCGTGGTAGTGACAGTGGTATGGGCCCCTGAAAATTACGGTGGTGGTTTTGTGGTGGTGGTTGTAAAGTGTGCTGTGTAGTGGTAGCTGTGTGGAGTGGTGGTGGTGATAGTTGTGGTAGAATGTGTGGCGTGGTAGTGGTGTTAGCTGTGGTTGACTGTGTGGTGTGGTAGTTGTGGCAGACTGTGGTGTGGTAGCTGTGGTTGTGGTGGATAGGGATATGGGATGATAGTTGTGGTAGGAGATGGCAGTTGTGACAGTATATGGGGCAAGATGGTTGTGGTAGGCCAAGTGGTTGTTGTGGTACTGGTGAGAGGAGATACAGTGAGTGAGAACTGTGGTAAGACATATGGTAGTTGTAGTAGTAGTGGTGGAATGTCATGTGTTAATAGAAAATGTGATATGGTAGTTATGGTAGTGATGGCAGAACATATGGTGTGGTGGCAGTATTACTGTGTGGTAACAGTGGTAGAGGTGGCAAGATATAAGGTATGGCAGTTGTGGTACAGCCTGTGGTAGTTACAGAAGTTGTGCTAGTTGTGGAAGGATATATCACATAACATTTGTGGTAGGAAATGTGTAGCATTAGTTGTGGCTGTTATGGTAGGGTATATGGTAATGGTGGTTCCAGTGGTAGTACATGTGGTAGTTTTATGGTAGTTATGGCAGAACAATTATGGTGGTTTTATGGTTGATGTGGTGGTAGTGTTGATGCAGGCGATGATAGCAAAACGAGCCACTTGGTGACAGACAATACGAGTGGAAATGATGGAGGTGAAAGCAATGGTGGACGAGTAGGAAGTGAGGTCTGATATTGCCCCTCTGTGCCTGCCCTGGGAAAGCTGGCAATTTGTGGTTGGTAGGTTGCAATTTGTGGTGGTTGCTGTGGTAGGAGGTATGGTGGTTGTGGTGATTGTAGGAGTTATGGTGGTCGTGGTGTTGGTAGGAGTTTGGTGGTCGTGGTGTTGGTAGGAGTTTGGTGGTCGTGGTGTTGGTAGGAGTTTGGTGGTCGTGGTGTTGGTAGGAGTTTGGTGGTCGTGGTGTTGGTAGGAGTTTGGTGGTCGTGGTGTTGGTAGGAGTTATGGTGGTCGTGGTGTTGGTAGGAGTTATGGTGGTCGTGGTGTTGGTAGGAGTGATGGTGGTTGTGATATTGGTAGGAGTTATGGTGGTCGTGGTGTTGGTAGGAGTTATGGTGGTTGTTGTGTTGGTAGAACTTATGGTGGTTGTGGTGTTTGTAGGAGTTATAGTGGTAGAGGTGGTAATTCATAGCCTGAAGTTGTTGCTGTGGATGATATTTTTAACTGCCGTGATGTTGGTGGTGGTAGTTGTGGATGAATTTCGGTGGCTGTGATGTTGCTTGAAGTAAATGTGGCTGAAGTTTTGGTTGCTGTGATGCTGGCTGGAGTAGATAAGGTTAGAAATGTGGTGTTTCTGATGTTGCTGGAGTAGATGTGGTTGATATTTTGGTGGTGTTGTTGGTAAAAGTGACTGTGGCGTCAGACATAGCAATTTGTGTGTCCGGGTGTTTTTTGTTGGTTTCGGTATAAAAATGTAGAGACTGTGATTAGTTGCTGTAATTATATATAAAACCCTTCAGTCTGATGGCGCATTTTTCAAGTACATTCTTTTTCTGCTTATTTTTTTTTTTTTTTTTTTTAGATGAGGGGAGACGTCAGGCTGTGAATGAGATGCTGACAGGTACATTTAACCCTTCCATATCTAAAACCCTATCTTAAGATAAATAAAATCGTCTATTAATGACAAGAATAAAAAAAAATCAATCGTAGTGAAGGCGGCGATTGGATGTAAAATTGGTAGTTTTGGTAGTCGTGGTGGTTGGAAAATGTGGTGATTGTGGTTAACTGTTCTGGTTGTTGTTTAGTACCAATGGTTGTAAAAATGGTGGGACGAAAAATCAATCCCAGACTACAGCAGGGATTTTGTGTAAGAGTCATAAATGATCATCTACAAGACCAACCTACATGTCATGAAAACACCCCTGCTAATATCACCACACCAGTCCTGAATGAGGCAGACCTGGAGCGTATTCAGAGTGGACGGTGGGTTGTAGCGCTCAGGTGGTGATATGTGAAGGTATTTGGCACCATCCATTACCCGTGGGATGACTGCTACTGCCAGACGCCTCAATTCACCTAAGGCCTGTATTCATGTCGGCTAAGGAAGCTCCCTAACACCTCATCCTAAGCGATTTATTTGCTTATAACACCTTGCCGTCCTCTTCTAAGGTCCCTAACACATCTTCCTAAGCGATTTATTTTGCTTATTACATCTTGCCATCCTCTTCTAGATTATTTGAATCACTCTAATATCGCCATACTCTGCATAAATAACGTACAAGACGATATTAGCCAGCAGTATCCAAAAATAAATCAATAAGGAAAAGGTGCTAGGGAGTCTCCTTAACCGACGAAAATACGAGCCTAAGACAACTGCACGTCGAAAAGAATTTAAAAGCAAAATCATTTAAGCCATTTAGCTCTAAGACGCATTTTATATTGTATTCTTCCTTATGGTTTTCATGGTGAAGGGATTAAATGTGGCAGTAGTGGTAGGGGTGGCTGTGTGGTGTTAAATGTGGTAGTAGTGGTGAGGGTGGTTGTGTGGTGTGTGGTTGTGTGGATGTCGTAGTGGTGGTGGTGTGCATGGATGGTGAGGTTTACATGTAGTGGAGCGGTGGAAGTGTGTTGTTGTGGTGTGGAAGTGTGGTAATGTGATGCGGTGTACTATGGTGGTGTTGGTGGTCGTGTGGTAGGATGGTTGTGGTGTGGAAGTCCCGTAGTGGGATGTGGTGGTAGTGCAATGATTGTGGTGGTGATGTGGTACTGTGATGGTTGTGGTGGTGGTGTGGTAATGTGGCTGTCGTGTGTAAGTTTGGTAGTTTGATGTGACTGTAGTATGGTAGTATGATGTGGTGGTGGTGGTAGTGTGGTGGAGGTGGTGGTGGTGGCGGTGTGTGGTGATGGTGGTGGTGGCGGTGGTGGTGGCTGTGGTATGGTTGTGGTGTGGTAGAGTGGAGGTGATGGTATGGAAGTGTGATGGTGCTCAACTGTGACTAAGGTGTAAAAATGTGGCAGTAGAGTGATGGAGGTGAGGAACTGTAGTGGTGGTGATGGTGGTGGTGGTGGTGTGCTCAGTGTTGTAGTGTTGTTAGAGATTGTAAGTGTGGCAGTAATGGTTTTGGTGGTGATGGTGGAGGCGGTTATGGTGTGTAAATGTGGTAGAGTTGGTGACGGTGGTGCGCAGGTGTGGCAGAGGTGGTGGTGGTGGTGGTGGTGAAGTTGGTGACTATGTTATTGTGGCAATGGTAATGGTGGTGCTGTAGTAGTAGTGGTGGTGGTAACAAGTGTAGCAGTAGTGGTGGTTGTGGTAAGTGTGGCAGTAGTGCTGGTGGTGGTAGTGGTGGTGGTGGCTGTGTGGTTGCCTATGTGTGTCTCCCGTTTAAAGGTGTGGTGCTCGAGGGACGAACCGCTGAATATCAAAGTTACATATGATTGTGTTAGAGAAGGGTTGTGTCTGCTTACTGTCCTCCTCATAATGCTGGGGAGGATGATGGTGGTGATGGTGAAGATAGTGGTGGTGACAGAGGAGAAGGTTGCTGACAGATGTGGTGTCAATTGGCTTCCCTGCTTGTGGTTGTAGCAGTGGTGATGATGGTAAAGGCAGTAGTGATGGTGATGATAATGGTATTGACTGAGGTGTATTCCATTGTTTGTGAGAGACGTGATGTTGTCTTCATTGCCTAGCTGTGGTGACGGTGGTGTTGGGTCTAGATAGTAGCAGTGGTGATGGTGGTGATGCTGATGGAGATGGAAGTGTTTTTTTTTGCTGATGACTCTCTCTCTCTCTCTCTCTCTCTCTCTCTCTATTACTCCATTTCGTGACGTTGGTGCAGGCAGTGGTGTAGGCTGCATTCCCTAGTGGTGGTGGTGATGACAGTAGTTGAGGTGGTGGTAGTGGTGGCAAAGGATCATGATGCTTGTGATGATGGTGATGATGATGATAAATATGTTGACTGTGATGGTAGTAGTAGTGGTGTTGATAATGAGGACAGTGGTGATGTGGTATGATAATTATGGATGTGGGAAAGGTGGTGGTGTAAGTAGTGGTGATGGTGGTAGATGGTGGTAGTAGTGATGCTGGTGATGGTGGCAGTGGTGGTGGTAGGGTAATGATGGAAGCGTCAATGATGGTGATGATGGTGCTGAAAAAAGTGGTTAAGATGATGATGGTGGTGATGGAGATAGTAGTGACCGGCGGAGTGACAGCGGTGGTGATGGTGGCTGTGGCATTGATGGTGATGATGCCAGTTGATGCACGCCAGGGTTGTGATGAACTGTGTGGTGATAAATTCCTGGAGCTGCAGTTTAAAGTAATGATG
>NC_137033.1:13737395-13769895 GCF_032717465.1 Coenobita brevimanus
CCCCAGCATACATTACCATATTTTCACCTCAATCCCTCGCCCTCATCAAAGCAGACAGGTAGGAGAGGTATAATGCAGGTGTGGGACAGGTGGTTGGACATGGTGGAACGAATGGAGAGTGAGAGACTAACTAGGAGAGCGTATGAGAGCATGTGATTAGTAGAATGCACAGGTTGGAGGGTAAAATGCAGGTTTGGGAGAGGTAAAATGCAGATGTGGGACAGGTAGTTGGACAAGGAGGAATGAATGGAGTGAGAGACTAACTAGGAGAGCGTATGGGAGTGAGGTGGCTGAAAGGAGGAATATGAGATGGAGAACGATGTGGAGATATGGTAAGGGAGGGAGGTCTGTCGTGGGAAAAGGTTGTTGCTGAGTAGGGACAGGAACGCATGGGTGTTCTTGTGTCGTGGCCACCCCTCACAGGAAGCGGCGTCTAGAAAAATACAGAGAGGTGGATACATACAAAGACAGAGAGCTAGAGAGATAGACAGATAGATATATAAGTCGTAAACAGAAACACAAGTGAAAAATAGACAGATAGATGGGTAAATAACAGAGAGAGAGAGAGAGAGAGAGAGAGAATCCTGAGCAAAACACAGACGCATGACAGTGTACTTACCGAATCAAAACGTATCGATGTCTTTTTCATCAACAACCCTGAAAAAAAAAAATGAATAGAAAATGGATATCAATGATTAGAAGTGGCGTTTTTGAGAATATTAAAAAGGATATTAACTCTCTAATGGTCGGGAGAAGTCTAGTTTTCTATTTCTGCTAACGTGACATAATTATATTTAGCTGAGAGTGAGCATAAGACTGAGGAAATTACTGTCACCATTAACCCTTTTATGATCAAGACAACTCTAGTGTTTTTATTTCCACCTGACACTGACACCTGACTGCTATATTCACCTGTGTACTACGAGTGTGTTGAGTGTGAGTGTGTTAGGCTCTGAAAGACTGATATGGCTGTGTTGTGATTCGTGAATATTCAAAGGGATTTTAAGGGATTTTACGGAATTAAATGATGGAGAGAGAGAGAGAGAGAGAGAGAGAGAGAGAGAGAGAGAGAGAGAGAGAGAGAGAGAGAGAGAGAGAGAGAGAGAGAGAATCTGAAAGGGAAGGTGTAATATGCTCATGACTATATTGCTTCATATTTCTTTTTATATGCAAAGAAATTATTAGAGTTTCTAGCCCCAATTCACCCAAATAAATTTAACTAACTTTACGAAAACAACTCAAGTTGTTAGAATTTTACAGCATTAATGTGTACAGTCACTCCTCCCCCCCCAAAAAAAAAAAAACGAAAAAAGAAAAAAAGGCATTCTGAAATCCATGACTAAATGTTTTTAAATAGTAGGCATTATTCTCGATGTTACATAACATGACATTTGTCTGCGTAGTTATTGCAGTTATTTGTAATTAGTATATACACAGAAATATATAACAAAAATAACTGTAAACCCACATCCATTGCTATATACTAAGTGTTACGACACACCGAAACGTACGGCAAAACTACATAGCATTACGAGAGCTCATACCTCCGCTAATGCCAAAGAAGTTTACAGTTTATTCCTGCATCCGGACCCGAATCCACCTCAAAATCTAACCAGGCGAATATTTTTACTGTCTCACAAGTCGATTAATTCTACGGCCTCATCCTGTCCTGTTACACATTAAGGACGGCCATACTTCCACCCAGGCCAATAAAAAAATATGATTTATTAGCATATCCGCATCCGAATCCATCTCAAAATCGAGTAAACTCTTTCTTAGTCCGCTGCACACCTATCCACCACATTTCTTTGAAGTAGGACGACAACTTGAGATATCTTGTACACAAACAGACAAACAGACGGATACGGGTGAATATATAACTTTCTCCAGCTTCGTTGACGGAGGTAAACATCGCTCAAGATTCAAATTCAGCAATGGTGTTGGGCTCCAATATTTCTTTTCTCGACTATACACAGGCATACATCATCTAAAAGTCAATATCCCATCACACCCTTCCCTATTCCCTGCCCACTATCAAACCTTCCAGAGTACAGGCGACAACACAGGCTTCGATACCCATAAGTTCGATAAAATGGAACCTGAGCGAGATTGTGTCATATCAGCCGTATTTTCGTTGGTATGAGAAACTTCGTATCACTTCTTTGTGCATGAACATTATATAATCAGTCAGTGACGAAAATAAAATCGTCTAGAGTTAGCTGGGCCAGGATAAAGGGGGCTGTACCGATCATGAGAAGGTTAATGGTACAAGGCTCCTATGGTTCACTCTTACCTGACTAACATTCTGTGGAGTTGGCTGGATTACGAGTGAAGAAGCTATCACAAAATGGATAATGAGACGCATTCTCACTGGCATGGGAGGATTCGTAGCACTTTTTCCATAGCGAATGATTTTTCCTATTCCGCCTGCATCTGGTGCTGGAATGGGATTTATGTCACTTGTATGAATTTAAGCGGATCATATTTAAACTGGAATAGGAGGTTTCGCAGCATGTATTCCTGTGTGATTTATTTTGCCTGTCATAATATGTAAAAGGTAAGAGTGGGAGCAGAAGCCATGAAGCGCTTAGCTAAGGTGCTCATCTCCACAAATTAGATCTTTGAAACTGTGTGCGGTTATACCTATTACTCATATCTTTAAAAAATCTTCCTGTGTTTTAGATGTGAAGCACAAGTTAAAAAAAAAAAAAACTTTTTTCCTATCTATATATATTTATCTATCTGTCCATCTATCTATCTATCTATCTACGTATCTTTCGATATAGTTTTGCTGACGGCATTATCTCAATCGTCAAGCTTTTACACACACACACAAACACACACAAAACTCTAAAGGAGGCGAGGGAGAATTCAAGGTTAACACACACACACACACACACACACACACACACACACACACACACACACACACACACACACACAATCAAAAGGAGGAGAGACAGAAATCGAGGCCCACACAAACAGAGACGAAATAGAAATAAGAGGCTTCGAGGGTGGGGTGGCGGGGTGTAGGTGAAGGGGGGAAATTGAATGCTGATACACGTAAAATCAGGCGCTTTTGTGGTCTGGAAATGGGGGCAGGAGGGGTGGTGGGGGGGTGCTCGTGTCTTTGGGGGTGACGGCGATAAGGGAGGTGTGTTTGGCGGGGGGTAGAGGGTGTTGCAAGAAAAGGTGTCAGCAGCTGCCATTGTATGTTTTCTCCCACTGCCTCTGGTGTCTTATCAAGCTGGGAGGTGGCTTTGATTCGTGCATGATTTTGTGCTTAAATATT
The DNA here is from genome assembly GCF_032717465.1 of Coenobita brevimanus. NCBI lineage: Eukaryota > Metazoa > Arthropoda > Malacostraca > Decapoda > Coenobitidae > Coenobita > Coenobita brevimanus. The sequence goes on from NC_137033.1 coordinate 13,740,688, forward strand.
TTTTTCCCCTGCCTCTTTCTTTCCTTCGCTCCTTTTCCTTTTTTATGTTCAGTCTCGGAAGAAAACGCACTGCCCCTCATATTGCACTAAACATTTTGGAACGTGGACTAAGCTGTTAGAATAGGCCACCCTGAGATATGTGTAAAATATTATACCAAATAGCCCAACTGCTACACTTCTTTAACCTTAACTTGGCCCAGATTTTCGTGCTTTGGTAACTTCCTTTACGTAGCTCAGTGGGAGAAGATAATGCTACATCTCTTCATGCTTTCCATAGCACTTCTCCGTGACATAATAATACCCGTGTTACTCTATTGTTACAGCCCACCATTTAATCTACAAAATGTTACGAGTCGTTATTATATGAGTTACATTACTAGACTCTTTTCACCTTAACTTGGCCCAGATTTTCCCCGCATTTACAGCTTGCTTCACTTATTTGATGGGCAAAAATAGACAAAGCTACATCTCTACATCCTTTTTATAGCACATATCTGTGACTAGCACCCAGTTCCAGCGACAATCTACTGCTACAACTCAGCATGCTAGTTGGACAGATGGCAATTTAGGTCAAGTTAAAGTGGAAAGAGTATAGCATATTATTTCCAACTGCCTATGTAGAACTGGTTATATTTTATCTGCATCAAACCGGTACGGCATCAAAATTTTCGCTGTCTGTGCGTGTGGCGGAAACAAATTAAAAAAAAAAAAGATAAACGGAGTGAAAATTTGAGTTGAATGAAACACACTAGAGTACCGATGAAGAATATGATGGGAAAAGCCACTCAAATAATGTAATGATGGGAAAATGATAGTTAATGGAGAGGCATCGCTAATTAGGTACAGAGGAAGAGATACACGAAAAGAGAGAAAAATGCTGTGATAAATAAACACACAAGTAATGGTAGAGATAGAGGATAAAAATAACTAGCTTAAGGAAAAAGATTCTTGATTAAAAAAAATATTGTAAAATACTGAATCCGATTTTACCCAATGTCAGACAGACAAACAGAAAGACACACACACACACACACACACACACACACACACACACACACACACACACACACACACACACACACACACACACACGGGGGGGGGTTAGGTGAGACTAAGTTCACATCTATTTGCTTTTCTTGTTCTCTCTCTCTCTCTCTCTCTCTCTCTCTCTCTCTCACACACACACACACACACACACACACACACACACACACACAAACACACACACACACATGGTAAAAGAGAGAGAATAGTGACTCAACTGGCATGCATTTTCTTATCTTGTTTTCTTCCCTCTTCCCAGAAAGTCCTAAGGGTATTTCAAGGAAGGGAGACGAACCGCGGGTGAGAGCAACAACATTTGGGAGTTGAAAGAGAGAGAGAGAGAGAGAGAGAGAGAGAGAGAGAGAGAGAGAGAGAGAGAGAGAGAGAGAGAGAGAGAGAGAGAGAGCATGGAGGGGGAAGGAGAAGAGTGATTAGAGGAAAAAAAGAGAATGAGAGTGTGTGTCAGAGGGTGGGAGACTGTGAATGGATGAAGAGATGGTTAAAAAAGAGGGTTAGATAGTGTGTGTGTGTGTGTGTGTGTGTGTGTGTGTGTGTGTGTGTGTGTGTGTGTGTGTGTGTGTGTGTGTGTGTGTGTGTGTGTGTGTGTGTGTGTGTGTGTGTGTGTGTGTGTGTGTGTGTGTGTGTGTGTGTGTGTGTGTGTGTGTGTGTGTGTGTGCATACCGATGGTGTAAGTGGGTGAATATGTCCATTGGCTGGAGATAGGATGTGTGAGAAGGTGCTTGAGTGGGGGTGTGAGTGCGTATGCGTGTGTGAATGAGGGAACTGATAATGAAGGGGAGGAGTGGAGGGGTGCAAATGAAAGTATAAGGTGTGTGAACTGGGGAAAGACAATTCTGATGAAGATGGAGTGAAGTGCGCATGGGGATATGGGATGTTTGAGTGAGGGTAGGGGTGTGTGTAAGGGGCACATAAGTTGGAGGTGAGGATGTGAATTGGGGTATGGGGAGAGTTTGGGCGTGAGGATGTGAGTGGGGGTATGAATGTGAGTGGGGATGTGGGTGTGTGTGTGAAGGTAGGAGTGTGAGTGGGTGTGTGGATGTAAGTGGGGTATGGATGAGTGGGAACATGTGGTGAGTGAGGGTATGGGTGTGTGAGTGGGGTTATAGATGTCAGTGTGGGGGTATGGATGTGAGTGGGAGTATGGGTGTGTGATAGTGAGTATGGTGTGAGAATGAGGATTTTCTTTTTTGGGAGGGGAGTGGAGAGGTATGTGTGGGGCAAGAGAGACTGTGGTTTGGGGGGGGTGGAGGGACTATGTGGGTAAGAGGCTGGTGGTGGAGTTAATATTGGATGTGCTGCGTCTGTGGTTAGTGGATGGGGGAGGGAGGGGGAGGGGAGAGGGAGGAAGGAAAGGGGAAGGAGAGGGAGGGGAGAGGGAGGAAGGAAAGGGGAAGGAGAGGGAGGGGGAGGGGAGAGCGAGAAAGGAATGAGGAAGGAAAAGGAGGAAGAAGGAATGGATACAGAGGAATGGAAGGAGGGATAAGAAGGAAGATAAAGAAAGAGGACAAGGGAGGAATGAAAGGGTGGAGTGGAAGTAAGTAGGAGCTCATAGGAAATACATTTAACAGGAAGTCCACTACCCTATAACAGGTAAAATCTCTGAGGAAATATCAAATACATCAAATCTCTAATCAAACTATGTGAGAAATGGAAAGAAAAGATGAAGGCTCTCCCCCTCCCACCATACCCTCCGGCGTAACACTCTCAGGCCCCTAAGACTCACTCCCAGCTGAATAAAAGACCTCTGAATTAGCTGGAATAGAACAAGAGCTGCCCCAACCATGAGGGGGTTAATTGTACCAGTATTACCACTCTCAGACTCCTACGATTTACCTTCAGCTGAATAAAATTGTCTAGAGTTATAGAGGAAAGAATGTAAGAGTTATCATGATCATGAAAGAGTTGAAGGCCGACTGGAAAAAATAAGAACTCCATTGTTATCGTAAAGAAGATTATGGGAAAGAAGAGGGTGTAGATGGAGAGGAATGGTGAGGGAAGGAGGACGAAGTGGGAGAGGGAAGGAAGAGGGAAGGGTAAGAGGGTAAGAGAGGAAGGGAAAGAAGAGGCCGGGAAAGGAAAAAAGAAAGAGGAGAGAGGTATTAAAGGATGGAGAGGGAAAAATAATGAGGAAGGAGGAATTGTAAGTCGGAGGAAAAGGCTAAGGAAGAGAGAAAAAGGAGGGGAAAGACTTAGAGGAAGGGGAAAGAAAGGAAATGAAGGAAGGAAATGGTGAAAAAAAAAAGGTGGGAAAAAAAGGAGGGAGAAGAAGGGAAAGGGTAAGAATGAAATGGGATGGAATGTAGAGCAGGAAGAAAATGGATGGGCAGGAGACAGGGGAGAGGAGGAGGAGGGAACGAAAAGGAGAGGGAAGTGGAGGGAATGCAGGGCAGGGAAAAGGGAAAAAATAGGAAGAAGATGGAGTGGAAGGAAAATGAAAGGAAAAGAAAGCGAAGGATGAGAGAGAGGAGGAGGGGAAGGACGCAAGGACTAGGCAGGATGATGATGATGATGTTGATGATGATGATGATGATGATGATGACGATGATACGGACGACGGGGTTAGAGGGAGAAGGAGAATGAAAATAGGAGAAGGAGGGAAGGAAGAGGAAGGAGGAGAGGGTGCATGAAGGAAGAGTTAAAGGAAGTGGGAGTACTCGTGAGATGGAAGGAAGGTGGGAAGGGAAACTGTAGGCAAGAAGGAATGGGAGGGAGGAGAATGTGAAGGAAGGAAGGAAGATGAGGTATAGGAAGTAGGTAGGAAGGAAGGAAGGATAGTAAGGAACAAGGACGGAAAGGAAGAAAAGAAAGAAAGAAGGAAGAGGAGTGGAGAAAGACCGTAAGAAAGGAAAGGGAGAGGTAGAAAAGTGTGATAGAGAGAAAGGAAATGAAGTACAGAAACCAGTCAGGAAGGAAGAAGGAGTGAAGGAGGAAAGGAAAGTAGCAAGGCAGGAAGGAAGGAAGGAAGAAATGAAAAAGTGAATGAATGAATGAGAGAGAAAGTGTGAGTACGAGGAAAGGAATGGAGGAAGGCAAGAAAGAAAGAAAAAGGGAAAGCATAAGCACGGAAGAAGAGTCAGAAAGGAAAAAGGAAGGAAAGAGGGAAGGAAGAGGGAAGGTAGGCAGTAAGGAAGGAAGGTAGGCAGTAAGGAAGGAAGGAAGAAGAAAAGAAAGAAGGGAAGAGTGTGGGTACGAAATGACAGAGAGGGAGGAGACGAGGTACAGGAAGTAGGTAGGAAAGAAAAGATGAAGCAATTTGGGAAGAAATAGGTGGGCAAGAAGGAGCGAGAGGGAGGGAGGGAAGGACGGGTAGAGATGGAAAGGAGGGGGAGGGCTGAAGGAGGGAGGGCAAGAGAGGGAGATTGAGGGGGTGGATGAGGGAAGAAAGGGGAAAGAAAGGAGAAAGATCGTGGAGGGCTGGAGTAAGGAGAGAAGGAAGAGGTGGAAAAGAGAGATATAGAGGGGGGAGAAAAGGGAGAGATGGAAGGGATGGAGAAGGGGAGAGAGATGGAGGGATCTGGAGGAAGGAGGAAAGGAAGAGGATAACTGAAGGAAGGTTGGAGGAGGGAGGGAAAGAATAATTGAGAAAGAGAGATGAAGGGGGTTGCAGGAGAGAGAGAGAGAGAGAGAGAGAGAGAGAGAGAGAGAGAGAGAGAGAGAGAGAGAGAGAGAGAGAGAGAGAGAGAGAGAGAGAGAGAGAGAGAGAGAGAGGTGCTTTGTTAATTGACCCATGTTACTTGCACACGACAGTATTCAACCTTTGGAAAACCTCTTGTAACAAAGGGGTATTCTCGTCGGCTGAGGAGGCTACGTAACACCATTTTATGAGCGATTTATTTTGTTAATTACATCTTACACTCCTCTTCTGCGTTGCATAAATCCTTCCAATATCGTCATACTCTACATAAAGTACAAAATTATATTAACCAACCATATCCAAAAATACATCGCTAAGGAGGAGCTGTTAGGAAGCTTCCTCAGTCGACGAGAATACAAACCTACGTCTAACCTCTGTAGTTTCAAAATTTTCTCCGACACTAAAAAGTCTTCAAATAAGAATACAGTGAAAATTACACCAATGGACTGAAGGAATTAGTGTTAGGAGAGTTTATAAATAGGTCCACGAAGGTACTCCACACAGGGGTAGATAAGGTCGTTATACAAAGAGATAGAAAAAGGGATGAGTTGGAAGGTGAGAGAGAGGATGGGTGGCAAGCGAGGGAAACAGGTCACTCCGGCCCATAGTTCTTCCATCCTCATCACTCCCGTCCATTGTTTTACCGACCCAGTCACTCCGGCCTCCCACCTAAGTCAACCAAGATGAATTTATAAATGAGACTTTTTTTATTATTTTATTAGGTTAGGTTAGTTAATAATAATAATTAGATCCTTCTTATACTTGCAGAAGGAAAGAAGGGTGGCGGGGGGGAGTGAAAAAAGGAAAATAAGTAAAAGAAGACCGAGCCGGTAGGCGACGATGGCCAGCTCTAAGAGGACCAACCTTTGTCAGCGACCGCAAGTGAGTTTCGACACTAAAAGTCATTTCTAAATGGAGGTACTCCAGTGCAACATTCCACCCAAGAACCATGGCCCTGGCTTAATACTCTTCGGAGCCTTAGCATTTCGCGCGAGCATAGTCGTGATTTTAGCTATTTTAACCCTTTTTCTCACTTGATGACCCTTGACCCCTGACCTGGCCAATGTAGCACATAAGTGCACAATAGAAAGTTGTAGTACTAGTCAATGTTTATAATCATGCAAACTTTCATTCAGTACCATCGGGCTGCTGGGGAACCAGGAAGGCATTTTTGAAAACTGGTACTGGTTGCTGGGGACGCTGAGGCCAATCATTGCAGGGTTGCCACTCGAAAACTAGAGGAGAGAGGGGAATGATGGATAGCACACTTCCGGTAGGGACCGACCACAAGATTGCTCCTAAAGAAGTCAGATCTTTCTACACCCATTAGTAATGCTTCTACAGGTTAAAAGGTGAAAAGTAGGAAAAAGCGGTTTTTAGGTCGTTGCTGCAACGAGTAGTTGCCTAGCAACCAAAACCTTGCGGACACAACTGGGTCACAGGCTGATCTTTGTGTCCAAGTTTGGTCAGAATCAGTTAATTCTGTAGGGTAGAAGTGCATGCCACAATTAAATAAGAAAGAAGGAATACAAGAAAGAAGGAAAGAAAACGCGACTAACAGTACGGGCAGCATGGAGCTGGGCGAAAAATAATAACAAATAATATTTAGTTACATATATAAAAGATCCACAAGAGAAAGGGGGCCGGTGTGAGTAGGGTGGGAGGCTGGAGCGACTAGGGCCGTTAAAACTTGGGGCAGGAGTGACTTGAAATCGCAAGCGAGGCAGCAAGGTGGGTGTGGAAGGTAGGATGTAGGGGTACGCAGGGTGGATGTGAGGGTAGGCGAGGAGGTGGGATGGATGTGGAGATGAGGAGGGTGGATGTGGGGCAGGCAGCGAGGGAGCATGTGGGGGTAGGAAGGGAGGTAGGATGTGGGGGGTGGGTAGGGAGGATGTGAGGGTAGGCAGGGAGATAGGATGTGTGGATAGGTGGGGAGGTAGAATGGGGAACAGGTGGGGAGAGAGGTATACAAGGAAAAATACCGAACAGTAGCGAAGCAGGAGATTTTGATGGGAAGGGTAGCAGGGAAGGAGGGATTGGAGAAAGAAGTAAGGAGGGAGGGATGACAGGAGGAGGGAAGAAAGGAAAGAAACTGTGGAAAAAAAGGATCGAAAACGGAAAAACAGACGGAAATAGTGAAGCAGGGAGGATGAGTGGTAGGGAGTCAGATAGGCAGGTAGGCATACAGGCATACAGACTAACAGGGAAGGAGGCTGACGGGGAGGGAGACAGAGGAGCAAGGAGGAAGAGAGGCAGGAAGGTAGAGAGGCAAGAAGAGACAGAGAGGCATGGAGGGAGACAAACATGGAAACTGAGAGGCAGGGAAATAGTGGAGGCAGGGAGGCCGACAGGGAGGGAGGCCGACAGGGAGGAAGGCCAACAGGGTGGGAGACAGACAGAGAAGGAGGCAGACAGAGAAGGAGGCAGAGGGAAGGAGACAGAGATGGAGGCAGACAGAGAGGGAGGCAGAAGGAGGGAGGCAGACAGAGATGGAGCCAGACAGAGATGGAGGCAGACAGAGAGGGAGGCAAAAGGAGCGAGGCAGACAGAGAGGGAGACAGACAGGTGTAGAGATGGAGAACAATAATGCAGCCAGAGAGGGAGGCAGGAATGTTGAAACACTCACTAAGAAAACGCCTTTTGTAGTAGTTCTTTCTCCAGACTGTTTTCTAATTTGAGGGGAAAGCAAGAAAAATTACGAAAAGGAGAATATAAGGAAATAATGAATGTCAGAAAAAAAAAATAAATATATGAGAAAAGATGGAATGAAGAAAGAAAACAACTACAAGGAAAAAAAAGAAAATGCAGGTAAAATAGTGTATAACAAGAAAAGAGAGGAATGTAGAAAATAGGGTGGGTATTAGGAAAAACAGATGAATATAAGGAAAAAAGGGTGAATATCGGGAAAATGGATGATTAGAAGAAAGGAAAGAGTAAGAGGAATAAGGTGGAATATATGGTGAAAAATAGATGAAAATTCCTACGGCCAAGAAGTAATTTAAAATAGTAATAAAAAATAAATATGAAAAAGTTACTCTTGAGAAAATTCTGGATACAAAGTAAAAATTGAAGCATATGGTTGAAAAAATAAGTCGGTCAACAAACAATCTAAAATAAAAAGTGTCGTTGGAAAGGCGAGACCTCCAAACATCATATGATCCCAGGCAGCAAGATGGTAGGCAGGCAGGCAGGCAGAAAGGCAGGCAGGTAGAAAGGCAGGCAGGTAGAAAGACATGCAGGTAGAAATCAAGCAGGTAGAAAGTCAGGCAGGTAGAAAGTCAGGCAGGGAGAAAGTCAGGCAGGTAGAAAGGCAGGCAGGTAGAAAGGCAGGCAGGTAGAAAGGTAGATAGGCAGGCAGGTAGAAAGGCAGGCAGGTAGAAAGACAGGCAATTAGAAAGGCAGGCAGGCAGAAAGCCAGGCAGATAGAAAGACAGGCAGGTAGAAAGGCAGGCAGTCAGAAAGGCAGGCAGGTAGAATGGCAGGCTGTGTAGAGGGTGGAAGGGAGGCAGACAGGGAAAGAGATAGGGAGGGAGGGGGTGAGGTAATCAGGAACTGTGGCAGGCAGTGGATGAGAGGGTGAGGCGGGGAGGTAGTGAGGCATAAACAGAGATAGGAAGGCAGGGAATAAGACAGGGATGGAAGGGTAAGGCCGGCACAGAGGTAGACAGAGCATGAGAAAGTCTGAGAGTGAGAGAGTGAAACTAAAAAAAATATATATACATTTTATGAGGCAAGGATGGAGTTAAGAGATGAAGCAGAGGGAACGATGCAGTACGTGAGGCAGGCAGTGGAAACGAGCCAGTGCGTGAGGCAGGTAGAGGTTTAGGTAAACAGGGAGTGAGCCAGGGGTGAGGCAGGCAGGAAGTGATTCAGGCAGGGTGAGGAGCAAGGCTGAGCAGTATGGGGTGAGGGAGACGGGGGGTGAGAGGTAAGGGTGAGGCAGGTAGGGTGAGTCAGTTCAGTGATGAGACTGGAAAGGATAAGGCAGGCAAGGATGAGGAAGGGAGGGGGAGAGGCAGGCAAGGGATGAGACAGGCAGAAGTTGAGGCAGGGAGGTGGGGCAGGAAGGGGTTGAGGCAGAGGACCAGTGAAAGCCTGAAGGTGGTACAGACAGGCAGAGACAGTAAGGCAAAGAAGGGTGTGAAGGAAACAGGGGTGAAGCAGGGGGCGAGACAATCGATGAGGTAGGGGTGTGACAGGCAGTGTGCGAGGCAAGCACGACGTAAAGCAGGCAGGGACGAGGCAAAGAGGCGAGGCAGGGAGGGTGAGGCAGGGGGGTAAGCCAAAGAACCAGTGAGCGCCAGAGGGGTGACGCCAACTCAGGTACACTTCGCATTGCTGCTCTTTGTGGCCCCCAGGAAGTTACTGCAGGGGGGGGGGAGGTTCGGGGGCGGAGAGGGGGAGGGAAGTGGAGGGGGGCGAAGAGGGGGAGGGAAGTGGAGGGGGGCGAAGAGGGGGAGGCGGAAGAGAAAACGAGAGAGGAAAGGAGGAGGGAGTGGTGATGGGGAAGATAGGGGGAGGAGAGGTGAGGAGGAGGGGTTGGGGATGAGAAATGAGGGTTGAGGAGGCGGGGGTGATGAGGTAGAGGTTTGAAAAAAAAATGTAAGAGGTGGGGAGAGGAATAGTTGGGAGTGGAGGACAAGCTAGGGAGGAGGGAGTGAGAGGAGGAGAGAGAATCAGAGGTAGGGGAGGAAAGAAATGACTGGAGGAAAAGGAAAGAGGATTACACACACAGGATTACACAGGAAAGCAAACAGCAACAGACCTTATGGTCCTTTCGAGGCTGCTTGTTAGAGAAAACTATGACTACAAGATCTAACTCTACATGTTGAAGGATAAGGATAGTAAAGCAAGAAGGGTGGGAAATGTAGGGAAAGTTTAAGGGGAGGGGAAGGGAAAGCTGAACAAGGGACAGGGAAGAATAGGGCGCGAGGGATGGAATGGCAGGAAGTATGGGAAAAATTGTGAGGGGAGGAGAAAGAGGGAATAGGAGAGGTAGAGATTAAGAAACAGCTGAAGAGAGGAAAAGAGGGAGAGAGAGAGAGAGAGAGAGAGAGGAAGGTAGAGGAGAGGGAGGGTTGAGTAAGAGATGGATGAAAGGGATGGGAGGAGGAAGTAGGGAGAGATGCAGGGTTGAGAGAGAGAGAGAGAGAGAGAGAGAGAGAGAGAGAGAGAGAGAGAGAGAGAGAGAGAGAGAGAGAGAGAGAGCGCAACTACTGACCGGGAAAAAAAATGGAAAAGTAAAAGAAGTCTGCTAGGAGAAAGAAAAAAAGGAGAAAAAGGCAAGGGAATGAGAAAGGAAGAAAGGAAAAATGAAATAAAAATGAGAAAAAAAACAGTGAAAGAGTGAGGATATATAACAATGGAAGGAACATAAGGGGTGAGGAAGAGAGCTGAACAGGGGAGAAAGAGAGTATGTCATGAAAACTGAAGGATTTGGGAAACGATAAAAAGCAGGGGGAAAAAAGAGCTGAAAAGGGAAAGAGTAAAATATGGAAAGAGGAGGAAATGGAAGGAGAAGGGGGAAAGAGAGCTGAGCAGGAGAAAAGAAGGGACCAGAGACAGGGAGAGAGATGTTGGAGAGGAAAAGCGATTCTGAACGAGAGGTGAATAAAAAAAAAAAGCAGAGAGTGCAATACCCACCACCTCTGACCAGTTACACTCAAAATCGAATCAATAACCAAAACATGAATTATCTGCGGTTATTGCGTAAATCTACAGCTAAATTATCATGTACTTTTATTCGCAGTAATGAAAAAAGAATAATGTGCGGTTCTGTTTAAAATACCAATCATTTTAGCTCACTATGATAAATGAAATAAACGAATAGGCAAGGAATTATTTTGGTTAACATCTCCAGCCTGATATCATATTCCCTATTTCATCCTTGCTACATCCAGACGCTTTTATTCAGCTTGAGAAACCTTCAGAGGTCTCGACTGGAAATGAATAAAATCGTCTGGTGGCAGCAAGAATAAAAGCTAAGGTACCCGGGCTGAAAGGGGTGAAGGCTTAAATCTAATTTCTATTTACTCTTGCTCTGGCTGGGGCTCAAAAGTGTAGTGCTTCCCCCGAGGCAGTACATCTCTTTCCACTGACAGGAGCCGGGGTGAGGGATGACTGGGGAATGGGTAGGGGAGAAAGGTGATGTGGAGGGTGGAATGGGTAGGGGTGAAGGGTGAGGGTGAGGGTGGAGTGGGGAAGGGGAAGGATGAGGGTGAGGGTGGAGTTGGGAGGGGTAAGGGTGAGGGTAGAGTGAAGGTAATGAGGGATGATGGAGGGGGGAGGGGGGAGGGGTAAGGGTAAGAGTGGAATGGGGGTGATTGGGGATGGCGGAGTGGGGTCTGGGGAGAGTGAAAGCGAGGGTAAGAGAGGAAAGAATGGAGTGAAGGATGACTGGTCGTAGAGTGGGGGAAAGAGGGGAGAGGGTGGAATGAAGATGTTGGGGGAGAATGTATAAAAAGAATGATGTTGGAGTGGGGAGAGGTGAGGGTAAGAGCGAGGGTGAGAGAGGAGAGGGTGGAGAGGGGATGATGGGAGGAAGGGGGAGAATGGATCAGGGGAATGGTGGGGATGAGAGAGGAGGGAATGTCAGAGAGAGGGGGTGAATGATGAATTTGTAAGGGGTAAAAGTTTAGGGGTGAAAGGATGGGATGGGAATGAGAGAGGAAAGAGTGGTAGGGGTGGGGAGGGGTTTAATCTTTCGTTCTGTTTCTTCGTAACTTAGCCTCTTAACTTCCTCGCATTCATTCAAGTCCATCTTCTTTAGTATTCCTTGTTCAACTAGTTCCCTCCATTCCTGTAATCTCTGTTCCTCTAATTTCAGTCCCACATCCCCTTTTAGTCTTCCTTCTTCATCTTTGCTGTCCTTATCTCATCCTAGTAGTTCAGTTACTCTTCTAGGAGCTGCCTAGCATGGGCCAACCGGCCTACTGCAGTTATCCTCTCTTCTTATGTTCTTATATTCTTACTCATTCTCTTCCCTTAATCTCTCTTCCTTTTCCTTTTCTAATCCCTCTTGCTATTTCTTTAGTCATAGGGTTTGTACACTTCTTCGAGTAATGTACTACTATATATAATTCAATAATTTGTTATACAGTTGCTTACCACTAAGCCCAAAGTTCGTAAATGAAAGAGAACGTGTAATAAATATGCAGATAATCTGACTGATAGCAATATGATCAGTTAATATATTTTTTTTTCCAAAGCATAGGAAACTAGTCACTTTAAATATAGCTAATGTGTAGTCGATTTTTATTATAAAAGGATGTGCACTCTTGGACGAATGTCAGCTAAAAAAAAAGAAAAGAAAAAAAGAAATGGAGCTGTCAGTACTGCTTACTAGATATACAGGGGGGACACCAGGATAGTTGGTAGGTGATCGGTAGTAGAATTTGGACCAGTTACTGCATTTCCGCCTGTTGATCGAGAAATGGATACCAGTTTCAACTCACCGCCTACTAGCATTGCCAAAGTATAGCCATTAGCGATATATATGTCACAGGTCGGGACACCCTGCCCTAGACCTTTCTCCTAAACTCTTATACTACTTTACTCTTATCTTCTACTACTTTAATCAGTTTTCTATCGCTTCCTTCCTTCTCATCTCTATCCACCTAGTCTTTTACATCCTTTTCCTTAGTCTCCTCCAATTCCCTCTCAATCTTTTCATTCTTCTCTGATTTCCCTTTTTATTACCAAAGTCCCCTTTTCTCTTTTAATTTCTGCTCTTTTTCATTTAACCCCTTCCCGTCTAATCCCCCCTCCCTTGCCCTCACTGTCCCTTCCCTATACCCTCCCCCACCCTGTCTCTCCCCGTCTGACGGCAATCTCTCGGAGAGTAAGCGACGTAAACACAAGATGGGCCGGGGCTAGCTCAGGTATGGGGGTCACGTGCCGCCTCTTACACCACGCCACTCGTTTATGTTTACTCTCTCTCTCTCTCTCGTTATGTGTAGCCTTTTTCTCTCTTTTTTCCCCTGCTCGCTCTTTCATTTTCTTCATCCATTTGTTTCTTCTTACGCTTCTTCCAATCTCTCTCTCTCTCTCTCTCTCTCTCTCTGTGGTAGGTCTAGTATTCTCTCATGTTTCCTTGGCTCGCTCGATAATTTTCTTTCATCCTTGTCCCTCTCCCTACACCTCTCACTTCTCTTACTTCTCTCTCTCCCTCTTTTTACAATCCCACTCCTCTTCCACCTCTCTTCCGTTCACTTCCCTCTCATCCTTCAATTTCCCCCTCACCTCTCAGGCCTGCCTCATTTCTTCTCTTCAAATTTTCTTCCTTTTCTGTTTTTTTGTTTTCAGTTCTCCTATTTCCTCCTTATACACATTACCCTTGCTTTTTTCTTGCTCTGTACTCTCTTTGGATGCTAGAGAGAGAGAGAGAGAGAGAGAGAGAGAGAGAGAGAGAGAGAGAGAGAGATTCCACACAATTCTCTACCCTTTCCATACCACAACATCTTATACGCATTACTCCCACTACCACCAGACGATTTTCCTCAGCTCAAGAAAAGCCTCTAGACCTGGAGATGTTAGATATATCCTTCATTAACCCCTTCATTCAACGAGGAGTCCTACAGGATGAATGAAATCGTCTGGAAGAAGCAAATACTATTGATACATCGATGTACTGAATGGAGTTAAAGTTGTGTTTATTATGAGAGAGAGGAGAGAGATAGGGGTGATAGAGATGAGCGAGAGGATAGAGGTGGCGGTGAGAAAGATAAGAGGGAGAAGAGAGATAGGGGTGATAAAGATGAGAGAGAGAGGAGAGAGACAGTAGTGAAAAAGATGAAAGAAAAAGAAGTGTGAAAGATGAGAGAGAGGAGAGAGGTAGAGGTGAGAAGAGAGAGGACAGGTAGAACTGAGGAAGATGAGAGAGAGGAGAGAGGTAGCAGTGAGAAAGATGAGAGACAGGAGAGAGGCAGAGGTGAAAAAAAGCAAGAGATGTGAAGCAAGACGGGATGAAAGAAAAAGAGGCAAAGAAAGTAAGAAAGAAGGAGAGACAAGAAGAGTGGAAAAACAAGTGGCAAAGAAAGTGGAAAATAAAGTTTGTGAGAAATAGAGCAAGTTTAGAATAAGGAAGTGGAAATAAAGTAGGGGAATTAAAGCACATGGGAAATAATGCAAGTGGACAATAAGTAAGTGGGCAATAAAGGAAGCTGGGAATATAGCACATGGGTAAGAAAATACAAGCCAGGACGTAGCAAGTGAGGATTAAAACAAACAAGAAACAAAGCAAGTGGGAAATACAGCAAGTGAAAAATACAGTAAGTGAGGCACAGAACAAGTGAACAATAAAGCACGACAGATGAAGCCAAAACAAAAGCAAGGGAGGAACAAAGCAAGTGGGGAATAAAGGGAGACACGAGACAAGTGAGGAATAATAAAGGAAATGAGAAATAAAGTAACAGGACGATAAACATGAGAGGAATACAGAAAGCTGGAAATAAAGCAAGTAAGTAGTTAAGAAAGAAAGAAAACATAAAAAGGAAGACCTGGAAAACTTAGGGTGATAGACCAGAAAAACTGAGGAAGAACAAAAGCAGGAAGAAGGAAGAGAAGTGATTGGAGGATGTAAGGAAGAGGTGAGGAGTGAAACAGAATGATGGAAGGGGTGAGGTAAGAAAGAGGTACAATTAAGGCAGGGAATAGGAATAGTTGAGGCAGGAAGAAGGAAGAGGTGAAGCAGGAAGGAGGAAGAGATAAAGCAGGTAGAAGGAAGAGGTGAGGCAGAAAGAAGAAAAAGGTCAAGCAGTAGAAAGGCAGGGGTGAGGCAGGAGAAAGGAAAGGGTGAGCCAGGTGGGATACAAAGAAGAAAAAATAATGTTAAGTACAATTTAAGCTGGGGAGACAAAAGTTAAGCAAGCAAGGCGGAATTGAGAGGCAGGAGGCATGCAGAGGTGGGGCAGGAGGAGGGCAGACGTGAGACAGAAATGAGGCAGAGGGTGTGGCAGAGAGAAGGCATTTATGAAAAGAAGGATGAGACAGGAGGGAGGCAGAAATGAAAGGAGGATGAAAAGAGAGAGGAGAAGGCAGAGGTGAAAGGAAAGATGTGGGCAGTAGAACGCTGAGGAAGCAGGAAGTAAAGAGAAAGGAAGGAGGAAGGTTTAGTGAGGGAAAAAACAAAATGATGTTAGGTACAAAGTAGGCAGAGAAAATGCAGAGGCAAGTATTGGCAAGGTAGAGGGACGAAGGGAGGCTGAAACAGACAGGAGGGAAAAAAAGTGAGACGGAAGGAGGAAGATGAAGCAAAAAGAAACAGGAGGAAGAAAGGATGGGTAAGACAAACAGAAGGTAGAGAAGTTAGGCGTGAAGAAAGCAGACGAGAGGAAGAAAGAAGAAACAGGAGGGAGAGAGGAAGGGGGTGGGAAAAAAAAAAAAAAAAAAAAAAAGGCAGATAAGTGAGGCAGGAAGAAGCAGAACAGACGCGCAGAAGGTAGGCTGAGGAAGGAGGCAAAGACAATTAGGGTTATATAATGTAACGCAGAACCTAAGAATTTGTTGAAGAAAGCAGAAAGCCAAAAGAGTGACACAGGAGGCAGAGAGAAAGCACAGAAGTGAAGTTGGGGGCAGCAGGCATGAAGCAGTCGGAAACAGTAGGAGGAAGAAGCAGAAAGCAGAGGCAGGAGGAAAGCTGAGGAGGGAGGTAGAGTTAAGCAGAAAGAAAGGAGAACAGTGAGGAAGGAATTAAAATGAAAGAGACAAAGGGAAGAGTAGTGAGGCAGGAAGAAAGAAGAATAGAGATAGGATGGGGAAGACAGAAGGCAGGAAATGAGGAAGGATGAGGTAGAAGAGGAAAGAGTAAAGGTAGGATGGGGAGGAAAGAAGGAAGAGTAGTAAGGCAGAATGCAGGATGAGAAAGAGAGGAGTTGGCACAGCTGCAAGAGGGACCCAAGAGACTGAAGTAGAAAGCAGATGAGAGACGAGGAAAGACGGCAGAGGAGTGAGGAAGAAAAACGCAGAAGAGTGGGGGAGACAGAGGATATATGAGTGGGAAGAAAGAAAGGCAGAAGAGTGAGGAAGAAAGAAGCAACCGAATGAGGAAGAAAAAGGCGGAAGAGTGAGGAAGGCAGAAGTGTGGTGAAGAAAGAAGGCAAACGAATGAGGAAGAGAAGGCAAAAGAGGGAGGAAACGGAAGGAAGGAGAAGAAAGAAGCTGCAGAAAGAGGGAGAAGAGTGAGGTAGGAGGTAGGCAGAGACAGATAGACGCCCAGAGGGATGCAGAAGAAAACGAAGCAGGAGAGAGGAAGAGGCAGGAACACAGAGTGCGGCAGAAAATAAAGGAGAGGAGTGAGATGGAAAAAAGACAGGCAAGAGGTAGGACTAAACAATGAAAAGGGCAGAAGAGGGAAGCATGAAACACAAGGAAGCAGAAGAGTGGGGCAGGACGTGACAAAGGGAAGATAGAAGGCAAAAGAATAATGCAGGCTATAGGGTGAGGCAGAAAAAGACAGAGCAGTCAAGTAGGAGGTAGACAGTTACTGAAATTATATGAATAGGGAAGATACAAGAGAAGTCAGGATGCAAGGAAAAAGGGAAGCACCCCCCCCCCAAAAAAAAAAGGGAGATGAATGAGGCAGAAAGCAGGAAGAGTAGGCATGGGGGTAGGCAGAGTAGTGAGGCAGGGGGTAGGCAGGGGAAAGCGGGTGGCTAGGAGGGATTACCCTGACGAAGGCGACGGGTCGGGTCTGGCCAGTCAGGGCGCACCGGATCTTTCTCTTCCACCTCCACGAATCCCCCACCAACCCCACTTTCCTTTCTTTTCTTCCCACTCCATACTTTACTCTTATTGTTTCCAGACTATTTTCTCGGGATTATGAAGTGAAGTGGTTGGATATGGCCCCTTCCATTCAATTTCTAACCTTGAATTTTCCAACAGTATCCTCCACTTCATTTTTGAACCCGAATTTTCCAGCAGCTTTCTCCATTTCATTCCAAACTATCCATCATTCATTCTCTTCCACGAGTCCCCCACCAATTCCATTGTCCTTTTTTTTCTGGCTACTTTATACTTTCCTCTTATTATTTCTAGATATATTTTACTAGGATTACGCACTGAACGGATTGGGTACAGCATTTTCCATTTCATTTTAACTCTCCATTATCCATTGCCTTCCAGTTCCACGATACCCCTACCAACATTCGCAACCCAAAGACGTACTTCTTAATTCTTGCTCATTCCAGACGGTTTTATTCAGATTAGGATGGGATTTTCGAACTGGGAGGGTTAAAAACAGCCGTCATTAACCCCTCCACTACAAGGGGGCATTCGTAATCTGAACAAAATCCTCTGGAGGTGGGAAGAAAAAACACAAAAGGCGTTCTCTGATCCTTGGGGTTTGAAAGTGGGAAGGTCGTAAGGAGATTGTGTTGGGTCATCCTTCTTGGCGGGCTCAGGACACGGACACACACACACACACACACACACACACACATTACTAAGTGGCACGTCCAGAATTGAGATGGTGTTTCTCAAAGCGATAATCTTAATCCTTCCAACAAATTGCCTGACTGAAGGATAAGCCGATGGAGCGCGAGGGAGAGGGAGAGGAGAGAGATAGAGGGGAGACGAGAGACGGAGGAGGCATTGAGAGGGGAGGGATAAGAGGGAAGAGTGGCTGGTGTGTGTGTGTGTGTGTGTGTGTGTGTGTCCAATTTAACGATCATACGAGCTAAATAAGATCATGTCAGTCCCATCACTTATCCAGAATAAGTCGAAAGTAATCATACATCAGAGGAGGAGACAGTGGTATACCAGGTCTCCAAAAATAGGCAAGGAGGGGCAAGTAGTATTTTTTTTTTTTGGGGGGGGGCAAGTCGTACTCTTGGGGGGGGGGAGGAAGTCGTATTCTGGGGGGGGGGCACTAGCACCTCTGTATAGGTGTGTTAGCCGAAATTTCAAAAGAGGGGGTAAGGGTCTGACTAGGTGGGCCCTGACCCCCACCCCAAAGACCCCCTCGTACTTCCGCCATTGGGAGGAAATTGCCCCTAAGGCCTTTATTCTCGTTGGGTATGGAGGTTCCCTAACACCTCTTCCTTAGCTATTTATTATTGGATATGGCAGGGTAATAACCTTTGGTACGTTTTCAGTACAGAGTATCGCGATGTGTGATGGATTAGGAGTGTAAGATGTAATAAGCAAAATAAATCGCATAGGAAAAGGTATTAGGGAGCTTTCTTAACCGACGTGAATATGTGCCTAAGTTCGATAAGATTAAAAAAGCAAAATTCCATACTAAGCTTCCTCCAATTCAATTTATCGGAACTTTTTTAGCTTTATCTTATTTCACTTCGCTGAATGGCAGAAATAAAACAGTACTACGTCTCAGCATCCTTTCCAGAGCACTTATTCGTGACTAGCACCACGCCGCATTGTTAATCTGTTGTTCTAGCTCAGCATCCATGGCAATTTTACGCTTAGTTAAAATCTGAACAGAGTATAGAGACCAAAAAAGGACTTTATTTTACCCAAAAGTCGGAGGGAAGAGCATGCCTGAGACGCCAAACATAACTTCCCGTTCAACTGTTAATGTTGTTTGCGAAGTTTATAGATATTACAAGCCAACAGTATATGGGGGGGAGGGTTTCCGGGGTGAGTGAGTGAGTGAGTGAGTGAGTGAGTGAGTGAGTGGGAGGGTGGGTGTGCTAGTGACTGAGTGAGCGAGTGAATCAGTTGGTGGGTAGGTGGGTGGGTGCGTGGGTGGATGGACGGATGGATGGGTGGGTGAGTGAGTGATTGAGTGAGTAGCTGACTGACTGACTGATTGACTGACTGACTTAGTGAGTGTGTGAGTGAGTGATTGAGTGAGTGAGTGAGTGGGTAGGTGAGTGACTGAGTAAGTGGGTGAGTGGGTGGGTGGGTAAGAAAATGAGTGAGAGAGTGAATGAGCTACTGACTCAGAGAATGAGTGAATGAGTGAGTGAGTAAGCGAGCAAGCGAGTGACTGAGTGGGTGATTGGGTGGGTGAGTAGGCGTGTGAACGGGTGGGTGAATGAATGAGTGAGAGAGGAGTGAGTGACAGTGAGCGACTGAGTGAGTGAGGGATGGAGTGAGTCAGTCTGGGTGGCTGGAGGGTAAACCGGGTTGGTTTGTAGGTCATTGGTTCAAAGATGCATGTGTTGCGCGGTACTGGTGGGGGTGTGGTGGGGGTATGGTGTGGTGGCAGTGTGGTATGGTGTGGTATGGTAGTAGCATGGTGTGGTGTGGTGTGGTGTGATGTGGTAGGGGACGGTTTGTTGTGGTAGGGATGGTATGGTGTGGTGTGGTGGGGTCTATGAGTGTTGTGCAATGGGGTTCAGTGATGTGGTGTTGTGGGGACTGTGTGGTGTGGTTGTGATAAAGGGTGTCATGTGATTGTGATGGGAGGTGGTGTGGAATGGTGGGGGTGTGGTGTGGTGTTGTGTGGTGTGGTGCGGGATCGTGTGGTGTGGTGAGGTGTGGTGTGGTGTGGTGTGGTGTGGTGTGATGGGAGGTGGTATGGTGTGGTGTGGAGTGGTTGAGGTGGTGTGGTGTTGTGCGGGGTGGTGTGGTGCGGTGTGAGTGGTGTGGTGTGGTGTGGTGTGGTGTGGTGGGGATGGTGTGGTATGGTGTGGTGGACGGTGTAGTGTGGTGGACGGTGTGGTGTGGTTGTGGTAGGGATCGTGTGGTGTGGGGGATGGTGTGGAAACTTTAAGATGTTTCTAGCGCACCAGTAGCCTCCACCTCCAGCGCGGCCAGGTGTCAGCCTCAGCAGGGTACTGGCCTGTCTCTCCCCCTCCCCCACAATTCCCCCCGCTGCAGGTGTTAAATCCCCCTGCTGAGCCCCGGCCTCCCCTGCAGCCCCTCCCTCAGTGCCTCCGGGTGGAGCCGAGGACCGCAGCTCCTTGCTCCAGCCGTAGGCATAGACCAGAAAATAATTTGGCCTCTTTCGTTGCGGGTCTGGGTGTTGTTGAGGGGCGGGCGTGCGCAAGCGGGGTGGCAGCTGCATTAGTGGCGCAAGCGTGAGACAGGCGCCGTGCTGACTGCTCCTTGGCGCCCACTCTCACTCACCACCACCGCTCCACTACGGCTCCACGCCACGCCGCGCTACCACACTCCCACACCACCACACACGGGCCTGGCCCATCACATCCACCACCACCAACACTCCGTCACAATCGCGGCTGGCTGCGAGCTGGCCGCCTCCGGGAGCACCATCGGGCATGTGGGGACGCCGGTACTCAGAGCAAGCCAATCAGTGCCAGTGTGAGAGCCTCTAGTGTGACCTGACCCTCGGCCACGTCACCCAGGATGGCACCCGACTCAAGATTACTGGCACCCGCCGCCACCACAGCCCCTCCGCCACACTCCCCCTCACACACAACACCTCTCATAGGAAGGGAAGGCCTCTGGTGCACGGGCCCCTCCTGCCCTTCCCCCCTCCCCCCTTCCTGTCATCCCTCACCTAGAATCACCTCCTCCTCCTCCTCGTCCTCTTCATCCTCTTCGTTATCACCTCCGATGGCTCTACCAGAGCCATCACCTCTGCTCACCTCTTCATCTTCAACCTCCACTCTCACCCCATCCCACGCATCTTCTACCAACGTCACTGCCTCTCCCTCTTTGCTCACTAGTTCCTCCTCCACCCCCTCCTACTCTACTAGTTCCTTCTCTTACTCAAGTAGTTCCTCCTCGTCCTCGTCCTCGTCTTACTCTTGTTGTTCATCTGCCTCGTCATCTTCACAAAGTTCCTCCCCGTCCTCTCCCTGCTCCCAGTCCAGTAGCATCATTATCCAGTCACCAACTCCGGCACGAGGGGCGCCGCCGTATCGCTGGGCACTCTGGCCTCTGGTCTTACTCATCGTCTGTCTTCCAAAAGGTAAAGTGCTCCACATTTCAATCACTGGGTCGTTTTCTCGTCGGCTTAGGAGGAAACTATACCCTGTCCACTTTAACTTGACCTAAAATTGCCGTCGACTCCATCTTGAATGCTGAGCTGTAACAAAAGTGACACTAGAATATGGTGGTAGTCACAAAACAGTGTTACGAAACTAGTAGAGCTGCAGAAATACGAAAATCTCCGCCAAGCTAAGGTCGATGAACTAAAAAAAAAATCGAGGTGTCCTAACAAGGCTGTACCTCACCTTACCATGCAATCTTCTTTGTGGAGGCTTGCTAGCACCCGCTTCCATACCAGTTTATTTTGCATATTACACTGTGAGTTTCTATACGTTTTTATTCTTCGTGAACCTCGACACTGATCACAGAAATAACTAACACTATTAACGTGACACACACACAAAGAAATACACTAGTAAGGAAGAAGTGCATGAGCCTCCTACGCTGACGAGAATACGTCCAAATGTAATCCCTTCATTCCGATTCTCTTCCACCCAGTTCTCTCTCTTCCAGTTTTCCCCCTTTAGCTTCAGCCAACAGGTCCAGGCATCGTGGGCGAAGAGCTTAACCCTCTGGCGCGCAAGAAGGATGTACTTAATCTTGCCCAGGAGGGTGAACTATCTCAAGTCTTGTGTTCTATAAACCAACTTCGCCTGATCTAAACCCATAAACCAAACTCGGTGTAAGAAACTGTGTGAATTAAAACAAAAAACGCTAAAGCAAACCTAAAACTACCCATAAACTAAAAAAATGTGAAAGCCTAAGCCAAAACTAACCGACATAAACCAGTGCTAAAACCAAGTGAT
The DNA here is from genome assembly GCF_032717465.1 of Coenobita brevimanus. Classification (NCBI taxonomy): domain Eukaryota; kingdom Metazoa; phylum Arthropoda; class Malacostraca; order Decapoda; family Coenobitidae; genus Coenobita; species Coenobita brevimanus. Next base: position 13,762,051 of record NC_137033.1, read on the forward strand.
GTTATGAAGTATGTTAAAACTGTGACTTATAAATGCGAGGAAGTGAAGGATAAACCAAGGTGTGAATAAAGTACTAATATAAAAAAAAATATATGAAGCTCTATAAAGAAAAATGTAAAAAAAAAAAGAGTGCATGCTTTCAGGAAAATAAAACGACAATAGTGCTGGAAGACGACGACAAAAACGACCCCCAGCACGACCCGCTCATCTGCTTGCTGGGTCGTCCTCACCTCTGGAGTGATCCCCTGCAAGTCCCCATCCCCCTTGCTCCCCCACTCTCCCCCATTCTATTTCTCCCTCATTTTCTCTACCTCATTTTCTCTCCCTCTCCCATTTTCTCTCCTTCCCTTTTTCTCTCCCCACCATTTTCTCTCCATGTCCCTGAGAATTATTGTATGCATATTATCTGTGATATTTGTTGCATCTGATTCGTGTTCTGTGTTTCAGTGTACAATAGAAGTCAAAAATGCTTCTCATATGTAGTAACTGATTGATATGACTTATGGTAATGAATTTCGTCCATACACAACACGCAGTCAGGTCCCATTTTACCTCCTTTGAGGTGTAGGGGTCCTGGGCAAGGCTACTGTAGTTCCGTATGTTTAAAGGCAGATGACTAGCCTACTTCCCCTGATGACATTACGTGACTGAAAAATCTTTAGTCTATGCGAGGCCCTCATTCCGACTGGGACGTTCAAACCACTATAACATCAGGCACCTGCTCACACTACTCTGCCTATCCTAATTACGTAGCCTACCTTCACGCACACTTTACAGGATAATTAACTCCAGTAATAAATTTCGAATCTCCAAAATACTTGACCTAGTTTCTCCTCTGCCCCAGTTTCCCAAAGTGGTTATGCAAATTGGAAAAAAGGAGGGTATGGGGTGAAGGGGAGGAAGTAACTTGTTCATTCTGGTGCTGTCCTCGCGCCTAGCAGTAATTAATCCCTTCAGTTCAGTGACGTGCTATCTCCGGGTACTTTTATTCAGCGTAGGAGACTCTTAATGAACAGGAGAGATTAGATATTGCCTTCATTAACCCCTTCAGTACAAGAAATCTACCGTAGGCTGAATATAACCGCCCTTAGGTACCAAAAATAAACCCACATTGGATATCCTCGTGGTGAAGGGGCACAACAATGAACTCAAGGAATAGTTTAAAATTCCCGCCCCTCCCTCCCCCCCCCAAAAAAAAAAAAAAAAAAATCCCAGTACCATAGGAGCCTCGGTTTCTTTGTTAGCAGGACGCAGGTTCACAAAGGAATTCACCATCAGTTCCATGTTTTTGTTCGAATGACAAGGAAAGACAAATCCAGACCCTTCCATGTCCCTTGTTCTTCCTATAAAATACAAAGAAACCCACGATCGCATCCCTGTTCTTGCAGGATGGACAAGGATAGTAGGTGTGGGATTTTGGGTTGCCTCTTATTCTCCCTGTAAAACAAAGAAATCCTCGCCTGTTTCCTTGTTTTTACAGTGAAGACTAGGGAACGACAATGAAGAATTTTTTCACATTCATATTCTTCCTAAAAAAACAAAGAAATCCATGCTTGTTTTCCTGTCTTTTGCGGGAAGAACAAAAAGAGGAGAATTTTGCATCTGCCCATGTCCCTTACTCTTCTGTAAAGACAAAGAAACCTCCAAACACTTCCTAGTTCTTGGTGGAAGGACAAGGAAATGGAAGTGTAGGATTTTCTCACGTCTCTTAATCTTCATGTGAATACAAAGAAACTTATAGGTAGTTCCTTGTTTTTTGGGGAAGAAAAAGGACAAGAAACTTCAAAACCCCATGTCCCGTAATTCTCCTCTACGAACAAAGAAACCCATCAACTTCTTCCTATACCCGGAGAAAGAACAAGGAAAGGAGTGTGGAGAAGCCTGCCCTGTCATTTATTCCTCCTGTACGAGAAAATATTAAGTATGGAAGGCAGCTGATTATAACCTTATTTATCTCAGGGAAATTTAAGCGTACAACCACCTCCAGTTCTCAGTAGCTCATGGGTGCCGTGTGGAAGGCCTTTTGTCACACTATACTCCTTTTACCTTAACCTGGCCTAGTTTTTTTGTCCCTTTATAGATTATTTCACCTAGCACAGTGGCAGAAAAGACAGTACTGCGACTCTACATACTTTCCATAGCACTTCTTCATGACAATCATCATATTCTAGTGCTATTGTATTCTTACAAACCAGCATTCATGATGGAGAAGTGTCAGTTTTAGGCCATGTTAGAGTAAAAGAGGTTTAGTGTATTTGTTTACGTCGCTCGTATAGCCTATAAGACTCCAACACACCATCCCCTGTAGTACTTAAAAGTGGAGGTGACTGTACCTTCCCCTGACATCACTACAGTGCCTTCCCTTTAACTTGGCTCAAATTTTCATTCAATTGCTGCTAATTTGATGTAGCTCAGGGACAGAGAAAGACAATACTGGCGCTCTACATCCTTTCTGTAGTGTTCCGTGCCTAGTATCATATTCTGATGTTAATCTACTGTTATAGCTCTACATTCGAGGTGGAGGGATGGCAATTTTAGGCCGAGTTAAATTGATAAAGTATAGAGATGTGATGAGAAAATCATCTCTCACCGTTCTATACTCGTTTTACTTTAACTTGGCCTAAAATCGATATCTATCCATCTTGAATGCTGAACTGTAACAAAAGATTAACAATTGAATATGATGCTAGTCACAAAGAAGTGCTATGGAAAAGCTGCAGAACCTTAGCACTGTCTCTCTCTGCCACTCAACTACATGAAATAAACTGCAAAAGGAAGATAATCTGGGCCAAGTTAAGGTGAAAAGGGTATTGTATTCCATTAACACCGCACGACTTATTTTTGATGAGTGAATCATAGGAACCTGAGAGAGGACATACTTATACCACTAACCTTTCACGGTTGGGACAGCTCTTGTGTTCTATATCGGCAAAAACCAGACGATTTAGTGCTCTCTCTTGTCTTGTTTTTGTTTTTCTTGGAGGGAACAGTCTTAAGGGCTTCTGGCCTTTAGTTCCTTCTTCCTTGCAGAGAGAGAGAGAGAGAGAGTCGTACGAGCCTAGGAGTTAATACTGGTACCACAACCCTCTCATGGTCGATACAACTCTAGATTTGAACTCCAACACCAAACGATTATATTCATAGTAGAGCGTGTCACAGAAGCCGCAGGTCCGTATTCTCGTCGGTTAAAGAAGCTGCCTAACACCTCCTCCTAAGCGATTTATATTGCTTTGTCTTCTCACCATCCCCTTCTGTGTCACTTAAGTCATTCAAATACCATCTTACTATTCTCTTCTGTTCCACTTAAGTCATTCAAAGACCACCATAATCATCATAATCAATATACAAATTGATATTAACGAACCGTATCCAAAAATAAATCGCCAAGGAAGAGGTGCTAGGGAGCTTCCATAACGGACGAGAATACGGACTTTAGAGACTTGCGGAAAGGGACAGGAATGCACATGCTTACAAATCCACTTCGAACCATTCATCAGTCACCTGCGCATAACCCGGAACTAACGAACGAAAAAAGCATAAACATCCAACTAACATGATGACATGGAATTTAGGACAGATTTATTTTTTTTTTTAGGTGAATGTGTCTGTATAAACTAGTCCAATCCGGTGACGTTTTGTTTTTCTTTTTATTTCTCCTTTTTTTTTTTTTTTTTAATGTGGGAGCATCTCTAGGAGCGGCTCTGTCCGTCTGTTTCTCACTAACGATCTTCGGACTCGAGGTAGATCATTCCAACAGACTTTAGCGACTGCAGCGACGTCACACCACACCACACGCCTCAGCATTACATAGCATACCTCCTTCCCACACCACATCATACAAATCACCCTCCCACACCACACCATACTGCACCATACCGCATCATATTATACACCACAGCACAACGTAACACACCACTCTCTCACACCACATCATACAAAATCACCCTCCCTCACCACATCAAACAACGTACCACCCTCTCACACCACACCATACAAAACCAGCCTCCCACACCACACCACACCACATAACATAATATCCCACCCTCTCACACTACACCATACATAACCATCCTCTCACACCACACCACACCACACCACACAACATAACATACTACCCTCTCACACTGCACCATACAAACTCACCGTCCCACACCACACCACAAAACACCACACCACACCAAGGACATTAACTGAAGTGCCCTGAAGCTCCCGCATTAAGCACTTTCGTCTTTGTTTTGCTTATTCCAGGTACTCTCACTTGACTGTGCTCGTCCCAGGAAAGGCATTTGGCACTGAATGGTATAGGTGAAAGTTGCATCTAATATTACAAGTTTAAAAAGCCTATCCTAAAGCTGAATAAAGAAGAGAAGAGAATAGAAGAAAAGAGAATTGAGGAGAAGAGGAGAGAAAAGAGAAGAGAGGAAAATAAGAATAATAAATACGTGGGTCAGACTGAAGGATTTAAATTAGAATCATTATTACTTTGGTGTAGTACTAAGGGCAAAAAGGAAGGAAGTGACAGTGGAAAGTGTAGATAACTAATTGTGGATAGACAAATACGAGTAGATAGATAGGTAGATAGAGATAGATAGAGAGATAGATAGATAGATAGAGAGAGAGAGAGAGAAGCAAATGCAGATCACAGTTAGAGGTGGTACTCGCACTCTTAGCTAAATCGATAAACAAAATACCCCAAACTTTTTAACCCAAACATATATATATAAACTTCTAAACCACTTGAATACGATAACATCCTTTCTCCAAATCTCTCCTATCTCTCAGACGATTTTATTCAGCTTGGGAGAGACCTGGAGGGATTAGATATGGCCCTCCCTAACCCCTCCTTCACTACCAAGGGGCTCTCTCTCAACCTGAGTGAAATCGTCTGGAGGCAGAAGATAATACACCAACCTCTTCAATATAGTGGCATCTTGGTCACTGTATTCATTTTTTTGCTTTACTCACTTTTTCATTTTATTCGCTTTTTCGCTCTATTCGTTTTATTTTCTCATTTTTTCACTTTATTCACTTAATTCAATTCATACTTTATTACTTTATTCACTTTATACACTTCTCACCTTTTCACTTTATTCACTTTATACACTTCTCACCTATATACTGTACTTTATTCATTTTTTCACTTTTTCACTTTATTTTGTTCGCCTCTCACTTTTTCACTTCTCACTTAATCATTTCGTTCACTTTTCACTTCTCACTTTTTCACTTTCTTCACTTTATTAACTTCTCACTTTTTTACTTTACAAATTTTTCACTTTATTAACTTTTTAGCTATATTTTCTTTTTCGTTATTTTTTCACTTTATTCACTTTTTCACTATGGCCACCTTACTTTTTTTCTTTATTTCCCTTAACACTCTATTCACTTTTTCACTTCATTCACTTTTCACTTTATTCACTCTTTTCACTTTGTTCTTGCCATTCCCAGACGATTATGTTCAGCTGAGGAGAGACACTAAGACTTACAGCAAATACACTGTCCTTCTGAGCTGCATAAAATCGTCTGGAGGTAACAGAAGTGTTGTAAAGAAAGTGTCATTGTATTGAAGATAGAAGAAGTTATCGGTGTAAAGGGCTTAATCATCATCATCGTTATCGTCATCATCATTCTTCTCCTCCACCTCATCATCGACATCACACTCGTCTTCCTCCTCCTCCTCCTCCTCCTCCTCCTGCTCCTCCTGATCATCATCATCATCTTACTCTTCATCATTATCATCATCATCATCATTATTACCCTCTTCGTCCTCATCATCACTATCATTTTCATCATCATCATCATCATCATCACCCTCCTCTTCATCATCATTATCATCATCAACATAATCATCACCTTCCTCCTCCTTTTCATCATCTTCATCCCCATTCTCCTCCTCTTTCTCCTCCTCCTCCTCCTCCTCCTCCTCCTCCTTCTCCTCCTCCTCCTTCTTCTCCTCCTCCTCCTTCTTCTCCTCCTCCTCCTCCTCCTCCTCCTCATCATCATCATCATCATCATCATCGTCATCATCATCAACACCATCTTCCTCCTCCTTCTCCTCTTCCTGATCATCATCATCATCCAGACCTTTCCCAACCCAAGGGATTAATATACTAGTCAAACCGAATCCTCATAAAACAACGGCAGGTAAGCCGGAACCTAATGAAGCACGGTAAATTCTGACCTACAGGTACACTTGATAAAAAAGAAATATTGATACATAATTCCCACGAGACATTCAGACACCATGGACGATGATTACTGCAAAATATCCGATAATTGCGCCCCACACTGATAAACTCTGAAGAAGTATGTTATTGCTTGCTTGAGACGTTTCCTGGCCGGTATTGTGATCTTGGTAATATTTAGATGATAAGGATTTGGATGATAAGAGACTAATTTCCTCAGGACATCACAAGCGGTATTTCTCATTTAGGATATCATCACCTTCCTCCTTCGTGATAATATTTGGAGTTAGTGTATCGCTGGGGACATTATTTTTATTTTTATTTATTTATCTATTTACGAGACAATTCCTCTTTTTTTTTTTTTCTGTTTTAAAATCTGGGGCTCCAACCGAAAGAAAGTGAGATTCCAAACTTTCCAACCCCCTAGAAGTTGATGGTCAGTTTAATCCCTTCGGTAAGATTTTTTTTTTTTTTCGTTTATTCATGCTGCTAGACGATTTGGCTCAGCTGAGGAGAGCCACCTGGTAATGAAGGGGTTAATGGAGGATGTATTTAAACTCTCTCTCTCTCTCTCTCTCGGACTCCCAGCTAAACAGCATCCTAGATAAACCAAAATTACTAGTAACACAAATCCCTCCAACTTCCAAGTCTAACTAATACGTTCATCATTATAACTCATTTTCCTCTACTTTTGGTACCAAACAGACAATTTTATGTACAGTAGCTTATGGTAAATTCACTATAGTATCTCAAGTTGATGAGAAGGTAATGTCTGCACTTCTCTCAAAACAAGAGGGCGTTTTTCTTCTTTGTGGTTACCGAAGAGAAGAATTATGGTAAACAGAATCATAGTAATGAGGTTAGAAATGATCGTATTTTCTTCTTTATATAGGGTACCAAAGAGAAGAATTGAAGTCACAGTGATAGGGTTTGAACTTCTCTCTAGTACTCCCTTTAAAGCAAGAACGTAATTTTCTTCTTTAACGGTGGATATAGAAGATACGAATTATATTTTCAAAAGAGTCACAGATTCTTAAAAGACCCATTCCAAATAAATCTATCTCCGTCTCAGGTATAACCTCTTTACTACAAGACGTCTCCCCTAAAATGAATGCGGTAATCTAGTGGTAACGAGCATAATTAATAAAAAATGAGTCATTTGTCATAAATGAATTAACAACGATTATTTAAGACCACTGGGTTAAAAAAATCCTCCCTTAAGCTGATTAAATCTCTCTGCAATAATAACGAAAAAGAAAGGACGCTTGATTAATAATTAATAATAAAGAAAACGTTATTATAGTGACGGCGCTTAAACTTTCAACCTAAGGTGCTTTTTAATACTGCTGTCACTACTACCGGTCTGTTTTTTTTTTTTCTTTTTCTTAGGTGACTTGGAAGGGTTAGATACACCCTTTATTAACCCCCTCTGTACACATGGTCTTTCCGAAACTGAATAAATCAATGTGGAGGTTGAAAGACTATTCTATATTCCTTTTACCTTAACTTGGGCCATATTTTCGTCCATATGCGGTTTACTTCATGGTGGTCAATGGCAGAAGACAATGCCATGGGTTTCTTTCCATAGCACTTCTTCCTTACTAGCATTATATTCTCGCGTGACTCTGTTCTTACAATTCAGTATACAAGATGGAGATATGGC
>NC_137033.1:13774895-13787395 GCF_032717465.1 Coenobita brevimanus
TCATATGCGTTTCCAGCTAACTTACGACATCGTACTGAAAGGTTAATTCGCGTTCCGGATGAGAGAGCACAGTTAGCAAGGGTACAAAGAAGACAGGCTCGTTCTATCCCCTTCACGTACTTCAATAATTACTGTCAGAAATTTTGCGCTTGACATCCCCTCGCATTCTCCATTTTAACATAGTACCCGAGTTGTCAGTCTGCTGCACCGTGAAATTTATGTAACCAAACTATAAACAGCGTCTGAGTGGATCGAGGATGTCATAAATTTAGTTACCATATCCATCTACCCTCTGCCTGGCCTACCACACCTCCTCCCGCCTCAAAGTCATTAGCATAACACAGGGATTTCTCGTGAGATGTAAGGGATGCGTTCCATAATATCTTAACTTTATATTGCATTGGTGTTGGTAATGGGGGGAAATTGGTGCCTACGAAGAAGGATATTGTGCTTCTAATTTACTGTGAATTTAAGAAAAAGTAACATATAACTGGGACTTACTGTATAGTGATGCTGGAGAGGGATGCCTTCATGTGGTGGGACCAAGATGTCTAGGTGGGTCAACTACCTGGCTGTATAAACATCCCTTAATTACCTCCCAACTCCCCAAAAGGAGGAGGATGAACTACAGGAGAAGGGGGGCATAAGTCTGTAGTCCACCGGGTTCACATTCATATAGGCATGGGGTTACATCTACTACAACCACTATTAATGTACGATACTCGACTTCTTGCATTACGAACTCTAACCCTCTACCCACCACTACGAGCCTCAGATGCAAAGCTTTTTCCAAGCTCTTCCTCTTCATCTCACCAGCTCACCCATGATGTTTGTTTTTCTCTTCCAGTCATAATCTACCACTCTTTTTTCCCTCTTTTCCTCCACCTTCACTTACCTACACCCACGCTCTCCCTCTTCCCCTTCTGCCTCTCTCCACGTCCAATCCTCAATCTTTTCTCCCATCCCTCCCCCCCTCCAATATTATCCAATCACATCATTCGCATTCTTCTTCTTCCCCCCTCCTGCCCCCCATCTTCATTGCACCCTCTACCTCTTATCCGCCTCTTCCCACACCTTACATTCGATATATCTCCCCCTTATCCCCCATCATCCCTTTTAATGTCCTTTGTCTCCTCACCACCCCCCAACTTTTCCCCCCACTATTTCTTTCTCCCTTCTCCTCTTCGCTCCCACCCCCCTTACTCAACTCAACTACTGTCGTCCTCTCTCTTGCCCCCTCTGTTCTCTCCCTTTTTCCTCTTCTCTGTCTCGCCTCTTAGCTAATTTTCTCTGTTGGTCTCTTTATCCCTTCCTTTGTCTTCTCACCACCCTAACTCTCTTCTTACCCCCACTCACTCTCCCTCTCACCCACCTCACACCGTCACTCCCAGCTTCTCACTCTCCAAACCCCCACCCATCCCGTCACTTCTCCCTCCTCTCTTCTCTACCCTCTCCCTTCATCCTAACCAGCTTCCACTTCCCTCTCTCTTTTTTCTAATCCTCTCTCCCCCTCCTCACACTTCCCCTCTCCTCTTTCTCTCGCTTCTCACCTCCCCCACTTCCTTCTCCCCTTCATAACACATCACTCTCCCCCATCTCCCCCTCCTCACTCCCACACATCCTCACACTCGCCTATTCTTGCCCTGTCAGGAGATTCAGAGGTTCTTTCTGGTCTCATCCACAACATTTCACACACACGTTACATCCTCCTGACGCGGACAATACACTGTGTTTCTCTCTCTCTCTCTCTCTCTCTTTGTTTGCAAATATTTTATCCATTCTTTTCCACCTGCTCCATTTCCAGCCCTCCACACTCTTTTCTCACTTCCTTTATCCGCCCTTCCTATACTCTCTCTCCCTCTCTCTCTCTCTCTCTCTCTCTCTCGCTTTCTCTCTCTCTCTCTCTCTCTCTCTCTCTCTCTCTCTCTCATTAAGTTTTGGTGGAAGTATATGAAAGTATGAGAATTATTTTGCTTTCAGCAGACAAGGAGTACACAACCCTTCTCCCTCCTCTTCCCCCTCCCCCCCTCCATATCCCTCTTTCTCACTTCCCTATTGTTTTTCCTCCTCTCCTCCATTTTAATTTCTTCACTGTCTGTCTCTCTGTCTGTCTCTCCTCGTCCTCGCCCTCCTCCTCCTCCTCCTCCTCTTCTCCAAGCTACTTCTCCCTTCCCAAGTCATCTTTTCCGTCTTACATTCTCTATCCACTTCCCTGTCTTTTCCTCTTTCCCTCCTCCTTTCCTATTTTCTCTCTCTTTCCCTTTCTTCCGCCTGTCGCCTTCCTCCTCCTCCCACAACGCCCCAGGGAGTCATAACAAATAAGCAAGTATACACGGGAGGAGGAGGGACGTGAGAGAGAGAGAGAGAGAGAGAGAGAGAGAGAGAGAGAGAGAGAGAGAGAGAGAGAGAGAGAGAGAGAGAGCCCTCCTTCTCCGCCATAGCATCCATAATGATACGAACATAGCCATTGACTCAAGCGTAAACAAAAGCGACGAACCAGACACCCAATAAAAACGACAAGTGTTACCCGGCGACACTTTGGCTGCTGTTATAGTTGGCTTGGGTTGAAAGGCGTGTCAACCCTCTCGCTAATGGCACTACACCCCTCACCTCACCCCCTCACACATTCCTATAACCCCGCCCCTCTCCCACACTCCCCTCTGCCCCTCCGTTCCTCTCCCACACCCCTCTAGACCCTGCCCCTCACTCTCCCTCTCACATATCCCTCTCTTGCTTTCCTCTCTCCCTATATCCCTAATAATTCCTATCTGTCTTCCATTCCTCTCCATGTTTTTTTCCTCTGTTCTCTCAAACCCCCACACTTCCCTCTTGTCCCCCTTCACATCCCCACTGTCTTGCTCTGTCCCCTCCCATACTCCCACACTCCCATTGTCCTTTTCAATCCTCCCTTCACACTCTACACCTCCCTCTTGTCCAGCCCTCACATCCCCACACCTAACCCTTGTCCCTCTTTGCACCTTTCCCCTGTCTCCTTCAAACACACACACACCTATTTGTCCCCTACAAGCCCCCCTTACCAATCTCATGTATCCCCTTCATCCCCTTCACATCTCCAGTCCACTCCACCACGTATCTCAATTGCCTTTTCCTCAAGCACAATTCCCCTCTTTCCCTCCATCTTTCTCTCTTTACCCCTTTCACGTCTCTACATTGCCCTCCCTCCCCGCCCACCACCTCCCTCATATCACAGACACCTCTTATTTACTCTTTCCTTTCATACCTCCTACCTTTCTCCCCTCCACTTTGTGAATGCCCTTCTCTCACACTTCTAGCCCGTACACTCCTTCCTTTCATACCTCCTACCATTCTGCCCTCCACTTTGCGACTGCCCTTCTCTCACACTTTTAGCCTGTACACTTCTGTTTCCATTACGTCCCTCTTCTCCCTTTCCCCTTATCTTCCTCCTTTTACGTCGGGCTCTCCACACCCCCTTACATCTTCTTTCCCTTACACTCTTGACAGTAACAGACCCTTTACTACCCAAAGTTCACATTTTACCTTCTCACATCGCCACACGATCACCATACATCTAACTGTCTCACCTCCTTCACATTCCTACCCACACACAATCGCTCCTCACCCCCCCCCCCACGCCACCTACGGTACCTTCTTGCATCCCACTCCTCAGTCACCAAACCCTCCGAGTGACACATTCCAATCCCTTCACATCCTATCCTTACACTCTCCCTCTTTCCATCCTGCCAGTCACATTACACTCTTACACCTCCCTCATCAAACCATCCAACTGTACCTTACCACGACACATACCAGCACCTTTATACCCCTTCTCGTACACCCTCTCTTTCCTCACATTTCCGCGCCATTACATCTCCACAAGAATAAAGTCTTTTCCTTTTACATCCCACTATATCCTTACAGCTCCCTCCCTCGATCCTCTACTCTGTCCCGTCCTACTCCACCCTCTCGTCCTCCTTCCTTCACCCTCCGATCCTCTACTCTTTCCCTCCCTCGCCTCCCCCCTCCCTCCTTCACCGTCACTTCCGCCTTCACCACCTACCTCTCCCTCCTACCACCTCCCCAGGACATACCAATGCAGTGACTGACTCTGGCATGACCAAGGAACATACCGACACGCTTGCCAGGGTGAACCTTCGTAATCCCTAACTTTTATTCTTTTTATTATTGTTATTATTATTATTATTATCATTATTACTATTATTATTATTATTATTATTATTATTATTATTATTATTAACTACTACTACTACTACTACTACAGTCGAGTGTTAAGCTAGACATCTTTCCCATGGCACTTCCTCGCGACTATTAACATAATCTAGTCTGTTTGGCTGCTGTTAAAACTCTGCATTTACTGTGGAGGGATGGCTATTCTAGGCCAAGTTACAATAAAATGAGTATACTTAAATCATTCTTGCCATCACTAGACGATTTTATTCAGCTTAGGACTTGCCTCTCGTCGCCTATGGATTACTCGTAAATTCCTTGCATGGCGTTTCCTTACAGTGATAAAATAAAAAATAACTTGAGTGCCTTTTGTCGTGGCGGAATGCGGTAGTCTGTGTGTGTGTGTGTGTGTGTGTGTGTGTGTGTGTGTGTGTGTGTGTGTGTGTGTGATGTGGGAAGGGGTGAAGCAGCGAGACGTAATAGGTATGTGTTGGGGTGATGGATGAGAATGAAGTGAAAGGGGTATGCCAGAATGAGAAAGGATGGGAATGTTAAAGAATGAGGGGTTGAGTAAGACGAAAGAGAGAATGGAGTGGGATATGGAAGAATGAGAAGGGATGGGAATGTGGGAGGATGGAGAAGCTAATAAACAGAGGGTGGGTATGTGGAGGAATGAGGAGTGAGATTGTGGAAGGATGGACGGGGTGAGATAAGAGTGTGTGTGTGTGTGTGTGTGTGTGTGTGTGTGTGTGTGTGTGTGTGTGGATGTGGAAGGGTGAAGGGTGTGCTTGGATGTGGAAAGATGGGGGGTGAGAGATGTGGGGATGTGAAAGGGTGAGAGCGAGAGGGGTGAAGGTGTGGTTATATAGAGGAGTGAAAGGTGTATGATGGAGGGGTGTGAGGTTATAGGGTTATGTGGTGGGGTGAGGGGTGAGAGAGGGTGAGTATGTGGTGGGGTAAGGGGGCTGTGCAGTGAAGGGTGATTAAAAAGAGAATGGGATATGAAGGAGTGTCAAAATTTCACCCTTTATTCCCTGCTATAATATTCGAAGTCATCCAAAGTTTTCGCCTAAGTCCTTTTAAGTCCTCTCCCCTGATTATCTTGGGAGCCCAAAACACCGTCGCTAAACAGATTCAACACTTTCAGGCTCCTATGACCCACTCTCAGCTGAATAAAATCGTCTGGCGCTAGCTGGAACAAAATGCTAAGAACGCTGGCAAGAGGGTTTTAACAGGCAGACGCTTCATTAATCACTTCACCCTGGGGATATGATTTTTATTTGATTCTTCCTCACTTCAGACGATTATATTTTGCTCACGAGAGATTTTTGGAACAAGAGGTGTTAGATGTGGCCTCCAGTAACACCTCCAGTACCAAAATATTTCCTATGATGAATAAAATAGTCTGAACACAGCAGGAATAAAAAATGAATCCTCGTTGTAAAGAGGCTAAACTTCTCAGTCCGACTACCTATTTTATTCTATTTCCAGATGATTTTGTTCAACTTGGAAAGAAACTGTCTTAGTGAAGGGATTAACTGATGTTCTGTCTAACCATTCATGTTCGCAAAAGTCTCTCCCAGGCTGAATAAAATCGCCTGGAGGCTGATACGTAGACGATTTATCAGCCCCTTCCGCCCGAGAACCTTATTTTACTTTGCCATTCTTGCTCCTGCCAGACGATTTTATAACAGTATTTACGTCTGAAAATGAAGGAGTTAGATATGGTCCTCTTTAATCCCCTCCCCTACTTTCTTAAGCTGAATAAAATAGTCTGGCATAATTCTTTTACCTTGGCTTGGCATGGATTTTCGTCCCTTTGCACCTTATTTCACGTAGCTCTGTGGCGGAAAAAGACAGTGCTAGGACTCTTCATGCTTTCTGCAGCCAGCACTTCTTTGTGACTAGCACCACATTCCAGTGTTAAATTTAATGCTACAATTCAGTATTCATGATGGAGAGATGGCAGTTTTAGACCATGTTAAAGAAAAACGAATATAGCAACAAGCACACACACACACACACACACACACACACACACACACACACACACACACACACACACACACACACACACACACACACAAAATGCTGGAGGGGTTTAAGTACGTCTATTATCAGCGACTGGTGTTGGAAATATTGATAAGAGTATATATTAAACTGGTTCTTTCCAGGCCCAGTAAAAATATCACTAAGTAGATTATTGAGGGAATACTAAGGAAAAAAAATCATCATCATTATCATCATCTTCATCATTATATTCCTCACTTTTTCCTCCTCCTCCTCCTCTTCCTCCCTCTCCTCCTCCCCCGCCCTCCTCCACGGCTCGTTCAGGTGAGTGAGCCTGTGTGACGTCACGGGGAGGGCGACCTGTGATTGGCTAACACCTGGCGTGGGACGGGGACTGCTAGAACACCTCCATTGCATACTGTGCCCTCTGTTGTTGTTATTATTATTATTATTATTATTATTATTATTTTTATTATAAGTGGTAGTGGTGGTAGTAGTAGTAGTAGTAGTAGTAGTAGTAGTAGCAGCAGTAGTAGTAGTAGCAGCAGTATCATCATCATCATCATCATCATTATAAGGCTGCATAATTTCCTCCTCCTTCTCCTCATCATCATCATCATCATCATCATCCTAACCTCATTTCATCACTTCTTTTCACTTACCCCATCTCAGTCTCTCTCCAGCACTCCACCCCCTATGTCCCACACATCTCCTCCTCCTGCTCTCCAAATCCATCTTTCATTCGTGTCTCCTCACTGGACTAACCTCTCACCTTTTTCTTCCCTGCAGGTTACCTTAGATATAAATTACACTGTTTTTTTCTCACTCCCTCCTTCCCTCCCTCCCCACCCCCAACCCAGTCCTACCTTCTTCATTTTCCTTTTTCTCTTGCTCCATCTTTCACCCACCTTTGTCTGTCTGTCTGTCTCTGTCTTTGGCGCTTTCATTCTGTCTGTCTGCCAGTCTGCCTGTGTGTGTGTGTGTGTGTGTGTGTGTGTGTGTGTGTCTATCTGCCTGTCTGTCTCTCTTTCCTCCCAATTAGCTACCTGCTCCTCTAATTCCTCTTCCACTCTTCCCTTTTTCCTCTCCTCTTCAGTTTCTTCTTTCTCTACTCTTCTTTCTTAAGTTTTTTTCCTTAACTTTTCTTCTGCATTCTCCTTTCTCCTCCCTCTTCTCCCTCTTCCGATTCATCTCCCTTTCTCTCCTTTTTCCTCTTCCCTTCAGTTATTTATTATTAACCAGTGATTAATCGCAGTAATAATAATAATAATAATAATAATAATAATAATAATAATGATAATAATAATAATAATAAAGAATAAGAATAAGAATGAAAGTGCAAAACAACCTTCACACTTGCATGAAAATCGCATCGTTAGATAGATAGAACGCTAGATAGATAGGTAAATAGACAGATGGATGGATGGATAGATAAAGATATATAGAGACAGACAGGTATACAGAGAGAGAGAGAAAGAGAGAGAGTCGGGGACCATGTACTTGATAAGATGGAGGACAACCTTGTACATCAGGCTTTCTGTTATACATGTTTCATCTCTCTCTCTCTCTCTCTCTAAATTCTTGTTCGTGTCTGGAATGTAACGTGACATGTGAGGGTGAAAAACAGTGAAGTGAGGCAAGGATTGAGACACAGAGGTGAAAGATGATGAAGTGAGGCAAGGAATGAGATATAGAGGTGAAAGACGGTGAAGTGAAGCAAGGAATGAGATACAGAGGTGAAAGACAGTGAAGTGAGGCGAAGATTAAGATACAGAGGTGAAAGACGATGAAGTGAGGCGAGGATTGAGACACGGAGGTGAAAGACGGTGAAGCGAGACAAGGAACGACATATAGAAGTGAACGATGGTGAAGTGAGGCGAGGATTGATACAGAGGTGAAAGACGGTGAAGTGAGAGGGGGGAGGTAGAGGTGAGAGAGTGGAGAGGGACGAAGTGATTGATGAGGCGGTGGAGTGATGGGAGAATGGCGAAGTGACGGGTGACTGGGCGGGTGAAGGGTGGGGGAATGAGGCTGGGAGTGGTGTGTGATTGATGAGGTGTGTGTGTGTGTGTGTGTGTGTGTGTGTGTGTGTGTGTGTGTGTGTGTGTGTGTGAGAGAGAGAGAGAGAGAGAGAGAGAGAGAGAGAGAGGCTCATTTGGCGATGGAGGAAGTGAAGTTAAGCGTATTGGGTTTAAGACGGAAGTGAAATAGGAAGTAGGTGGTGGGAAGTTGAAAGAGGGTACGGGTGATTAAGTTAGAGAGAGAGAGAGAGAAGGAAAGTGGATGGGGGAGAGAGTATGAAAGGGAAAGACAAAGAGAAGGAGGGGGTGGAACTGAAAGAGAGGCAGAAAGGGAGAGAAAAGGGAAAAGAGAAAGGGGGAAAGAATGAAGAAATAATAGGGAGAAAGAAGAGCGTGAGAGTAAAAGAGAGAAATTGGAGGGTTGGAAAGAGAGGGTAAAAAAGAGAGAGGAGGGGTACAGGGGAGGGAGGGAAGGAGGGAGTGAAGGGGACAGAAGGAAGGAAATGGAGAAGAGGAGAGAAAGGGGGATAAAGAGAGTAATAGAGAGAGAAGGATGAGAAACAATGTGGGAGAGGGAAAGGGAGGGATTGGATGACAGAATCAGGGAAGGGGTGAATGCGAGAGGGGGAAAGAAGGAGAGAGTGGAGGGATGGAGAAAATAGGAAAGGACGTGAAAGAGAGGAAGGGAAAGAGCGGTCAGTGGGAGAAAAAGAGTGGACGGGGAGAATAACTGTGAAAGGGAGAGAAAGAGGAGGGAGGTGGGAGTGAAGAAGGAAAGAAGAGAGAGGGGAAGGGAGTGAAAAGAGAAAGGGAGGGAGGATGAGAGTAATGAAAAGAGAGGAGGGAGGGGGAGATGAAGTGAGTGAAATGGAATTGGAAAGAAGGGAAAGAATGGGGGAAAAAAGGAATGAGGCTGAGATGAAGAAGTGAGTGAAAAAGAAAAAGATAAAGATACAATATAAGACGTAGGAATATTGTGAGATGTGCGAAGGGAAAAGGAAGAGAGAGAGAGAGAGAGAGAGAGAGAGAGAGAGAGAGAGAGAGAGAGAGAGGGGGGGAGGGGGAGTGAGAAAGAGCGAAAGAGAGAGAGGAGAGTTCCCCTTCATACTGACCTCAATACCTGCCTCGCTCTCTTTCCCTTCCCCCTCTCCCTTTCACCTCCCTCCCCTCCTCCCCTCACCCTCGACTCCCCTCCATCCACACCAACTGGATCTCGGTGTGCTGGGGTGGACGGATCAAGATAAACTAGGACGTAGGTTAGGTTAGATTGGGTTAGATTACGTTAGGTTAGGTTAGGTTAGGTTAAGCTAGGTTAGGTCTGGTTATGAAAGGATAATATAGGAAGGCTGGATTATGTGAGGTTAAGTTGGGTTGGATGGATTAGTTTAAGTTGGGTTAGGAACTGGGTAGGATGCGTTAGGTTGAAGTGGGTTGGGTTGTGTTGAGCTGGGTTGGATTGGGTTAGATTGCGACAGATTAGCCAATATTAGATCAAATTAGGGAAACAGAAAGGGAAGGAGACAAGAAAGGCTAAGAATACAGAAAAAAGAGTTAGAGACAAAAATATAATACTACTTCACGGCGGAAATTACTTGAGAATCTGGTCTGTGTGTTTATAGGGTCGTATCTGATGTGGTTTTGTCCATCTGTGGGGTAGACGGAGGGGAGACAGGGAGACTAAAGATGGGAGGGAGACAGGAGGTACAAGGGAGATTAACTGGAGAAGAACAGAACGAAACAGAACTAGACACATAGACAGATAGACAAGTTTAATGCATGGATGGATAGATAGATAAATAGATATTCAGTAAAAGTGTATAGTGACTTGCGAGTCAAAATCCCTGGAAAATTCTAGGCCAAAATGAACCCAGGGGAAAAATGACAAATTCTAAATAGATCCGTAATAACAGCATATTAAATACGGAATGGTAAAGATTTGGACGGTGGAAATCTACGGTGTTAATCTCCACCTTCCGTATCTTTAACACAGTATCTAAAATATTCCACAACTAGGAAGCTGTGCAGAAGTCGTCATTTTGCTATGGGTATATCTATGCTTAAAATTATCCCCGGAATTCGCCTTGCAGTTAATACACTTTTTGGCCGAATATCCTTTACAACATTAATATTCACTCTTACATACATACATACTGTACATACATAGAGAGAGAGAGAGAGAGAGAGAGAGAGAGAGAGAGAGATGAGGTTACTTCTGAATCTGATTTGTAGGGTTTGGTCTGATGTGGTCTCGTCGTTCCTCTAGGGTAAATGGGAGGCCGAAAGGTAGGGGAAAGAGAGAGAGAGAGAGAGAGAGAGAGAGAGAGAGAGAGAGAGAGAGAGAGAGAGAGAGAGAGAGAGAGAGAAACAGGGAGTATAAGTAAGAATGAGGTTAATGGGAAGTGGAAGGGGAGAGAGTATGTGAAGTCAGAGGGGGAGGGACTGTCTACTTCTCACCCCTTTACTACGAGAACTTTCACTATGCTGAATAAAACTCCCTTACAGATATAGAAGTAAGTATAAAAATAAATTATAGGTTGAGATGCTTAACATTATCACCAGAGCAAGAGAAGAGAATACCGATAAATAATACTGTGTTGTAGTGTTGATCCAGTTTTGCAGAGAATATCGTCCACTCTCACAATACACGCAACACACGGAATTCGCAAAGCCATACTCGTAACTGTAGCCTACATGCAACCCTATCGCCCTCACACTCAACCCAAACACCCTCGCATACACGCAACACACGCAAAGCCCTACCGTAACAATAGCCTACACGCACTTTCACACTAAACCTCAAACACCTTTGCAATATACATAAAATTCAACGCTCTCACAATACACCTAGCACTAACAACCCCAAACAACCCCATGACGCTCACAACACTCATGGGGCACACACAACACTCACCGCTCTCACAGTACACACAGCACACATCCCTCTCTCAACCTTAAACACCCACAACACACTCGCCACCTTCATATCCAGTCCCAAAGCACTCACTCACTGACCCCACTTTCAGCCCAGACAACTCAACAATACACACAGTACTAAACGCCCTCACAGTGCACGCAACACTTAGCACCCTCACGGACAGCCACAGACACCTCCCGCAACACACACAACACGTAAGGCCCTCATAATGCACGCAATGCTCAAAGCCTTCAAGCCCTCACATTCGACCTTATATATTTCAACAACAAAAACAGTAATTCACTCAGTACTCAGCGCTGTCTGCGCGCACACTCACACATCATCAACAAAAGCCCTCACCAGGCTACTCTAGCATGCTAATATTCCCGATTATACCCACCATCCAAAACCTGCATAGCACTTTGACTTCCATAATAACTCTACAAAAACATAAGCACTGAAACACAGGCAACAGCACTCATCCAGTTGACTCTCCATTGGTGATTCTCCTTGATCATTCTTGGCCTAATATTGCTATCTCTCCCTTTGACTGCTGAGTTGTCAGAACAGATTAAGCGTAGAATATGATGTTAGTCACGAGAAAGTGCCATGGAGAGTATGCTGAGCCGTAGTATTATCTTTTTCTGCCATTGGGTTACGCGAAATAACTTACAAAAGGACGAAAAATGGGGAATGTTAGGAAGAAAGAGCCAAACTAATCCAAACCATGTGCTGTGACTCATAGTTTCGAATCCAGCACAGCCACTCCGATACGTCACAGACCCTCTTTATTTGTCAATTTGGCTCGGCATCTACCTATCTGCATACATTTGGTGTAGGTAGGACGGGTGTTTGGGAGGTAGAGAGCGTGTGTGTGTGTGGTGGGGGGAGGGAAATAGGGTGTGTGGAGGGAAGTAGGGTGGGCGTTTGGGAAGTAAGATGGATGTGGGGAGAAGGAAAGTGTGTATTTAGGTAGGGTGTGTGCGTGTGGAGTTGTTAGGGTATGTGTGAAGGAGGTAGAGTGTGGTGTGTGGCAGGTAAAGAGAGTATGTGGGAGATAGACTGTGTGGGAGGGAGGGTAGGTTTGTATGCTAGGTAGTGTGTGGGAGCGAGGGAGGTTGAGTAAGATGGAAAGGTAGAATGAGGCTTGTGTAACGTAGGGGGACAGAATGAGGGGCATAGAATGGGGTGTGAAGAAAGATGAGTTAGGGGTGTGGGAGGCACAGAGTGATGTGGGAGAGAAGAACGAGGTGTAAGTACTTTGAGCTGGGCATAAAAGAGGTAGAGGTAGAATATAGTGTGGGAGAAACAGAAAGGGGTTTGGGAGGGGAAGAGTGAGGAATGGGGATGAAAGCGAGGTATGGGGAGGTAAAGTGATGTGTCAGTGA